>NC_087208.1:47426153-47461153 GCF_015104395.2 Macrobrachium nipponense | reverse complement strand
ACAGTCCTCCAATTCGACTGGGTGTTATTTATAGCGTGGGGTTCCGGGTTGCATTCTGCCTCCTTAGGAGTCCATCACTTTTCTTACTATGTGTGCCGTTTCTAGGATCACACTCTTCGGCATGAGTCCTGGAGCTACTTCAGCGCCTAGTTTTTCTAGATTCCTTTTCAGGGATCTTGGGATTGTGCCTAGTGCTCCTATGATTATGGGTACGATTTCCACTGGCATATCCCATATCCTTCTTATTTCTATTTTCAGATCTTGATACTTATCCATTTTTTCCCTTTCTTTCTCTTCAACTCTGGTGTCCCATGGTATTGCAACATCAATGAGTGATACTTTCTTCTTGACTTTGTCAATCAACGTCACGTCTGGTCTATTTGCACGTATCACCCTATCTGTTCTGATACCATAGTCCCAGAGGATCTTTGCCTGATCGTTTTCTATCACTCCTTCAGGTTGGTGTTCGTGCCACTTATTACTGCAAGGTAGCTGATGTTTCTTGCACAGGCTCCAGTGGAGGGCTTTTGCCACTGAATCATGCCTCTTTTTGTACTGGTTCGTTATATTATTATTATTATTATTATTATTATTATTATTATTATTATTATTATTATCCAGTTGAATACCGTAATACATATGGAACAAGCAAATGACATTCGAGAAACTTGCAAAATGATACCGCCCTATTATATATCAGACAACGATTACGACAGATAATGCAATGAATTACCAGGCAAACGAATCGGAAAGAGGTACCTGTAATTAGTCAATAGAGGGAATATAATTACCTGTATGACACACACATGCACACACACACACACAGCCTTTATGTCGGAGGACACTGACGAACAAACACGATTACCATCGCTAATGTCATCTTAATCCACTTGAATATCTGGCGACACTCGAGGAATAGCAAGCAGGACGCGCGCGAACTAATTAGCCTGAATGAATCTGACGTTCTCTCTCTCTCTTGCTCTCGCCTCCCTATCGCTGTCTCTCTCTATCTTTTATAGCTTTTTCTCTGTCATTCTTAACAGTACTCTCTCTCTCGCCCTCTCATTTTTATAGCTCTCTCTCTCTCTCTCTCTCTCTCTGTTTTCTCTTGCTCTCTCTCTCTCTCTCGTTTTCTCTTGCTCTCTCTCTCTCTCTCTCTTTCTCTTTTTTTTATAGTTCTCTCTCTCTCTCGCTCTTGTTCTCACCTCCCTTCGCTCTCTCTCTCTCTCTCTTATTTCTTATAACTCTCTCTCACACATTTTTAATAGCATTCTCTCTCTCTCTCTCTCTCTCTCTCTCTCTCTCTCTCTGTGGCTCTTTCTTTTCCTCGTTTTCATCTCTCTATCTTTCTTTTTTCCTATTGCCCATAACTAGTTCTCTCTCACTCTCTCTCTCTCTCCCTATCCCGCCTCCTTCCCCCCTTCTCTCTCATCCAAACTCTCTCTCTCTCTCTCTCTCTCTCTCTCTCTCTCTCTCTCTCTCTCTCTCTTAGCTCAGATCTGGCTAACAAGTCCACCGTGATTTAACGCCGAGTAGGATATCAGATCTTTATTGGCCCCGTCCATGATCCTGCATTATAATGCGCTGCAATGAAGCACGGAGATAATAAGGTTCATTTATTTCTGGGTTTCTTAATCTTTTCATTAAATTTAATTTCTTAATTTAGGAGTGAGGTTATTAGGTAAGAGGCTCATTTGGCGTCTGAGTGATTTCTGAAGTGGTATATATACCTTTCGAGGTCTTGGGTCGAATTAAGAAAAAATGTATTTATTTATTTATTTATTTATTCATTTTGCATAGATTGGCTTTGTAGTTAAATACTTAATGATTTATTTTTTAAAGGGTTGTTTCTCAGGGAACTTAATTGTTTTTATTTTTCTCATCCATTTATTTTTTTTTCATACATTGGCTTTGCAGTTAATGACTAAATTATTTATTTTTTTTTAAAAAAGGTTGTTTTTTTTCTCGGGGAAGTTAACTGTTTCAAGACAGCAAAAAGTATGGACTATGCAAACGTGCATTTATGCGAATGAGGTAAGGATATTTGAACACAAATTGTGATTATATATATATATATATATATATATATATATATATATATATATATATATATATATATATATATATATATATATTGTAGGAAGCCACAAAAATTCGGAAAAAAATTGAAAGTTTTTATTTAAGCTTTCGGAGAGTACATTCTCTCCCTCTTTCAGAAAGAGAAATAAAAGTTACATAAACTGAAAACAACGGTCAAGGTAAAAGAAATAACATACAAGCATATGGTTGTATCAGAATAACTGCCCTACGGTGGTTTGCCAATCTTGTTTAAACAACTTAGCTACACTAACTACATGCTTTGTCATCAATTGCATTACAGAAAAGGTCCAGTTTAAAATTACTCTTATATATATTCATAGCGTCAACATTTTGGATTAAAATAGATTCTAAAAGTTTTCTTTTTTTCAGTGTTATTAACAACCTTTATGTTTTCATTTTGTCTAGGTTAACCATATGATTTTTACTTTGTCTATGTTGAAACAGGGCGTTGTTTTCATCACCTTTCCTTAATGAGTCACGATGTTGTCTTTTTCTTCTGTCAAAATCAATCGTTTCACCTATATAAGTTTTATTTACACTCTTGACAGGGAATTTCGTAAATGCATCCTTGTGTTTTGTCTACATTTTTAACATTATTTTTGTTAAGTACTTTTTAACATGTTTGTATTCTTATATACTGGGACAATGTTGCAAAATTTCAAATATTCGCTGTAAAAGTCCAGGGTTTGCTTTGGTTTGTGGTAAGACTAAAACACTATTATTATACCTAGGAAGCTCCTTTTCTCCCTTGCTACATAATAATATTCTACGTGCCTTAAAATGCGCCCTTGAATAAAATTTGTATTGTAACCAAGTACAGTGAAAACATTTTTGATATGATTGATTTCAGTATCTAAAAAATTCAACATCACAAAGTTTATACGCTCTCAAGAATATATTAGAAATAACACCTATTTTGACATCGTCTGAATGGAAAGAAAAAGCATGGATATATGACTCTGCATGGGTCGGTTTTCTATATACTGCATATTTAATCCTATTATCTTCTGAACGACATAATAAAGTGTCTAAGAAAGGTAACCTGTTATTATTCTCATTTTCTACTTTAAATTTGATACACTGGTGTAAGTTATTCAGTTGAGTTAGTAAATCTTCAACATTAATAAAATCTGGAATCAAAGCAAAAATATCGTCAACATAGCGAAACCAAACAATTGGAAAAGTTAAAAATGGTGGGTAAAACTCAGTTTCAAAACATTCCATGAACAAACAAATTTGCCTAAAACGGGTGATAACGGCGAACCCATGGGCAAGCCGAAAATCTGTGAGTAAAATTTACTATTACATCCAAGTGACACTGTTCAATACAAATATTTATCAATATTTACCCTGCCCTGAGGAGGACCTACAACATCTACAAAGAGAATCGCTGGTAAAGGCTCACATTAAAAACGTCTCAACTACAGTTTCTACGTTCATGTCTTGATGACCGCATCATCCCAAGAACATTGACACTTAGGAATTACAAAGGACTTGACAGCTCTCCATTTCCTCGCGTATATGAAGAAATCCTGAAGGACAGAATATCATCGGTACAGCAGGAGAAGGAAGAGGCTTTTCGACGACTCAGGTACAATAGCCGTAAACTGAGAGAGGAATTTAATCTATATGTGAATGCTACACCAATTCAGTTTCAAGCACTTTTAGACTATGCACATAAGTATGTAGACGAGAAAATGGAAAAGTGAAAAACGATTTAAAGATTAAAGCAGATTTAATTTTCATGAATAGCCCTTGGTTTAAATATAGTTCACAAGAAAAAGTGCAAAATTTGTCGTCGTTCCAGTTATCCAGTGATCAGAAGTGCGTGCTTGGTTATGGATTGTCTTTCGCCATGCCCCCTACACACGAATGTTTACTTGAGCTACTGACCAATTTCGCTAAGTTCGAGAAGAAGAATGTAAACATTCATACAGAAAACGTCAACAATAAAGGGATTTGTTCTAGGAACAATCATGGAAAGTATAAGTTTTAACAAAGGACTCCCAAAGAGGTTAAGAACGCCTTAGAAGACCTCAAGAAAAATAAGGAAATAATAATAACAAAGCCGACAAAGGAGGAAACATTGTCATACTCGATCGTGTACAATATGATAGCAAAATGAATCAACTTTTAAGTGATGGGAACACCTACAAGGCTCTAATCTCCGACCCATTGAAAAGATGGCAGCAGGATTTTAACAAAAAACTCTCAAATCTTCTAGGGAAAGACTTCCGGACCTGTTTAAGAAATTTCAGTCTTACCTCCCGACACTTCCTTCGATGTATGGGTCTGCCTAAGATTCACAAACCGGAAATCCCTATGCGGCCAATTACCTCAACAATTGATTCAGTGACCTACAATCTGGCTAGTTGGTTAGCTAAGCATTTATCAAAGTGTTCCCTTTGGGTACTATATCAAACTCTCACTTAAAGGACATACAGATTTTATTGAAAAGACTCGGCACCTGTCGTTAGAAGGAAAGAGGATGGTTAGTTTTGACGTGGAGTCCCTTTTCACCAAAGTACCTGTAGATGAATGCATGCGGTTTTTAGAACGCAAAAATTGATAATCTTAATATTGATTCTACCTGTACCAAAAAGTGTATTTATTGATCTGATAAATATTTGTATTGAACAGTGTCACTTTGGATGTAATAGTAAAATTTTACACAGATTTTCGGCTTGCCCATGGGTTCGCCGTTATCACCCGTTTTAGCAAATTTGTTTATGGAATGTTTGAAACTGAAGTTTACCCACCATTTTTAACTTTCCAATGTTTGGTTTCGCTATGTTGACGATATTTTTGCTTTGATTCCAGATTTTATTAATGTTGAAGATTTACTAACTCAACTGAATAACTTACACCAGTGTATCAAATTTAAAGTAGAAAAGAGAATAATAACAGGTTACCTTCTTAGACACTTTATTATGTCGTTCAGAAGATAATAGGATTAAATATGCAGTATATAGAAAACCGACCCATGCAGAGTCATATATCATGCTTTTTTCTTTCCATTCAGACGATGTCAAAATAGGTGTTATTTCTAATATATTCTTGAGAGCGTATAAACTTTGTGATGTTGAATTTTAGATACTGAAATCAATCATATCAAAAATGTTTTTCACTGTACTTGGTTACAATACAAATTTTTATTCAAAGGGCGCATTTTAAGGCACGTAGAAATATTATAGTAGCAAGGGAGAAAAGGAGCTTCCTAGGTTAATAATAATAGTGTTTTAGTCTTACCACAAACCAAAGCAAACCCTGGACTTTTAAAACGAATATTTGAAATTTTTAAATTTTGCAACATTGTCCCCAGTATATAAGAATACAAACACTGTTAAAAAGTACTTAACAAATAATGTTAAAAATGTAGACAAAACACAAGGATGCATTTACGAAATTACCCTGTCAAGAGTGTAATAAAACTTATATAGGTGAAAACGATTGATTTTGACAGAAGAAAAAGACAACATCGTGACTCATTAAGGAAAGGTGATGAAAAAACAACGCCCCTGTTTCAACATAGACAAAGTAAAAATCATATGGTTAACTAGACAAAATGAAAAACATAAAGGTTGTTAATAACACTGAAAAAAGAAAACTTTAGAATCTATTTTAATCCAAAATGTTGACGCTATGAATATATATAAGAGTAATTTTAAACTGGACCTTTCTGTAATGCAATTATGACAAAGCATGTAGTTAGTGTAGCTAAGTTGTAAACAAGATGGCAAACCACCGCCTAGGGCAGTTTATTCTGATACAACCATATGATTGTATGTTATTTCTTTTATCCTTGACCGTGTTTTCAGTTTATGTAACTTTTATTTCTCTTTCTGAAAGAGGGAGAGAATGTACTCTCCGAAAGCTTAAATAAAAACTTTCAATTTTTTCGAATTTTTGTGGGCTTCCTACTACATATTAGAACACGGATACAGTGTTTAACTTTGCTATATATATATATATATATATATATATATATATATATATATATATATATATATATATATACATATAGTATATATCTCGACATTTTCATGCATCGAAAAAACAATAATGGGCTAACACTTAGCTAAATTATTAACTAGGAACAATATGGTAGCTATGCAGCGAGGATTGCAGAAACACCTCAAAGGCAACTGATCCTAAGGGCTATTTGAAAAAATAAAACTGAAATCCAACGTTTGTTTTATTCTTATCCTCAAAATAAAGAATTGTTAAATAAAAATCAAAAGGTCCAGTGACTAAACAAAATCTATAGTTAATTATCTTTAAAACACGTACAAACTTTTTAAAAGTAGATTTTTTTTTAAAGATGAGATTTCCGAATCAAATCGAGACAGCTCGCACAAAGAACATGTAATATCGAAATATATTACAGATGGATAAGATTAAATGAAAAAGTTTTTAGAACGTGCGACAAATTCGGTTATATTTCTAAACGGAGGATTGTTTTAATATAAAATTAAACGAAGGTTTTTTTTTTTAAAGTAAAAGCTTCCTGCAAAGAACCCATACATTCTAATGAGATTACAAGTAAGTTCACGACCGCATGGAAGAAACGTTTCAGAACGCATAAAAGGTGCGGGGGTGGGGGGGTGGGGGGGGGGGGGTGGGGGGGGGGGGGGGGGATAAGAGTCCAGAAGCATTTTAGACGCCAAGTACCCCGCAACCCCCTTTAAGAATGCATACCCGGTCCGTAATGCAGACGTATCGTAGCAGTAAGCTTAATAGCCTAAAAGGATAATGGACCATCATTTTGCCAAATTTAGCCCCCAGACCAAAATTTATGATTAGGGTTATAAAGTTACACCACACACACACTTTCTTTCTTTCTTTCTTTCTCTGCGTTCAGTAAAAAATAATTAAAAAAATTTCCATTAAGGCAAATCGCCTGGCCTTGTAATCTTTGACGCTATTTCATGGCTTGCGTGCTGTGTGTGCATTGGTCCGGTGAACAGCGTTCATATTTTGCAGGTTTTTTTTTTTTTTTTTTTTTCTACTGTTTTTTTTTTTTTTTTTTTTTTTTAATCAGGTAGAATTTTTTTTCATCATGAAAAATTCCGTATCCACTACTAATACTGCAGTTTCATATGGCTGTTTTTTAGTCTCTCTCTCTCTCTCTCTCTCTCTCTCAGAAAATATTTTCGTATAAAAAAATTCAATATTAGAAAAAATCTTATTTTGCCTTTCGAACAAAACCTGCATTTTGCCTCTCTCTCTCTCTCTCTCTCTCTCTCTCTCTCTCTCTCTCTCTCTAGGAAATTTATTTCTCTTTATAATAAAAATTCAGCCCTATAAAAAATATATTTTGCATTACAAACTAATGCTGCACTTTGATATGACTATCTTCTCTCTCTCTCTCTCTCTCTCTCTCTCTCTCTCTCTCTCTCTCTCTCTCTCTCTCTCTCTAAAAAAAAAAAAAATGTTTTAAAAAAAAAAAAATTCTTATAAAGCTATCAATTCTTAGAAAAAATCTTTAACGGCTTATTGCATGATAGTATCTTTGCAGACCTCTCTCTCTCTCTCTCTCTCTCTCTCTCTCTCTCTCTCTCTCTCTCTCTCTCTCTCTCCTAATTGGCAAAGTCACCCCCACCCCCCTTTAATGAGACGACATAACGCATCAATATCCTCCACCAAGCAGGAAGTAACATTAATCATAAACGCACTATATACTTTCCATACCACCTTTTTTTTTCCCTTAATTATTCATTTTTAATCCCTCTGCTAATCTCGTTGCTTGAAAAAAAAAAGAATAACTTCATTAATGAATAAAGGCGGAGCGCAATCTTGTTACCATAAACACGAGAGCAATTTTCCATTTTTTTCTTTTCTTTATTATCTTTTTGAGAGAGATACAATATTATCCTCTCCAGGGGGGAAATGCTGCGCCAAGCAATTTAATCTCCCGACGAAAAGATTGGCCACGTTTTAATTTGGCGTTTTTCCCTCGACGCGGATATATTTGGCGGGTGTTTTAAATTGGTGGCGTCAATTTATTTATTTTATGGTTTCAAGTCAGGAGAATTTTAACTGTTTTAGGTTAGTTAACCGCATATGGGGTTTAACCACAAAGTTTCCACAGCAAAATAAATAAATAAGTAAATAAATAAACAAAATAAATAAAATGGGAAAAAAATAAAATAATTAAATAAAATAAAAAATGGTATAAATAAATAAATAAATATTTCAATACGAGTGAAAACTGTTTTTTTCAATATTCCGAAAAACGTAATATTCTCTTTTAAAAGGAGAGAGAGAGAGAGAGAGAGAGAGAGAGAGAGATGAGAGAGAGAGAGAGAGGGAGAGAGACGAGAGATATAAAATAAAAAATAAGATGATAATAAAATTACTTAAAATATTTCTATAAGAGCGAAAAACTGTTTTTTTTTTTATTATTCCAAAAGAGCGTACTATTCTCTTTAAAAGGAGAGAGAGAGAGAGAGAGAGAGAGAGAGAGAGAGAGAGAGAGAGAGAGAGAGAAGGCGTTCATGCTATTTTTTTCCCAAGACTTTAGTATATAGACAGATATTTCTCAGCCAAAGCACCCGTTTCTGAAAACATATTAGTCCTTTCGCGGGGCTCCGCGAAATTGCTTAGGGAGAATTAGGACGTCGCGAAAAACGGTACGAAAATACATTTTGGATAAGGACTTTTTTTTTTGCTTTTTTTTTTTTTCCTTCGGGGAAAAATTTTTAAGCTTAAATTTCCCATGAAAATTTAGCGTTGTCTTTAAATTTAGCCTTATGTCTTTGCATGTTTATTTCAAAAAATAAAAAGTAAAATAAAAAAATAAATAAATAAATAAATAAATAAATAAATAAAAAATAAATAAATAAATAAATAAATAAATAATAGTTGTTTTTTCCTTTTTTTTATTTTCTTTGATCTATAATTTACTTTTAAAAAAAACTAATAGGTCAATGAATTTTGTTAGATGTTTTGAAAAGATGAACATTATTATTATTATTATTGATTTGCATTAAAAAAAATTAATCATGAGGTTTTGCCTATTTTTTATTTTCTTTGCTCTATAATTTACTAGGAAAAAAAATAGGTCAGTGAATTTTGTTAGTGTTTGAAAGATGAACATATTATTATTTAAAAATTTTACCCTAAATAAAAATCCAAAACAACTAAGGTTAGAGGGCTGCAATTTGGCATGTTTGATGACTGGAGGTGGATGATCAACATAACACCAATTTGCAGCCTCTAGCCTCAGCAGTTTTTAAGATCTAAGGGCGGGGGGGGGGGGGGGGGTGGGGGGGGGGGGGGGGGGGGGAGGCGGGTGGCGCACGGACAATGACGGCACAATAGTTTTATTTTGCAGAAAACTAAAAAAAAAAAAAAAAAAAAAAAAAAAAAAAAAAAAAAAAAAAAAAACTGTTTTAACATGACATAGGGAGGAGATTGTGTTTCAGCTTTAGGACAGTTTGTATGGTGTTTTTACGTTGTATAGAACCAGTATGGTTATTCAGCAACTGGACCAACGGCTTTTTACGTGACTTCCGAACACGTCGAGAATGAACTTCTATATCACCAGAAATACACATCTCCGACCACTCACTGGAATGCCCGTGAATCAAACTCGCAGCCAACGACGGTGGTACGCCAACACCATACCGACCAAGCCACTGAGGCGCTAGTTAATCAAGTAAATCCCTTTGTGTTCGTACCTGCCTTCATTTTTGGTTGGAGGTCAGTCATTGCCTCGTGGAATATGTCGAAAGACGCAATTGTTCATTGCTAGAGTGAAAAAAAAAACTCCAATATTACATTCTTCAGAGATATGACGTTGAAAACAAAGGTTATATGATGTGAAAACAAAGGTTATAGAGTGATTGCTCTCTCTGCATATACTTCATAACACCAATGTTCACGCAAATTGTTAAACCTCTCCTAAAATCAATTGTGAAACCCCAGGGGGCCGGGGGCCGGGGGGGGGGGGGGGGGGGGGGAATCTATATCAAAGAGGTGAATACTTCTGTACAGAGATCAAAGTTATCGAAACTGACCAATAACAGCTGTAAGCAAAAGTTTGAGCGGCTTGGTATCGAAAGAAAGGAAGGAAAAGGAGAGAAATAAAATGGTTTATCGCTCAATGCAAGGAAGGCTATACAGATTAAAAAGGATTTTAATCTGTTGTTTCTTCAATGGTGAACAGTTGGTTATCAAAGAAAGTATATATATATATATATATATATATATATAATATATATATATATATATATATATATATATATATATATATATATATATATATATATATTAAGTCAATGGCTACTGTGGGATTGTTTACAAAAATAGGGTTGACCTTCTAAGAAATAATAATAATAATAAGAATGATAATTATAATAATGAGACTAATACACACCACCAATATCAATGAAACAAATAACTTGACATGTGCAGGAGCAAGATTAGTAATAGAACTGATGGGGATACGAACACCAACACCACCAGCACAACCAACCCAACAGAAACCAAAACAGCAACCTCCTTGGAAAAGGCGCCTGGAAAAGCAAATCATGGCAATGAGATCTGATTTGAGTAAACTGAAAGAGATGGCAGAAAAAAGGCTAAGAAGCAAGAAAACAAGGGAGGAACTGAACGAGAAATACAAAGTACACGAGAGGGGACTAAACAATACAATAGAAGATGTAAAACAGAGGCTTACGAAAAAGCACATACGATCCAGCGGTACATTAACCGAAATAAGGGATACCAACAGAACAAACTATTCGGAACCAACCAGAAAAGACTATACAGCCAAATAAGAGGGGAAGACAACCACCAAGAAATTCCTGAAGCCGAACCAAGTAAGACACTCTGGGATAATATATGGAGCAATCCGGTATCTCACAACAAACATGCAACATGGCTCCAGGAAGTCAAGGCTAAGAAACGGGGAGAATAAAACAAGTATTCACTGACATCACGACAGACACAGTCAGACACCAACTAAAGAAAATGCCAAACTGGAAAGCCCCAGGTCCCGATGAAGTCCATGGATACTGGCTCAAAAACTTCAAGGCCCTACACCCACGAATAGCAGAACAACTCCAGCATTGTATCTCAAATCACCATGCACCCAAAAGGATGACCACAGGAAGAACATCCTTAGTCCAGAAAGACAAGAGTAAGGGAAATATAGCCAGTAACTACAGGCCTATCACCTGCCTACCAATAATGTGGAAGTTACAAACAGGTTTCATCAGTGAAAGCTATACAACTACCTGAGAGGACAAACACCATACCCCCACCAACAGAAGGCCTGCAGAAGGAAGTGTAGGGGCACAAAAGACCAGCTCCTGATAGACAAAATGGTAATGAAGAACAGTAAGAGAAGGAAAAACCAACCTAAGCATGGCATGGATAGACTATAAGAAAGCCTTCGACATGATACCACACACATGGCGAATAGAATGCCAGAAAATATATGGGGCAGAGGAAAACAACATCAGCTTCCTCAAAAATACAATGCGTAACTGGAATACAATACCTTAGAAGCTCTGGAATAAGACTAGCAGAGGTTAATATCAGGAGAGGGATCTTCCAGGGCGACTCACTGTCCCACTACTCTTCGTAGTAGCCATGATCCCATGACAAAAGTACTACAGAAGATGGATGCCATCTGAATGTTCATGGACGACATCAAAGCTATATGGTAAGACCACCAGGAAATATACCCTAATCCAGACTGTAAGGATTGAACTGGGGACATAAGTATGGAGTTTAGAATAGAAAAAAATGTGCCTTAGGTCAACATCACAAAAGGGCAAAGTAGTAACAAGGACTGAAGGGATTAAAGCTACCACATGGGAGCAACATCAAACACAAAATAGAGGAGACCGGATACAAATACCTGGGAATAATGGAAGGAGGGATATAAAACACCAAGAGATGAAGGACACGATCAGGGAAAGAAATATATGCAGACTCATGGCGATAATCAAGTCCCAAAACTCAACGCAGGAAATATAATAAAAGCCATAAAAACACATGGTTCAGTGCCAGTAATCAGATACAGCGCAGGAATAGTCGAATGGACGAAGGAGAACTCCGCAAGCATAGACCAAGAAAAAACTAGGAAACATATGACAATACCAAGCACTACACCCAAAAGCAAATACGGAAATTGTACCCCATAAATCATAGGAATGCTAGGACGATCCCAAGATCCTGAAAAGGAATCTGGAAAAAACTAGAGGCCGAAGTAGCTCCAGGACTCATGCAGAGAGTGTGATCCTAGAAACGGCGCACATAGTAAGAAGAGTGATGGACTCCTAAAGGAGGCAGGATGCAACCCGGCCAACCAACACTATAAATACCACCCAGTCGAATTGGAGGACTGTGATAGAGCAAAATATAAATAATAATAATATATCTTTGAAAGCTTGAATTTCAAGTCAATGACCACTGTCGTATTGTTTGACATAAATAGTGTTGACATGAAAAAAAAAAAAATAATAATAATACACCCAGCCAAAGCCACGACATAAAGTAGGGATTCAAAGTTGACCCCATATGAGTAAGTTATATATAAAACAAAACCATCACGAACAGGTGGCGATTTGAAAGCTAACGAGTCAGGGACTATAATTTCTCTCCCTAATTCCCTTCCCCAATGACAGTTAGGATTACCTTCGAAATGGGCCGTAATCTAATTAGCAAACCCCCTTCTCCACCAACCCCCGCCCCCCCCCCCCCCCCTAAAAACAAAAAAATAAATGTCCCCGCCCCAACTAAGGAAACGCCATTAACCTAATTGCCCTGTTAACGATCAAGTCGTAATTCTCACGTCGGACTTAAAATGGAAACTTTATTGATGACGCTCTTTCTTCCTATCATCCATCGTTGTGGGGGTTATGGAACCGGGGGTTAATGAGGTTAATAAAGGTTAATATGGTTAATTTGCGTGACGATGCTACCTCCCTAGTTGGCATCGACGAGGACACAGGAGAGAGAGAGAGAGAGAGAGAGAGAGAGAGAGAGAGAGAGAGAGACGAGAGAGAGAGAGAGAGAGAGGTTATCAGGAAATAAATTTTAACCGAAAAGAAACCACTTCGACGGGAGCTGTGACGTGACCTTGGTTCCTTCTGAATGGCTTTGTCGAAGGGTGGGAATGCAGCTGAGGGGGGGGGGGGGGGTGGGGGATCAGAGGAGGTGGACAGTCGATGACGACAGACGGACGAGTTAAATGTGAGATTTATGAGGCACAGAGCAACGAAGTTTGGGTTCAAAGAAAGATTATATATTATCATATATTGCATATATATATATATATATATATATATATATATATATATATATATATATATAGAGAGAGAGAGAGAGAGAGAGAGAGTAGAGAGAGAGAGAGAGAGAGAAATCCCTCAGATTAACACATTCCTCATATATTCTATTTCCAGCCAATCCTTGCCAAACCCATCGACCTCCCTTCTCCAGCCTTCCACTCAAGACATCCACCTCCTCTAACTGTACCCAGCACCATACCCATCTCCGCGATTTATACCAGGCCATCGCAAAACGGTCTCATAATATAATCATGAATGACAGCTTCCCGTCGAAATAGTTCATGTCTATTAGAATTTCTTTTCCCGGATAACCTCTCTCTCTCTCTCTCTCTCTCTCTCTCTCCTCTCTCTCTCTCTCTCTCTCTCTCTCTGGGTCCTCGCCAATTCCAACATGAGCATCGTTCACGCAAATTAACCTTGATTAACGTTATCAAACGTTATTAACCCAACCAGTTCCATCCCTACCCCACAATGATGATGATTAGGAGGTTAAGAGCGTCATCAATAAAAGTTTTTTTTCATTTTAAGTCCGACGTCAGAAAATACGACTTTGATCGTTAAAACAGAGCAATAACTTAATGGGCGTTTCGTTTAAGTGGGCGGGACATTATTTTTTTTAGGGGGGGGTTTAGGGGGGGGAGGGAAGGGGAGGAGGGGAGGGTCCTAACTAATTAGATTACAGCACCGTTTCGAATGGTGGGTATTCCCTATCTGTCATTAGAGGTGAATTAGCGAGAATTACATTCCTCACTTCATTAGCTTACAGTGGCTACCCAAATTCATAGGATGGCTTTGCTTTATAGACAGTTTGTAATATTGGCAACTACTCTTGGACCTTGAGTAATGATCCTTATAAATGCAAAATCGTCCCCCTATACTAGTCTTGATAATATCATACTATAATGGGCGTAATGTCTGTCCGTCCGTCTGTCATTTAATCACGCCCAAACGGCTGGTCCGATGGGGCATGAAACTCTCAGGGTTATAGTAGGGACCCATAAAAAGGGTTTATAATGGGGTTTCATCCTACCTCCTCCCCCCCCACCCCCCCCCCCCCTCCGAGGGGATGGGGTGCGAAATGGGTTTTCCCTGAAAACTGAGCTGGTTTGCCCGTGAAACGAGGCCTGGTTACGACCCGTTAGACTTGGTTACTTTACGAATTTTCATCCATCATTTCTGTAAACATATGTTTTGCTAGTACTTATAAATACAATATTATCTCCAAAATTCGGTCTTTGTTAATGTACTTTTTTTTACTAATTACAATATTATCTCATACACGTCTTTAAATAATGTTCCCTTGTAAATAAAATACAATAGATTATAAATCCATTATTATCTGCTGCATTAGGTCTTTGGATAATGTCCCTTCTTAAGTACCAATAACTTATCAATACAATATCATCGCCTAAAAGTTCTTTGGTTATAATATTCCCATATTAAATATACTCTCACGGATGCGCCAAAATAATTATTATCTTCAGTAAATGAAGGTATCGATAACCTCGGTCATAAAAAAAGAATCTTTTTTTTTTTATAATAATTTGTCACTCCTAATTCTTTTACAGCAGACAATGGCCAAAGTGTCATGAAACCATCCGTATGTTTTGAGTGCCAATCAGTGAACTGCAAGCATGGACTGTTGGCATTCCTGAAGGGTGTTTATAAGGTTCATTCGGCCCCTAGCTGCACCCACATTTTAGCCTTTTACTTTATCTCATTCCCCAAGCTCTTTCATCAATCTTGCTGTCCCAGCACCTCGAACTTTGCTCGAAAAACTTATTAGTGCAAGTGTGGGGTGATTTGCCAAGTTCCACCTTTGGTTCCTTGTACATAATCTCATTTCTCTGTCCAACCACTCAAACTCCCTCTTTTCACTGTCTGTTAGTTTACAGCCTAAATTTCATAAATTTCAAAGTAACCATAGAACTGACAGCAGAACTTCTAACAGAAATTGTGGCGCAGAACTGGAAGCAGGGACAGACCAGCAGTCTTGGACACAGAGAGAATAGGGAATAAAGTTCACCGCTTTTTTTTTTTTAAATATAAGAGTTTGATAGCAGTTCACAGTTGAATGAACAGTATCGAAATTGTTTCGTATTTTCTTTTATAACCTCGGTATTTTCCCCATTCGTAGCTGTCAGAAACACAAAACACGCACGCGCGCACACACACAGGTAGAAAAAATGGCATCAATTAACTTAAAAGAAAGACATATTTTACTTGGATGTAAGTTTGAAAAAAAAGCAAAAAAAAAACACGATTATATACAAAACATACTATCGATTTCCTTGCAAATACGAAGAAGGCTCTCTCTCTCTCTCTCTCTCTCTCTCTCTCTTCACACACACACACACACACACACACACACACACAAACACACAAGATTAAATTTAAAAACATATATTTTGATCTTCTTGCAACTACGAAGTATATAATTAATCTCTCACTCTCTACTCTCTCTCTCTCTCTCTCTCTCTCTCTCTCCTCTCTCTCTCTCACCGATTGGCCGTTTTCATGTACTACCACGATCCATGTACAATATATTTTTTTCTTTTTGTTTTTTCCAATAAAGTACAGGATACAATTTAAATTCTAGGTTTTAAAAAAAAAGTCCCGTTCATTTTCAACTTTATCTACAAACTTTTTTCAAAACCAATTCCTTTAATAACAGAGGAAAAACCACATTCAGTATCAGCAAACGGCCTCTTGTTTTTATCCTATCCCAGAAATACAGAAAATATTCCCGTGGAATATTACAATATTACCATATCCTGGGAAAAAGGGGTTGCGTAGGTCAGTTTAGCTCAAGAATGACAAAAAAATATAAAATAAAAAGATTAGGACGGTTTTCCACTGAATAATTCTCATCCTCTCTATTTTGAAGTTTATCTTCCAACACAGCACGTTTTCTGGCTGGCAACAGATGCAAGTATGCAGGTCTGTAAATATTATATATACATATATATATATATATATATATATATATATATATATATATATATAATATGTATGTATGTACTATAAAGTCCCAGTACAATTAAAATAAATTTATTTATTGTTCTGAATGGTACTGGGACTTTTATGGGTCACCCTTGTATATATATATATATATATATATATATATATATATTATATATATATATATATATATATATATATATATATATATATATATATATATATATAATATATATATATATATATATATATATATATATATATATATATATACGTATCTATATATATATATATATAATATATATATATATATATATATATATATATACGTATATATATATATATATATATATATATATATATATATCTATATATATATATATATGTCACAGTAGTTGCTTGTCAGTGGTTCGAGTCCAAAAGTGTTACTATTAGATCAATTAAAATTCCAACCCCCCTTCAGTATATAAAACCATTTCCCAGGAAAGAGCGAGTTGCATATCAAACGATATTAATCATATATATATATATATATATATATACTATATATATATATATATATATATATATATATATATATATATATATGACAGGTAAAATGTTCTGTAACAACAGAATTCCCATCTAATAAAAGGACGCCCATAAAACACCAAAAATGTAGAGAGAAAAGTACTATCATTTCAGAGATGCTGTCTCTCTCTTCAGGTATATGAAGAGAACAAAGTTTACAGATAAGGTGGTATTTATACAAGAGATCCGTCCACAAGTAAGCAATTTAGGTCCCCCCCGCCCCCGATAATCTTCCTTTATCTTCTTAAGCGTTGGTTTTGAATGAAACTTCGGTCGACGACATCTGAAATCCACGCGCTTTTTTTGACTCTTGTACGGCAGTTGCTGCTATAAATTTCACAAGACAAATTCCAGTTTATTCTATGGTTATGTTCATTTATATGGTTTCGAAAATAGCCGAATTCTGTTGTCCATACCCTAACTGACCGTTTGTGTTGTATTTAATCTCTGGGGAAGTGATTTACCCTGTAAAATCCAATGTAAGATGGTCACAGTCCTGGCTGGATCTCATAGACCCCAGAGTCCTGGGAGATTGTCTTTGTTGGACGTTAATCAGGATTTGGCTAAGGTGTTGGGTAGGTAAATGCAAGAGGGGGTGTAGACTTCATAGTGCTTTTGATTTCATATCTGACAAAAAACTACAGCCGTGAAGAGTACGTTAAAAGGAGTGTTACTAAATGCTTTAACTGACCTTCATAAGAACATATCCTGTTCCCGCAGATTCTTATAGCCATCCACTCTGCTAAAAAAAAGTTAGACGTTATAATAAAGTAGATCCAACAAAGATGCAAAATCGTAATAATGGACAAGATTCTACCTCGACAAAATCAACCAGCTCCTTAGCGCACAAACACGTACGAAAAACTGACGAAAATTCCCCTCCCAAACGTCCCACAGAATTTTTTTCGGAAAGTAAGATTAATTGGGCCAAGACAAAAGGAGTATTGAACTATTAGAGAAATTTAAAATGTAATGAATCCCTAAATTACCCTACTTTCATGGCCTTTCCCAAAAACTCACAAAAGACAATCTTCCTTCAGACCCATCGTTTCATGCGCCGGAGCTTCAATTACAAAATTTCTAAAATGGTTAGCTGGCCTCCTTTCTCCTTTTTGGGCACTTTTTCTCCCAGTCACATAAACATTCGGAAGATTTTTTGTCACAAATTCAGAGAAGCACATATACCACTTCACACATGAAACTTTTAAGCATTGACGTAGACTCCCTATTCACAAAAAGTACAGTAAAGGACGTTCTTCAAGTTCTGTTTTTATGGAAAAAATTATCCCCCTATTCAGATCATTTCCCATTGGCGCTTGACAAAAATTAATAAAGGTTAGTTGAATTATGTGCATCTAATAACGTATTTTCATTCGGGGAATCATTCTACAAGCAAAAATTCGGGTGTAGTATGGATAGTCCTTAAGTCCTGTTTAGCCAATCTGTACATGTATACTTTGAAACTACAGTAATAAAATGCAATAAACCCAAAAACATGATGTGATGAGATACGTGGGGATGTATCCTAACTTTTGGTGGGATAAGAGGTGGGGTAATTTTAATGAATTCCTCTCAAAATTAAACGCATAGTGCCTAGAAGCAAATTTAAAGTTGAATGGAAAACACAACAAAATTCCTTTTTCTTGATGTTTAATAATCAGAGACACGACAGAATACAAATTTACCATATACAGAAAACCAACGTTCTCACTTTCATATATTCACTAATTTAGCTATCACGACCATTACTATCAAGATAGGTGTAGCTAGCAACCTATCTTAAGAGCCTTACGAATTTGTTCCCCAGATTTTCCTGGAGGAAAAAGAATTTGAACTAATTCGCAAGCAAACTTTCGTCTTTAAAGTATCATGACCATATAAATTGAGAAAGCAATCAAAAAAACAAAACGTAAATTTTTCTTCCGACCCTCCTAAAGACAAGACAGAGGGGCCACACCCAAACAATAAAATAAAAATTTTCCTCACCTGAGACGATTAAGAGAGTAACCCACACCTTGGGAAATCCAACCCTTTTGAATTTACTACCCAAACACCTTAGCAAATCCCTGATTAACGTCCAACAAAGGACATCTCCCAAATACTCTGGGGTCTATGGGAGATCCCATGCAGGACTGTGGACCAATCTTACATTGGATTACAGGGAAATCACTTCCCCAGAGATTAATACAACACAAACGGTCGTATAGGTATGGACAACAGAATTCGGCTATTTTCAACCATATAAATAACATAACCATAGAATAAACTGAAATTTGTCACGTGTAATTTATAGCAGCAACTGCCCGGTACAAGCAGGTTCAACTGATGGAATCGGCCTTAATAAAAGAGAAGCAGGTAATGAACATCCAAAAGGCGCGTGGATTTCAGATGTCGTCGACGAAGTTTTCATTCAACCAACGCTTAAGAAGACTAAAAGAAGATTATCAGCGGGGGTGACCTAAATTGGCTTACTTGTGGACGGATCTCTTGGATATAAATACCACCTTTTCTGTAAAACTTTTCTCATTCATATACTGAAGAGAGAGACAGCATTCCTCTGAAATATAGTACTTTTCTCTCTACATTTTGGTGTTTTTTATTTTATGGGGGCCTCCTTTTATTAGATATATATATATATATATTATATATATATATATATATATATATATATATATAATATATATATATATATAGATATATACATATATATATATATATATATATATATATATATTATATATATATATATATATATATATATATTTATAAACACCCGCGTCCGTCCAGCGTCTTTGTTTTCCCAGCCCCCCCCCAAAAAAAAAAATATATATATATATTTTATATTTTATCTGTAGGAAAAATAAACCACAGAACGGAGAAGAATTGAGAATACCGCCATCCCCCCCAAGAAAAGGGCCCCCCAAACTTTTTATTCTTGAGCTGAACTGACCCACCGCAACCTTTTTTTTTTTTTCAGAGGATATGGTAATACTGCAATATACAAAAGAAAAAAAAGTTGCTCTCCTTTTTATTTGAGGACAGACTAAAAACATTATACCTCTTTTATTAACAAAAGTTGAAAACAAATCTTATATTTTTTTTAAAGCTGCTAAACTGCTGGTCTTAGTTATTAAATCCCGTACTTTATTTTAAAATATAAGAATATATTTATATATATATATATATACTATATATATATATATATATACTATATATATATATATAATAAATAATAGGCCGTCATATTACAGTAAATGGTCAGTAGGTAAAAGAAAGAGAGAGAGAGAGAGAGAGAGAGAGAGAGAGAGAGAGGAAAAAGCGTACTTTTTTACTGCTGGAATATATACATACATATATATATAGTATATTAAACTATAAGATATATATATCCCTAATATATATATATATATATATATATATATATATATATATCATATATATATATATACATATATATATATATATATATATATATATTATATATATATATATATATACATATATATATAGATTATATATATTATATATATATATATACACATACATACTATATATATTATATATAACATACATATATATATATATATATAATATATATATATATATATATATATTTATTTATTACACATATATATTACTATTATTGTTATAATTATCAGATTATTATATTATTATTATTATTATTATTATTATTATTATTATTATTATTATTATTATTATTATTATTATTATTATATTATTATCATTTACTTCATATCTCCCTCATTCTACCTAAAGTTGAAACTGATACAACTAACGTAATATATTTCTTTAAGTTAACCTTTCATTTTCAACCCAAAAATGGCCGCCATCCTTCCCTCAGACAAAACCCCTACGTCCGAGAGAATAAAACATTTTTGTGGATTTCAGGCCCCAAAATGTTACACAAGACATGTTCCGGCCTTGTATCCCATTTCTGACATTCTCGGGGGGCGAAATTCATTAGATACAAAACATGTTTCTGTTTTGTCTACAATCCCCGACATTTTCTGGCCGAAATGCGTTACGGTCTACTTCCTCAAAATGAATTTCTCATTCGTTTCAGTATTAAAATGTTTAGACTTCTGTGAAGGTGAAGTTTGATACATCTTGCATCCTCATTGAAGGTGAATTTTTTATATTATCATTAAAAACACAAATAGAGAGACCGTAGGAATAGATTTGACGCTAAATAACTGTGCTAGAATTTCATCTTAAATATATTAAGCTGACGGTCGGACTATGTATATATATATATATATATATATATATATATATATATATATATATATATATATATATATATATATATGTACACGGTCGGACTATTTGTGTATGTATATTTGCTATAGACGGCGAAACTACTGAACCGAACTAAACAGAAGTCAGACCACATATATATATTTTATAGGGGAAGGTACGGTCGGACTATGTATGTATGTATATGGTCGGACTATGTATGTATGTATGTATGTTTACTGTAGGTGGCGAAACTACTGGACCGAACTGGACCAAAGTCGGACCATATATGTATATTTAAAGAAAGGGAAGGTTTTTACCCGAGTACCATTTTGATCCGGATATACGACCACGCTAACTTCTTTATCATTAATCGTAGAGAAAAAAAGAAAGGATTATTCTGATAAACCTTTTCACCGGGATTCCAAATGTGCTCTCACTTTTCTTCTACGTTTAAAGTAAACGATGATATTGGGGTTCAAACAATTCCGGCCTACGGTTGCCTAACGCCAGGCCGCCTGCTAGTAAAAAATCATTCCTGTTCAGTAACTATTACATTACATTACTTAACACGAGATTCGACGCAGTGACTACCATGCAATTGAAATTTAAGCAGAGACACACACTTTATAGATAACATCAACACTAAAGTATTAAGCTACAATTTCTGTAATAAAATTATAAGCGTTCGAGAGCTATACACTACAAATCATTACATTACGTTACAATCGAAACAATAGAGTGACAAGCAGTTAAAATTATAACTGAGTTCCGTAGAGACCGCATCATTAATTCTAACACTAAAGAAATGCTTTTAATCGATGCAATTATTGGCAAGCAGTGTAAATATATAAATTTTAAAAATGACCACTGAAGTAATACGTTTTAATTCCACTAATAAATTATACTCTTTCGAGAGCTATTCCATTACGTCAAGCTAATAAATTACATGGCATCAAAACGCATTGCATTACATTACGATCGATGCAGTTGCCGACAAGCAGAGCAAACGATTTATTGGCAGTTAACGACTAGCTGGAATTGTAAGATACCTTACAGGTGTCATGTAGACAATAGAAAGACTCGATGGGGGGTACAAAGGAACAGGTATTGATCATGTCAGGTACGTATTCAACACCTGTACAGGTAGAGGCCAAGAATGTTTTCGTAGTGATATTCGTTTGGATATGACAAGAGAACAAGGCGTGATCAGACCCCCACCTTACTCAGAGCGCGTGCCCAATATCTACGGTCAAATAGAGCTTTGTTTCACGTACGAAAATTGAAATATATATGCTATACTTTATTAGGAAATTGTTCAGTACTGTTTAACGAGCATATTATTAATTTTTTACATAAATGATGAGCATGCTATCATAAAATTCCTGTAACTTTAACTCAACGCAAAACGCCTTTTTCAGACATTTTTATGCTTTTTCATAGACCTTTCCTAACCCCCAACAAGAACAAGAACAACAAGAACAACAACAACAACAACAATTACAACTACAACAAAGTAGTTTGTAGGCTTACATCCCACATAAGCAAAAAGTTTAGTGATTTGTGGTTGTTGTTGTTGATGGTTATTAAATGGAAATATAATTTGCATTATTGGTTGTTAACAACTGGATATAACTCACATTATCAATTGTTAATTGATAATTTTTTAACTGTATTGGGAAATATAATTTTATTACAAACGCGGCGACTGTGCTGATGATGATGATTATTATTATCATCATTTTTATTTATATTATTTTTATTTCTATTTTTATTATTATCTTTATTATTACTATTTTTTTAAATTACGTTTATTTTTATCGGTTTTTTTAATCTAAATTGCAAAATGAAAAAGTCAAAATATTAGCTTTAAAAAATATTTTTTTTAATTTCTAGCTAAATTGCAAAATGAATATGTCATCAAAAATATTACTTTAACCAAATTATTTTTTTTTACCATTTTCCAAACTTAAAACGAGTCACAAATTACTTTAAAAATTGCAAATAAATACAAGTAAAATTTTATTAATTTTAAAAAATTAACTTTTTTTTTTAATCTAAATTTATTATTACTCAAAAGTAATACTTTCCACCTAAACTGCAAAATGAATATCTGTCAAGATATTATTACTGATGTAAAATAATATCTTTCACTAACTATTTTAACATTTTTCACTACTGCAAAATGATTATCAATCAAAATAAGAATACTGAGGAAGTTTTAAACACTAAATATCTTTGAATTTTCAACTAAACTGCAAAACGAATATTCAATCAAAATATAATTACTACTGCAGAAAAAAATTCTATAAACTCAAACTATCTTTAAATTTTTCACTCCCAAACTGTAAAAAAAAAAAAAACAAAACGAATAAATTAATCGAAATATTGATTTTAAAAAATGTCTGTGTACGCGACTCTCTCTGAATACTTCCAGGAACACAACTTTCTCTTTCTTCTCTCTATAGTACCCACAGCCCAATTAGGATAATGCCCATAGGACAAAAAAAAAAAAAAAAAGATTAATACTGTTAGTGGTCAAATTACGGCGCAGGTTAATGAGGTTAATACAGAATGATAGTCGGGCTCAGGTAAAACGTCCTAATGGGAGTTACACTTACGGAAGACTTCCATTCCTCCCTGGATTTCCTCCCTGGATTTGGGGGGAGAATAATATATATATATATATATATATATATATATATATATATATATATATATATATATATATATATATATATCGAACTACAAATGTCCTTTAATATCTAATTCGCTCTAGGAATTATTATATTTTCATATATGTTTAACCGAGGCGGAATTTATTAAGCGATAATAGAATTGGCGATCGACAGGCGCGAACCATCGACCTCTCAATTCCATGACTGGCAGTGAAGCCCAGACCACCCCGCCACCGCAAGAGATATAAGTATATGGCCGCCTCCTATATATCTATCATATATATATATATATATATATATATATATATATATATATATATATATATATATATATATTATATACACTACACTATATATGTATATATTTCGTAATTTCTCATATATTTATTGCACGCGGATCTCAAGGCTTTGTCGTGACAAGCGAATCCAAAACAACCTGTGAAGAATTCAAGAAGTTAAGAGAGCGCTGTGGCTACTACAATTACACATGTCACTGAGAAAAATAACCAGTAGATTCTACAGTATGTATATATAGTATATGTGTGTGTATACTAGTAGGCCTAATCAAAACTGAATGTGATCTGCTAGATACCATTCAGTTTTTATGAAGCCCTTCTAGTAATTGTTACCATTGCACAGAAACAAAATATATACATATATATATATATATATATATATATATATATATATATATATATATATATATATATATATATATATATATATAATAAGTTTTTATTTCAATATTTTATATAACATTGACTTCTCCCAGTCACGGCAGGCATTGCAAACCAACCAGAACGCCAAGCGTCGTTCCAATGCCATTTTAACTCATCCGACATTCAGCTACAGATGAGGAACGCGACTCGAAATGGGTTGTAATTTAACTGGAGAGAACCACTCCTACCTGTTTATGGGCTCGTTCATGAACCTGAGTGTTCTTGGTAACAGTTTAATGTCCAGGTTGAATTGAAACGTTCCACGACAGTGTTCACGACAAGTTTTCGTGTGAGTGAAGATATACGAGCATAAAAAGGACCTACAACCGCATTCTGATATAATTTTTCAGTTTGCTTAAGGTATATGCCTTGTTGTCGACATGATTGTGACATGTTAATTGTTGTCACCATGTTTTTGACATGTTAATTGTTGTCAAAATGTTTGTAACATGTAAATTGTTGTCAACATACTTGTGATGTAAATTGTTGTTGATATGTTTGTGACATGTAAATTGTTGTCAACATGCTTGTGACATGTTAATTGTTGTCAACATGTTTGTGACATGTAAATTGTTGTCAACATTTCGGTGACATGTAAATTGTTGTCAACTTGTTCATTACATGTAAATTGATGTCCGCATGTTTGTGACATGTAAATTGTTGCTGACCTGTTTATGACATGTAAATGGTTTTCAACATGTTTGTGACATGTAAATTGTTATCAACTTGTTTATGACATGTAAAATGTTGTCCACATGTTTGTGACATGTAAATTGTTGCTGACATGTAAATTGTTGTCAACATGTTGTGACATGCAAATTGTTGCCAACATGTTTACATATTTTCTTAAGATTACATGTAAAAAAATATGACTTAAAAGAACCACATTCTATTCCATTCATATTGATATATTTTTCAGTTACGGTCGACGATGCCTTGTTATCAACATGTTTGTGACATATGCAAAAGTTGCCGATATGTTTACGACATATTTTCTTCTCAAGATTTCACCTTTAAAAGAATATACGAGAGTAAAAAGGACGATCAACCGCAGTCTGTTCCATTCATCCTGGTATATTTTTCGGCCCTTTGGGTAGGAAGGGGGAGTGGGGAGGTTGGGGGGGGGGGGGGGGGGGGGTGAGAGGGGTGATGTTTATGGTATTCATGAGGGAATCACCAGTGGGTCGAGGCTTTAAAGATGTTGTGCGATTTGGTTTCGGCATCATCAAAGGGAAGAGAGAGAGAGAGAGAGAGAGAGAGAGAGAGAGAGAGAGAGAGAGAGAGAGAGAGAGAGAGAGAGAGAGAGTTTTCTCTCCCGATAAGAAGGTATTGGCTCGTATTTTTCGCGAGTGAGCTCGTTGGAGCTATCTTTTGTCTAATTTATGAATCTGGAATGTGGTTCGTATTACAGTACGTGCGTTCGTTGAAATAGTTTTTCCGTAATATTTGAATCTGGAATGTGGTTCGTATTAGTGTGCACATTCGTTGGAACAGATTTTTCATATTATAAGAATCTGTTATGTGGTTCGTATCACAATATGTTCGTTGGAATAGTTTATTCCTATTATAAGAATCTGGAACGTGGTTCGTATGCAGCTCGTACGTTCTTAGGAATGGTTTTTTTCTAATATAAGAATCTGGAATGTGGTTCGAATTACACCTCGTACGTTCGTTGGAGTAGTTTTTTTTCTTAATATAAGAATCTGAAATGTAGTTCCTATCACAGTTAGTATGTTCGTTGGAATCGCTTTTTCATAATAGAAGGATCTGGAATGTGGTCCGAATTACAGCTTGTACGTTCATTGGAATAGCCTTTTCCTCATAAAAGAATCTGGAATGTGGTTCGTATCACAATGAGTATGTTCGTTGGAATAACTTATTCCTAATACAAGAATCTGGAATGTGGTTCGTATCACCGTAAGTACGATCGTTGGAATAGCTTTTGTCTAATTTATGAATCTGGAATGTGGTTTGGATTACAGCTAATAAGTTCGTTGGAATAGCTTTCTCCTTATTTAAGAATCTGGAATGTGGTTCGTATCAAGAGTGAGTATGTTTGTTGGAATAATTTTTTCCTAATATAAGAATCTGGAATGCGGCTCGTATTACAGTGCATAGGTTCGTTGGAATAATGTTTTGTCATCCATATGAATCTGGAATGTGGTTCGTATTGCAGTGTGTAAGCTCGACGGAATATCATTTCTATTAATTTATCAGTCACAATATTACTTCATAATTTGGCAAAAGATACATTGAACTATTTTCTTATTAATATATTCCTCCACATTTAGATATTAGTGAAATAAACATTGGTTTGCTAAAATATTATACCGAAAAAAAAAACAGAATATAAAACTGAGATGATATAGTTCAAATTTCAGAAGTGTCTCAAAAAAAATCCAATGATTTTCTGTGTCGTGGAAAAAAAGAAAACTTTTCATATATAAATTACCTAAATAAAGACCACCTCACTTAGAGAGCGACATCTATATCCAATAGGTCAAGTCACAGCAAATATTAAAAAAGATATTAAACAAGTTAAAATAAGCTGCTGTATGAAACTCTCAGCCACGACCTGACAGTGCTCAGTTGCTCCCAAGATGTGGTCAAGTGAATGTGCGTCGGGTGCCGGACGCACGATCCACGGCCAACCTCAACCTTAAATAAAATTAAAACTACTGAGGTTAGAGGGCTGTAATTTGGTAAGTCTGATGAATGGAAGGTGGATAGTCAACGTACAAATTTGCAGCCCTCTAGCCTCAGTAGAGGCAGACGCACGAGCATGGCTAACTTTAACCTTAAATAAAATGAAAAATACTGAGGCTAGAGGGCTGCAATTTGGTACGTTTGATGACTGGAGGGTGGATGGTCAACATACCAATTTGCAGCACTCTAGACACAGTATTCTTTGAGATCTGAGGGCGGATGGATACACAAAAAACCATCTCAATTGTTATCTTTTACGGAAAACTAAAATGTTTTAGTAGACAAATTCTAAAGAACACTGAACGGCCCAACAATAACTTCAGGTCGAGCCAATTACTTAAAGGGCGTTATTCAACGCCCCCCCCCCCCCCCCCCCCCCCCCAACCCGGGCCCCCTATCGCCCCCCCCCCCATATCAAGACGTGGCAAGTAATGGCTTGGCAACAGACGCAGCGTCTCTTGCTGACGCTAAACTTGGAAACTGAACAGTAGTAGAACTTACTGGAGAAGGGTCTTCCCTTCGAGTTTACATCTCTCCCCCCCCCCCCCCCCACCAACGCCCCACGTAAGGGTTCCCACGGGGGTGCTTCAGCGGCAGTGGGAAATTTAATCAAGCTACGCCACCAGCCAGCCAGCCAGAGAGAGAGAGAGAGAGAGAAATTATAATCTCAACCTCATATGCATTGTTGTGTGTGTGTATGTATGTATATATATATATATATATATATATATATATATATATATATATATATATATATATATATATATATATATATATATCGAGACCACACAAAAAATAAAAATAAAAAATGGACTCGGTTAAAAAAAAATAAATCTAACAAAGCATAAAATATGGTCTCGAAAATTTGGCCAGAAAAAAATTATATATATATATATATATATATATATATATATATATATATATATATATATATATATATATATATATATATATATATACCTAAATATATATATATATAGATATATATATATATATATATATATATATATTGTCATGTAAGTGTAAATAATTGTTTTTATTTTCAGATCAACCTTGGTCGAGTGTAATATTTTCTTTTATTTTTATGTTTAAGTATTAAGGTACATAGTTCGTTGTGCATTACTTTGAATATTGTGATAGTGATGCTGTTGCTTCTTCCTCTAGTAGATAGTTATCAAACCACCCTATTAACGCTTTGTTATTGTTTACTTTCATTGGAGAGTGAGTGACGGTGCGAGTGTTGCGCTGGAAAAGTATGTCGCCTTCCCAGAACAGTTCGGGCCGTATCGTCATCCAGAAGGACTAGTGCAGCAGCCACCTTGGAATATTTTTTGTTTCTTTGAGCATTTACTTCATAATATTCCTCGTTTTGACCCGCCGGTGTATGAAGAGCCACCTGCGGCGGATTTACTGATCACGGATTATATCTCTGCCTCGCAGGACTTGTGTCACTGCGACTTGCCCCCCTTGCTTTTTCCCCCGTCGGAGGAGTCCCCGGGTAGACAGGGCTGGCGCTGGATCCCAGCTCTGTAGGAGAGGCTTCTGCCGTGCCCCAAGGTGTACTGAGGGTCTTGGTGTTGCTCTGCACGTCTGGGCTGTCGAGGCTCGTGAGGAGTTACGTAGGGAGGCTAACGCTAGGTAAGGTGTCGACCTTTGTATTTTCCTTCGGGAAACGTCTGCTGCTTATCGGTCTGACCTAGTGTTCAGTAGCTCCCTTAATGTAGCAGACTGGTGGTCCCCAGCGACTCCGTGGACACCTCCTCCAAGGAATGAGTAAACTGGTTATTCCTTAACATAACGGTATAGGATCTATATATACCTTACTCATATTGATATATTGTTATAATTTTTTATGGTATACCTTGTTATGATTGATTTGTGGTTGTGCGTAAATTTAGATTTATTAATTAGGTAGGTAATTTTAAGGTTTTCACTTTTATTGAACTCTTATTATTCTTTCTAGCTTTCTTTAGTTTTAGGCTAGTGATTATTTTGGGCCCGCTCTATTAGAGCTGTTTATTTGCTAATTACAGTGTTTTCTATTTATATACTGGTTTAGGGTTTAGCTTTTTAGTTTTAGGGAAACCTTGTGTTGAAGACATGTTAATCTGTCTTCTGGGCATATAATTGCCATATAGCTCTCTGGATACTGGGTTCATTTGTACTTGCACAAGGTTGATTTAGTATTAAGTTTTTGTTTTATAATAAATATTGTTAGTTTTCTTGGTGTTTGTTTACCACATTCCCATTCATTGTGTTGCATTACTACTGCCTACGATCCCTAAATAACATCTTTAAAAGATTCTGCAGAACGGCCTCCTAGGGGTCGTAACAGATTGGCGACCGTGACAGGATCGTACGCAGGTGCACGCAGTGTTTGTGTTTGTGGGGCAGCACTAGGTTAATTTAATAGTATTTATTTAGTTTTGTCATATATATATTTAATATTTTCCTCCCCTCCTTATTTTGTCCATAGTCATGGAGGACATTGCTTTCAATCCTGGTGAATTTTTGGGATCAGCGGATTGCATTAAGTATTTGCACATCCTTAATAAAAATTATCTAATGCAGTGTGCCCGGTGGTTAGGTGTTACTTTTAAGTCCACGGATACAAGGGCTCATTTGTTGGAACTAGTGGAGGCAAAGGTAGCCCTTAGGTTTGGCTGAAGGGGAAGATTTAGTTCCATTATTTGAAAGTGATTTGGACACGGATAGTGCTTCTGAAGTAGAAGTTAGTATAAATCCAGGTTTGTCCCTGTTTGAGGACCCCCCTCCTGTACAGCTTATCTATAAGGGCCCAGCTAATTTTCCTGTTGAGCCAAACAAATCTACTAACCCCTTTCTTGCTAGTGATACAGTGGTGAATAAGGTTGAGCCATCTCATTCAGGCATGAGCCAGGAGGAGGGAGAATATAAATTAATATGTAAACGTATTGAGTTGTTGAAACTGGAACATGAGGAAAATGAACGAGCCAGAAGCATGAGTTGGAGATGGCTAAGGTAAAAAATTGGACCTTGCTAGGATCCAGGTGGGGTCCAACCAGATTAGTACCCCTTAGTAATTTTCACCAAGATAGCTTAATATTGGGGGCGGGGCTGCTCTAAAATTAGTGCCCATCTTTGACGAAAGCAATGTGCCTGAATTTTTCAAAGCTTTTGAGAGGGTTGCATCCCGGTTGGCTTGGCCTACTGAAATGTGGACGGTGCTTATTCAGTGCAGGTTAGTGGGCAAAGCCATTAGGGTGTATAATGCTTTAGAAGAGGGAATGGCTAGAGACTATGCTAAGGTTAAGGCTTTAGTTCTCAGGGCCTATGACTTAGTCCCTGAGGCCTATCGTCTCAAATTCAGAACCGTAAACAAACCACCAACTATGACTTTTGTTGAATATGCTCGTCTCAAGGAGGAGCAATTTGACGATTGGCTTAAGAGTCGTCAGGTTGTCTCTTTCTCCTCCTTGAGAGAGCTAATGTTACTTGAAGAGTTCAAGAAGGTTTGTGGTAGGAATTAAAAATGCATTTGGAGGAGGTGAAGGTAGTGAATCTTGCCAAAGCATCCCAGGTTTCCGATGAATTTGTACTAACCCATAGGGCTGGATCAGGCAATTTCGGGTTGTCCAATTCCACCTCTCAGTCCTCTAGACCAAATAATTTTAATAGAAAGGTTAGTAATGGTGAGGTATATAAGAGAGAGGGTAATGTACCTGGGAAAGTCTCTAGTGGAGCGCTAACTAGAGTCTTTTCCAATAGTGATCAGACAGTCTCGGCCAAAGTTAACCCTCTCCGTGGTAATTGTTATTGGTGCAATAAACCAGGGCACAGGCAGGCACAATGTAATGCCAGGAGGAGATATTTACTTAGGAATAGAAATGACAATAATAGGGCTCCTGTATCTTTGATTGGTAAGGTGAATGAGGTTCCACCCAACAATAATCCAGTAAGTGACAAAAAAGTCTCTGAGCGGGGGGCTAACTACCCTGTTGATTGCTCAAATCCCAATTTGTGACTTTTCAATAAGTATGTGTGGGAAGGTAAAATAAAGACCCCTTCAGGTTATCTGGATGTGAAATTTTTGAGAGATACTGGGTCAGCTAGATCCCTGGTATTAGCAGATTCAATAAAGAATTTTGTTTCCTTTTTCAGGTGAATATGTAGTCCTGGGTGGGTTTCCAGACACCTTAGTATCTGCCCCTTTAATACAGGTGGAAGTAGCTTTCCGCGCTACCATAAATTTGTTGAATTAGCCATAGTAGAGAGTCTGCCGGTGCCTAGGATTGACGGTATCCTAGGTAACGATCTAGGTAATAATGAGAAGGGTCAAGAAGTTTTCCCAATAGTTTCGATCACTGCTTGCCCAGTGGCAGTTACTACTCGGGCTGCTGCAAAAATTGCAGCTGCTACTGATGATGAATCTGATTTTAATCTTAGTAGTTTAGATGTAGATGTAGAAAGGCCCGGGCTAGTAGATAGTAGCAGTAGTATTGGAATTTTCAAAGTTTTGAAACCTCATTGTGACAGAATAACTTTCATCCAGGCCCAGAAGGATGAATTTAATTTTGAGTTGGGTGATACTGGCAACCTAACAAAGCCCAGGTTTTGGTGTTATTAAGGGGCTTTTGTATAGAGTTAGTAGGCCTGCAACCCATCATTAAATACGACCTCCCGAATTGAGCAGATTGTGGTGCCCTCTAAATTTAGAGATGCAGTGTTGAGCTTGGCTCATGAAGACTCTTTCGCTGGTCACTTTGGTATAGGTAAAACTTTTCATAATTTGATTAAAATATTTTGGTGGCCAGGAATAAAGTCTTTCGGTTAAAAAGTTTGTGAGGGCATGTGAAATTTGTCAAGTAATGGGTAAGCCCAAACCAACCTGGTTCCTAAAGCTCCCTTACATCCTATTCCTGCTATTGGGAACCCTTTTCAGAGTTAGTGATAGATGTAGTGGGGCCTTTGCCAAGAACAAAGTCTGGGTTTACCTATTTGTTAACAGTGATGGACCGAGCTTCTCGATATCCAGAGGCTTTTCCTATGCGTAAGGTAACTTCCAAAGCCGTATTTGACAAGCTGGTGGATTCTTTTCTAGATTTGGGCTTCCTTGTAAAATTCAATCCGACTGTGGAACGAATTTTACAAGTAAGGTATTTAAGGTAAGTGTGCTGAACTGGCCATTCAGCACATTACTAGTGCCTTATCATCCAGAGAGCCAGGGTGTGGTAGAAAGGTGGTTCCACCAGACTCTTAAGTCAATATTAAAGAATATTGTTTTGGAGCAGGGAGAGGATTGGGATAAGGGGCTTCCCTTTGCTCTATTTGCCATCCGAAATCATCCCAACTCTTCCACGGGCGTCGCTCCGTTTGACTTGGTTTTGGACACAAGATCCGGGGTCCTTTGGAAATTTTCCATGAATTATTGGGAAACCGGTCAAAAGGGGGAGAAGATGTGGGAGAGGTGGTGGATGAATTAAAACAAAATTTATCCGTAGCTTGGAAGTTTGCCCAAGAGATTTGTACTCTTCACAATGTAAAATGTAATTGAAATTTGATAGAAAGAGTAAGGTACGTTCCTTTGAACCCAGGAGAATTGGTATTAGTCTTGAGTACAAGACTCCGATAACTTCCTTGAGCCTAGGTTTAAGGGAGGGGCCCCTGGAAGGTCTTAAGAAAGTTATCGGATGTCAATTATGAAATTGAAGCTCCTGGTACTCAGAGGAAGTGGCCGTATTTTTCATATAAATCGGTTTGAAATCATATGTAACTAGTAGACCCGACCCCTTGTCTATAGTCTATGAACCGGTTACTAGTGTTGTAGAATATGTTAGTGACATTGAAGATGACTTATTGGATCAGGTGTCCTCAGATGCTCTTGGTAAAAACCTTCAGAATTTGGAAATTTTAAGAACTGGGTTAGAGCATCTGGAGGCATCTCAGAGAGATGAAATAATGAAATTAATAATATCCTTTCCCGACTTATTTCAGGACTCTCCGGGGCGGACGAGCTTACTCCAGCATGATGTGATGTGGGCAGTCTTTGCCAGTTAAGCAGAGTCCATATCGATTGAACCCTGAAAAACTGTGCAATAGTCGAAGAGGAAATTAAATACATGCTGGAGCATGATCTCGTCCAACCTTCGGTCAGTCCTTGGAGTTCCCCTATAGTTCCTAGTGAAAAAACCTGACGGTAAGTTCCGGATGTGTGATGGATTATAGGAGGGTAAATGACCAGTACAAAGATGACTCTTTTCCACTTCCTCGTATGAGGATTGTCTCGATCAGATAGGACCTTCAAAATTTATTACTAAATTAGATTTATTAAAGGGTTATTGGCAGGTTCCCCTAACTGATCGAGCTCGTGAAATATCTGCTTTTGTAACACCATTTGGACTTTATGAGTGTAAAGTTATGCCTTTCGGGTTGAAAAATGCTGCCTGTACCTTCCAGCGTTTAATGAACAGGGTTATTTGTGGGCTGGATGGTACTGAGATTTATATTGATGACCTTGTGGTTCATAGCAATGATTGGCGAACCCATGTGGTTAGGTTAAGGAAGGTGTTTGAGGCATTGCGAGCTGCAGGCTAGTGGTGAATCTCGGGAAATGTGAATTTGGCAAGGCTAAGGTTGTTTATTTAGGTCATGAGATTGGCTTGGGTCAAGTAGCCCCGAAACAAGCTAATCTTGAAGCCATTATTGCTTTGAAGAGACCGTGTAATGTTAGAGAATGCGTAGAGTATTGGGTATGATGGGTTACTACCGTAGGTTTGTTCGCAACTTCTCTGACATTGCACAGCCTCTTCCTGGTTTACTGAAGAAAGGACAAAGGTTTGCCTGGTCTTCTGAATGTGAAGAATCTTTCTGAGGTTGAAAATGTTGTTGGTGTCCAATCCTATATTGATTTCGCCTAATTTTTCAGAAGCCTTTTATTATTGCTGTAGATGCCAGTGATGTTTGGGATGGGCGGAGTTCTTTTTTCAACGTGGTGAGGATGATATTGTACGCCCAGTCTCTTACTACAGTCGTAAGTTGCTGGCGGCGGAAAGAAAGTATTCCACCATTGAAAGGAAGCCCTCGCCTTGGTTAGGACACTTGACCATTTTAAGCCTTATTATGTCACAAACTTTTCATTCCCCTGCCCCTTGGAGATCTGGACTGATCATAACCCCTTGATATTCATAGAGCGGATGAAGGGCTCCAATCAAAGATCTTGCGTTGGGCCCTACAGTTGCAGGAGTTTAACCTAATTATTAAACATATTAAGGGCGCAGATAACTGCATTCCGGACACCCTTTCCCGGATGTAGGAGCCAGCCCCTCCTCTCTGTTGCCCGCCCTGGCCTCTGAAATTTTCCTCAAGTTTGTGTATATATATGTTTACTAATTGTTAATTTGATCTGTCCCAATTTCTTTTGGACTATGATTGGTTGTTTTCCAGGTATGAAACAGAATTTGACTCTTAATTTGTTATACCTTCTTTTTCAGGTGTGAGGTATAATTTAACTTTAATATATAGGTCCTGAGTTTGAATTGTTTTTGTTGATTCAGTTGACTAAGTGTATTTACCTTATGGGTTAATTCAAGTTTGTTGGTTTTCTCTTGGTTAAAAAAAAAAAAATTCTATTCAATGAATAAATTTTTTTTGTTTAGGAGGAGGAAGGTGTCATGTAAGTGTAAATAATTGTTTTTATTTTCAGATCAACCTTGGTCGAGTGAATATTT
>NC_087208.1:47408653-47416153 GCF_015104395.2 Macrobrachium nipponense | reverse complement strand
TTCTAACTCTTTTTCACAAAAGACTTGCGTATACCGCAAGCACAATTCGCACAGTGTGCCACGCAAAATTCATACTTCCAGACAAGGAAGCCTAGCAGTCTAGGACTGGCCACCACCAGTGCACGTCAGGTCTAACCATTTTACAGTGCCACTAATTCTTGACACTGTCCATCGACTGGCTGCTGAAGTACTCCCACCTTTTACTTTCTCTCCTCCACTATTACCCTCTGCCACGAACAGAGTACCATTTCACTTTCAGTATAATTTAAGTATACTGCATGTAGTGTCGGGACACACCAGCACGCTACCTGTGCCCAAAAAGGAACGCCTCCTCATAAGTGCCATTGCACCTGTACAGGCCGTACAGGTAGCCATTAAACCTGCATGTCCGTCCTTAAGAAACGCCCAATCCATTAGAGTATCCACCATTTCGGATCACTCAACCACGGACGCCTCCATAAGTGTGACGTACGGCGCACACTATTTTGATTTGTTCGCCTCATCAGAAGGTGCCAATTCCAGAAGTGCCACCAACTTACGGGACACTTCCCAAGTGCCAGAGAGCACACAGTCTTTTCAGACCTTTTTCTCTACCACGTCGCAGAACAACCATTTCCAAGTGAGTGCCCACTTTAACCCAGTAGGCACTCCCATTCCATCCATTGCCCTTCCTGGCCATTATTATTTTAAACTTTATCAGAGCCTCCACTGCAGCCTAAAGAAATGGCTTCTGCTGCCCAACCATATATCCATGGAGCTGGAGAGGCTCCAGACACTCATGGCTCTGGGCACGAACGCCGGTTACACTGGGCAGGAACTCACCCAGTGGGTGAAGGGGCAGACAGACGATCTGCTCCTGCAAGAGAGAGCCGCCAGAGAAGAAGAGAGGAAGAAAAAAGAAGCAGAGAGGAAGGCAAGGGAAGTTGAGAGAAAGCATGAGCTAACTCTCAAGGAGAAGGAGTTCGAGGTGGAGAAGGCACGACAGGTAAACGCCGAAGCCCTAGCCATGCAGCCAGCTCCCAGCCCCACACCTACGGTGTCGTCCAATCCTATTGCCAGCATTAATGCTCTCATCCCGAAGTGGACTGAGGATGAGCCCGAGGCATGGCTGGAAGAAGTGGAAGCCTTATTCGAGAACTACCCTACCACTGAGATAGAGAGGGCTGCCCTGCTTGCCAAGCACCTGGATGGCAAGGCTAAGACTGTCCTCCGCTCACTGGATCAGGGTCAGCGAGGGGACCTGGTGGAAGTTTGCCGGGTCATTACGAAGGCCTATGAGATCACCCCGGAGAGGTGGAGGCAGCGTTTCTGAGGTCAGGCCAAGGAAGTTGGTTGGGCCTGGGGAGATTACTCCTACCACAAAATCCAAGCCGGAAAGCGCTGGCTCGAGGCCATGTCGTGCACCGAGTTCCAGGACCTGTTTAACAGGATCATGCTGGAAGACCTCTACCAGTGTGTACCTGGGCCACTCGCAGTGCACCTTAACAACAAGCAACCCAAGACACTTGCAGAAGCTTGTCGCTTGGCTGACGACTGGGAAACTTTCAACCCCTCTCACAGCACCACCCACCGACTCGTGGTGCCGCCCGGTCCTCTCTCTGGATCCACACGGCCAAAGGACGCCCACCAAGGACACCCACGGACTTGCAACGTTTGCAAGAAAGTGGGTCACCTCGCAGCAGAGTGCCGCTCAGAGCGCTGCGAGCCACAAAACCTCCTCAGAACCCTCCTAGGCCACCTAATGGTGCCTACGCCTCCTCTCAAGACCAGTCAGATGCCTTACGGAGACCAGCCCAGCAGAGGGACTCCTGCAGAGCCAGTGGGGTCTACAGGGCACTACTCCCCTGGATATTCCGGGTGCCCCAAGCACGTGCCTTCGACCAGGCACGTCCACCTGATCAGTGCCACAACCCACTCAGCCGTTATGCCCGAGTCCAGGTCTCACCCTGAGCGGGTGTGGACCACTTCAGTCACAGTGGCACCCCTGGATGGCACTACCCTACCTGTGACTCTGCCAGTTACGGTAGATACCGGCTCCGATCTGTGTCTCATAGACAGGGACCAAGTGCCACCCAGTGCCACCGTCGACGAGCACATCAGGTGGGCCATGACTTGAGTTGCGAAGGGCAGTCCAAGACCGTTCCCCACAGTCGTCCTGCAGGTCACCACTCCTTGGTTGCACCAAAACCTCACCGCCTAGGTGTAGTGCGTACAATTCGGCATGGAGTAGGGTTCCTATTGGGACGGGACCTCCTCTGGGGATGTCCCTACCCCACACCACTCCAGGGGTCAAGCTACCTCACCACATCAATCACGGCCAGAGAGGGACTCTTTCACCTGTGCCAGAGCACACTGCCAGCCTTGGTGACTCCACAGATTCGCAATCTGTGGGGCCATCTCGGCACCTTTACCCGTCCAATGCCACAGAAGAAGTTTCTCTCGAACCAGTTCTGCCGAGACTGTGGCCGCAAGGGTCAACATGTCTGCCAACTATGTAGGGTGCGCGAATTACAATATTCCTGCCATCGCAATGGCAGTTACCAATCCTTCGTTACTTAGGACCCCCAGCTCAGGGCCCTATAACCGTCGCACCCCTCCAAGGTCATTATCCACCAAGCCATGTCAGAGCCTTTGATGACTCCGGCGCTCAAATCTCCCTGATATGGGAAGATCAAATCCCCCGAGGGGCTACCGTCGATAGACGGCAACAGATCACGATTGAAGGCATCAATCATAGTAAGATGATCCTTCCCACTGTCCAATTGAGAGTCGTACGACCTCACCTTACCAAGGTATGTACACTTGCAGTTGCAAGCTACCTTCCAGGAGGTTACGACCTCATCCTAGGGCATGACCTGAAGTCTCCATTACCAACGCCCCGCTGAGAGGTATTGCACCTCCGGTATCCCGCCACAGGTCCAGTCGACCTCAACACTCTGCCAGTGCCACTTGGCAACACTGGGCAGCTGCCAAGCTCCGTCCAAGCCTGGACCGTAGAGCCACCACAGAACTTGACCTCTGCGCCTGGCCCAGAGCTAGTGCTGGCACCTAACCTAATCAAGGATCCTCCTACAGGAGATCCTCCCACAGGCATGGAGATTACCGCAGCCCATGGGCCAATCCAGCCCCATAAATTCTTCTTCAGCCTCACCTCTGTCGCCCAGGATGAACCTCCGCAGACCTTACCTTCATACCTCCTCTGGAAAACCAGGAACTGCCCCCCGACCAGGAGTCAGCCTGGATTTTCCCCTTACGACGGTTGTAGCAGCAGCCGAAGTGAGGGCCTCCCCTGCAGTAGGTTCCACCTCTACGACGGTTGCTGCAGATACTGAAAGTAGGGTGTTCTCCTGAAATCCCTCAGGCTACCACTGCCTCTGCTCCTGACGGCGTTTCTGGCCTTACCCCAGAGCCGGTGCCCCCGTCTACTCCTAGGACTGGTATAGCCAGGTCCTGGAGGAATAAGAAGAAGAAGAAGAAGAAGGGACGTAACAAATCATTAACACACTAACCAAAGAGCCACATGCTCTCCTTGACACCTGTGCCCGAGGCACAGTGTCACATTCATTTGCAGAATGATCCTGGCACCTACCCAGAGAGGTAGCCAGCCTGATCTCTGCCAGTAAAACTAACCCTCTAACCCTAGCAATTGTAATACTAACCCTCACTTAATATAATTACCTCATTACATTTTGCCATCCTGGTAATGCACTAACCACTCATATCCTCAGCCATCATTACCTCACCTCATGTATTTTAACAATTCCGGCGACACATTACTGCTGTGCGTACCACATCTGGAATGATTGCGTCTCCATTTAACTGTATTGAGTAGGTTAGGCTAATGATTTAGTACCAGGGCACCAGGGTAGTAGCAAGTAGAATTTTCTAGTAACCTTATCTAGGGGTAGAGTAGACTGTCGTCACAAGACAACCCGTAGTTATTACTTAGGCTAGACTACATTACTCCATTAAGTTAGTACACTTAGCATCTCCACCTATAAGTTAGGTAGGCCACTGTAGGTAGCTGTATCGCTGCTCTAAAAACTTCAAGTTGGAGTAGGAGAACTGTGTAGTCGAGACGATCAACTTATTTAAGCCAAGACCTTCACGCCCGAAAGGGAGTGAATGCCTTCTTAACAGGGGGAGCTGTGACGTTTATAGATCGCTTCGTCTACCCAGAAATTAATTAATATCAGCTGATTTTTAGTAAACGCGGGAAACCAAAAACCCGCCAGCCAGAGGTAGGGAGTTCCTAAGTTGTGGGAATATAGTCTTTTGTCAGCTTTAGTGACGTATCTCGAAGGGAGGATGTAGGCAGATTGGTACTTCTTAGACCTATACCTTAAGCTTCTTTTTCCTGTGAACCCTCTGCTGGCTGTATGTTCTGTTTCCAGATTTGCCTTGCTCGTGGGGGGTTAAGCTGACTCACAACACCCAAGCAAAACGCCTGCGATCTGCCCAGTCGTCTCCAGACGTGACCATCAGACGGATGTCCGACCACCTGCCTTCCATTTAGGCCTATCCATGGCGGTAGTGGCGCGCCAATAGACCCAGTCCTAAGACAAAGCCAGGCCGCATTTTCTACAAAGGTCCATACTGAACATGGCCTCCAGGTACGTCTTGTGAAACAGCATATTGCAGTCCATTACATCCATTTATCTATTTGATCCTCATTTTCCCAATTCAATTTCCAAACCAAAAAGAACTCATCCTTTTGTTCCCTCTCACTGCCTCATGGCCGCATGCTTCCCCTTGTGTGATCGTCCCAGACAAATGAAGTCATTGCATACCTCAGTGAGACATTAAAGTTCCTTCTCCCCAGTGTTAGAGAACTAAACAATTGAAATTGGGCAATAAATCCTTTTTTTCTATTATCTTGTTTAATCTGGGATTCTTTTTCCAGATTCCCTGAGTCACGTGCCCAGTCTCTCTGCCCGCAAGTGTTGCATTACCCAAGTTTATGAAACCAGCTTGTCTGAATTCCATTTTGAGCCAGCTATTATCCATTTGTGAGAGATTATAAGTCCCAACGTGTGGACGCTGCATTTACTTTTCTCCAGGCCAGTACGAGCCTTTTGTAAATAAATAGCTGTAAAGTAACTAGCTGAGTTTCTGGCGACCTATTCCTCTAGATTAAAATATTCTCTATAAATCAGTTTTACGGTAAGTTAAAGTAATTTCATCTTGAAATCCCTCAATTATTTCTGTTTACGTATCGAGCCTCTCTCAAGGCCGGGCTTATACGTCAATATATATATATATATATATATATATATATATATATATATATATATATATATATATATATATATATATATATATATATATATATATATATATATATAATATATAATACATAACATCTTTGCTAGTCATGAGGGTCACTTTTCGTCAGAGATTCACAAAAAAATTCATATACAAAATTTCTGAAAATTAAACAAAACAGGAAAAAAGATATAAATGAAACCAGAAAATTACTAATTATTTAAAATGTACATATATACACATATGAATATACATACTTACATGCATACATACATACAAAATAGACAGAAAAGATTTTTGTGTAATTATACAAAAACAGGGTAAAAAAAATACAAATATAAATGAAACCAGGAATTCACTACTTTATCTAAATTATACATACATTACAAACTTACTAATGCACAAAACGTCAACTAGAAGCCAAGGAATTTATGCACAAACATCAAGATTAGAACACATAACTTCTGAATAAAAAAATCTTACTTATTTCTTCATTAGTAGCTCCAATGAAAGGAACAACGAAATTAAGCCATAATTGTCTGCAAGAACGATCTGCAAGCACAGGAATAATTCGCATAGCACGGCTCCATTACAAGGAAAAAAGATTGCTCACGGAGGGCCATGTGGGTTTATTTTTGAGGGCAGAACTTATATACTATATACCACCCCCCTACAACCCCCCCCACCCCGCCTCCACAGAGCCAGGCACAAATCACACACACGGCCATAGTAGTATCATTAAGACGTGGACCTTCGGGACTGGGGTCGTTTTTTTTAGCCGGGTAACGACCACTTTTGGCAAAGTTGAAGGGTCGTACGTCGGGTCGTACGTCGTATTTATTCGTAGTCAAGAGGAATTGCATACCTATCCGAAAGGACACGTTTAATTCAAAATTAAAACCCGGGTTTATGGCTAATGGACTCTCTCTCTCTCTCTCTCTCTCTCTCTCTCTCTCTCTCTCTCTCTCTCTCTCTCTCTCTTGGTATATAATTTTGTTTTGAGTCGAATTGCACATTGCAATTCCTTCGAAATTATTCATATCTCTCTCTCTCTCAAAATTATATACCAACAAGAATAAATTGTTGTTTTCCGTAAATATAATTTATACTCATCCATTCAGGAGAGAGAGAGAGAGAGAGAGAGAGAGAGAGAGAGAAGAGAGAGAGAGAGAGAGAGATGTTTTTCCAAGAAGTGCGGTAACTAGCAATTCGAATGAATTTGAAAAATTATAAAATAAAACAGAAAAAACTGAGAGAGAGAGAGAGAGAGAGAGAGAGAGAGAGAGAGAGAGAGAGAGAGAGATGATTTTAAAAAAAAGTGCGGCACATAACAATTCGAATGATTTGAAAAATTATAAAATAAAACAGAAAAAAATAAAGAGAGAGAGAGAGAGAGAGAGAGAGAGAGGGGGGGGGGGGGGGGAGGTCTTAAATTAACCAGTAGTAAAGAGGACAAATGTTCCCTACTCACGGCAATGGAGTCGGGGAGAATCGATCACAGCAGCTCCCTGAGGAGAGAGTATTATCTTTTTTTCCGCAATTGCGCGTTGTAAACAAAGGCGTGATGCGACCTCCAGCTTTCTCAGGGCGCGTGCTAAAATCTATGGCCAAACAGAGCCTTGTTTCACCAGTGGAAATCAAAATAAATACGCTAGAATTTATTAGAAATAATTGTTCCGTATCGTTTAGCATTTTCATTATTTATTTTTTTACATTTTCATTCTAATAAATGAATCATAAATATCCTAAAGTTCCTGTATCTTTAACTCAACGAGACATATTTTTTGGGACATTTTTAGGCTATTCCATAGGGCTTTCCTACCACCCCCTGAGTAATCGATAAAAGGCTCCACTCGATTTGGCTGTTTTTTTTTTTCCAGAGACGAAGATCTTTCACTGTATCCCAATTTCTTTCTGTGTAGAGAATCTACCTCCCTGTGAGGTTAAAGGACCTTTTTTCCTTTATATCTACCTCCCTGGGAGGTTAAAGGACATCTTTTCTTCTATACCACCTCCCTGTGAGGTTAAAGGAAGCTACATTTATGGGATATGTTAGTTAGTTTGTAAGCTGACTTACGCACAAAAATTACGCGTCGATTTTGACGAAAGTCGTACCAGAGGTAGGCTACACAATTAGCAACAAAGATACCTGTCTGTTTAGGCCCTCAGTTTTCAGGTGGCGTGGCTGGAGTGTTGGTACCAGCCTGCGGAGTTCTCGGGTTTGTCGTATGTTTA
>NC_087208.1:47401153-47403653 GCF_015104395.2 Macrobrachium nipponense | reverse complement strand
TGGGGGTCTGCCTTCCGTTTCGTGTCCACGCCTTACCTTATTAATACTGGGGGTTCTTCCCACCCCCCATGTTATAGTGGTGGCAGACGGTTAAAGAGGGGATATAAACGGTTTTTTGCTTTTCTATGCCTAGGAACGCCAATGAAGAGATGGGTGGCCAGTTAGAAAAAATAAAAAGGGGTCGTGACTTAGCGATAGTTTTCGAACGACAAAGCTTTGTGGGATTGTGGAAAAAATCGTTTAAACTGTTAGTTTTCAGTTACTTAGTGAGAAAAAATGAGAAAAATATCTGTCGTTTAAACTGTGCTAAAGGGAGGGAAGGATTTTATGGGGACTCAGCATTTTTCCCAGGGAGTCAGCCAGAAGCAGTGAGCGGCACCCAGTGTGACTTTTGCTTGTGCAATGACGAGAGTGTTCCGAGATACCAGCCCGGGCGGTGTTGTGTTTAATACATATATCACTGCCGCGTTTTACGGAGAATTTCGAGTCCCTTTTGTTCCCATTATGGAGTGGTGAGTGTTAAACTATTGTTTTGAAGGAGTGGGGGTTTTTGTTTAAATATTTCAGGGTTATGGGATTGGTTCAAGAGGCAAAACAATTTTTCTTTTTTGTCTTTGCCCCATAGTGATGTGTTCTTTATTTGCAACGTGTTTGTAATAGACGTATGCATTCGTCTTTGTTTAAAACATAGGAGTGATATTCTATGCATGGGAACTGTGCTTGGATAATCATATCTGGCTTAGACACAGAGCGGCCACAATTTTACGGGCTCAGCACATTTCTGCAGAGAGGCGCCTTGCATTGCGAGGGTACGGCATCCCTTGGGAGGGTAGTGCATGGGTACACTAGCCTCCCTCGAGAGATAGTGCAGGGATGGGCACTAGTGTATACCTTGGGAAGGGGTCCTCAGACACTGTTCAAGGGGGAGATGGGGGATACTGCTGGTATACCTCGGGCTGTTCTGCCGCTTGGACTGAGGGGTTGTTCTCAGGGGGGGAGAAATTTTTTTTTCTCAGTGTGGGTGAACTCCCCCCTTTTCCTTTTTTTTCTTTGCTGTGGGAAGATGAGATGGATTTGCCTTGACATTGAATGCTAAGATATCAGCTGATTGATAAGTTGATGAAGTGAAATGCCAGTGGAGTTTTTTTTTTTTTTTTTTGTTTTTTTTTTTTTTTTTTTTAGAAAAGAGATTTTTCTTTTCCGAAAATGAGGGGAAAAGTAGTTAACATGCACGGGATGTGTTATTACTGTTTCTTTGTGCCTTGAAAGACACAAATATAAGGGGGATACACAAGATTATTTTTTTTATATTGTGTTGGAGAAATACTTTGAAATGCAGATGATTGGTATTGTATCTGTGTTGTGTGGCAATGGTGTTATGTCATGGTGTTGTATGCTGGAGAAATTGTATGTCATAAAGATTCAGCATTACTGTTGTATGCTATTTTGGAATTTCACCCTTACTTGAAAATTTTTGCAAGAGAATTATTGCTATGGAGAGTTATTATATTATAATTAATTATACACTTGAGATGTGTCACCGGGAGGTTTGCTTAAGTATAATTATCATTACGGGAGAAAAATTGTTTTACGAGAGATTTGAGATATTTCATGGGAGATTGTTCAATAATTATTACAGATAATTATTCAAGGAGGAATTATTACAATGAATTAATGGAGAAGTCTTGTGTTGATTATTAATTAAGTTTTTGTAACTTTGGAGAATATTTCAGTGATTCACGGGGCATGAGTTTGCTGAATCTTGATGAATCTGACTGAATCTGGTGATTGTTGTGAAATTTGAAACTGAATTTTGTGCTGAATTTTTGGAGAATGACACAAGCATTAACATTGGTGATATTTTTGTACTGATACTGATGATTTTGATGATAGCCATTTTTTGGATGATTTGTGATAATGATATGTTCTGATACTGGTTTTTTATGTACTAATACGTGGTGTTTTAAATGCTGTCAAGGGAGGTGAAATCTTTTGTTTTGGATTATGGGAAGAACTAACAACACATTGTTTTAGTTTTTTTCTTTTTTTTATATGAGTTCAGCAGATAATTGCTTGACATCTAGTGGAGTTACGGGAGATAGTTAAGTGGTGCCGTTGATTTTTCTTTTCTCCTTTTTTGGAAATTAGCCATAGCTGACACAAGTTTTTTTACCAAGGGTGAATTTGAATTTATTTTTTCTCTCCAGTTGGTGTGGATATTTTTTTTTTAATGTCTCAGTTCATGACTTAGAGTCATTAAGAGAAAGTGTTCGTGTTTTAGCTATTTGATGCTATAGAGAAATAAATGGGAGAATTGTTTTTGCATGTTTTGAATGCATACGTAATGGCACTACATTTTTCTCTGGATATTGTGTTCCAGAAATTGTGAGTTTTCTTGCACAATACCTTGGTTGTATTTGTGACAACTTTGTGAGAGATAGGAAACTTGGGTTAAGTTTTCTAATGGCTATGTCGTAGTGCATATGGGGAAGTCTTTGCT
>NC_087208.1:47366153-47396153 GCF_015104395.2 Macrobrachium nipponense | reverse complement strand
GCTTCTTACATCACGAGGAATGTCTCTCTTTTGATCGTGATCTTCAGTGTCTGTGTGTGAGTGTGTCCGTAACGGTAAGATTCTTAGGCAATATATGTCCTTCCCTGACGTCATCGGAATGGATGTGTTTTTCTTCTCTCTCTCTCTCTCTCTCTCTTTGGTCTGACATTCATCTATAACGAACTATTATGTATAAATTTAATTCTGAAATAACTATTTTTGATGGAATAAAACATATTGACCTCTCTCTCTCTCTCTCTCTCTCTCTCTCTCTCTCTCTCTCATCATCATTTGCATTTTTGTCTTAATTGCGTCGCATTGATATTCGAAGTCAGCATAAAAACACCCACCGCCCTTCTCTCTCTCTCTCTCTCTCTCTCTCTCTCTCTCTCTCTCTCTCTCCTGAATGGCCTGGTTTCCATTTCGAATAGTCCAGTGATTTTCCGAAACCGAAACTTGATCGACGATGGAAACTGGAAAAGGAGAGAGAGAGAGAGAGAGAGAGAGAGAGAGAGAGAGAGAGAGAGAGAGAGATTTTAAACTGACCATACAAATATCAATGCAACATTAAGTAAATAAAAAGGCAAGTGAAGAGAGCGAGAGAGAGTTTAAAAGGAATGCAAACGAGAGAGAGAGAGAGAGAGAGAGAGAGAGAGAGAGAGAGAGAGAGAAGATAGATAGATTAGAGACAGACAGACTGGCGGGAAGGTAGGTAAGAAACCTTACAAATACCTCCTCGTCAATGGTGGAGAGAGGAGAGAGAGAGAGAGAGAGAGAGAGAGAGAGAGAGAGAGAGAGGTCTCCTTCCCTATTCGCCAACAAAATCGGGGATTTCAGCCCATTACTTCCCATCGAGATGTGATGGATCCATTCCATCGGAAAGTCTGTCCCTTTTTCAATTTCGCCAATGGAGCCGAATCAAAATGTCTGTCCGTCTGTCTGTCTGAATGGACGGATGAATGAACGGATGAATGAACGGATGGCGGTTGGATGAGTGGGTAGATATCTACTCGTCCGACTCTGAGATGAGTAGGCGAGGTCTCCGTTCATATAGCGACTTGTTGATACGCTGTAGGACTGACACACACACACACACACACACACATATATATATATATATATATATATATATATTATATATATATATATGTATATATATATATATATATATATGTCAGTCCTAGAGAGTAGAGAGAGTATAGTATTATATATATATATATATATATATATATATATATATATATATATATATATATATATATATATAAGACGTGGCTATTCAAGGTTGTCTTCTTTTATAAGAAAATAATGAAGAACAGTGTCATTCTTAATCAAAAATATTGATGAGGGTAAGAAGTAATAACAAAATTAATTAATATATAACTGCATATATATTATATACATATGTATATATTATATATATATATATATATATATATATATATAGATATACACCCACACACACACATATATATATATAGATATATATATATATACATATATATATTATATATATATATATATATATATATATGGGCTGATGCCTTTGTATAATAAGGCACCCTGTGAGGTTATTTAGACCTGCGATAATTTTACGCTAAGGTCGGTTGGTTATGTCTTTCCATACTCATTGGAGTGTCTTGGATTTCGATGATAATTTACGAAGTCAGTAACTTCTTTGGTTATGACGACGGAGATGTGTTCAACTCATGATGATAGTTTCTAAGTTCATTCAGTATCTTCCTTCTGATGTGAGGTTTCTAGTAGAAAACACAGAGTACAAAAATATCTCTATTCTCTGAGACTACATGATGAAGATCAGATAAAATTGGACAGGTCCTCTAATGATGATGGCTGATTGAATTCTGTCTTACAATCTGGTTTACAAATCATAAAGGAAGCAGACAGTAGCTCGAACATACGAACATACTCACAGATGACATAGATTACAAGTCACGTAGGCCGTTTGAGTTATAGGTCACTGTGGTTGTCTCAAGCAGGAAGCTTGGACTACCGTTTTCAAAACACATGACAACAGATGACGGCAACTAGACACTGACTGATTACAACACGTTATCTTAGCCTACTTTATCATATCTGGTCTGATCACATTCCTGCAAGCAAACTGGTTGACCTCTTGGGTCACTGGTTTTAATTAATCATAGTTTTAGTTTTTTATATATGGAATAACATTCCATATATTATATTATGTAGCACTGAATATTACTCAAGCTTGACTTGCATTTGACTTATAGGAGTGTGATACAGACACTATGGTGAATATATAGATATATAGAAAATACTTATAAGTAAAAAAAAATTCATGGTGTACACAAATACAGATTCATGTAATAAGATTTGAGACATATGCATATGATAATATTCGTAAATAATAATGATCACGTGATATATAATGATACAGTTTTACACTTCAACTCATTAAGATACATATGCTACAAAAAATACTAATGTACTCCTGATAATTGCATAACATAAAGATTAACATGATAAAAATCATATTTTAACTGATAAAAATCATATATTAACTGATATATTAACTGATTTATTAATTGATATATTAACTGATATAGTAACTGATATTTTAACTGATATAGAAACTAATACATTAACCCATATACTAACTGATATAGTAATTGATATTTTAACTCATATACTAACTGATATAGTAATTGATATTTTAACTCATATACTAACTGCAGTTATTGGTAAGATAAAAGGTAACAGATGATTATGGTTCCCATGAATGTTATTTACATATATATATATTGATTCATATAATTACGATCAATATATGTGCACTTAATACAAATGACTAATCTAAGTGATTAATCTAGTGGACTTTAAATAGATTCCTAGTGCATACACACACAGATTCATTGATTCATTGATTAACTTCTATATTTTTCAAATAAAGCATGCTTAGATATATGATTGTGATACTGATTCTGTCATTTACTGATACTTTAGCTATGATACTTATATTATTTACTGATACTTTAGCTATGATACTTATATTATTTACTGATACTTTAGCTATGATACTTATATTATTTACTGATACTTTAGCTATGATACTTATATTATTTACTGATACTTTATATATGGAATGCATGACCAAGGATATTCCCACTACACATTTAACTAGCGTTTTGAACAACTTCTCGCCCATGACACAGTTCCAGACAACCACCTATAGCCAAATGAAATGGCCAATTCCAAATGGTTAAAAACAAGAGGAAATTGCCTGGGCACGGTCTGACGTTCTACTTTTCGCCCATACTTGTTCTCTGCATCCTATGCCATACGAATACATTCGCGATGAATAAAGTCATCCCCAGCACGAGTCCTGCGCCAGCAAACGTAGAGTTGAATATCCTCCTTGGTCGTAATTGTTGGAAGTATGTCCCTTTGTAATCAATTCCAACAGCCGCCGGAGCATTCCGCATTAAAAACGAGATTAATGACGGGATATGGGTGTCGGTCCAAGAAGTCCCCGAAATAAGCTTGTTCACTTATGATGGTGCTTATTCCCTTCACATTGTAGGCGGTTGTTACTTCACTGCAGTCGTCCGCAGCGACGAACGTGTTTTGGAGTTGTGGATGATCTGTCCGGGCATGCGATGTGTAACTCTCGTACTGCAAGGTACTGTAACCAGGTTCCGTTAATCAGCCTGTAAGTGAAATTATACTTGTCACAAGGACAAAGTAAATTCAGACAACATCCAAATATGGGAGGGAGAAAGCTGTTAAGGACTAGACTTAACCCACATGAATTCGCTGATATTTTATGGAATTCAAAAGAGTCAGCTGTACAGACTTTTTTATCGATGGCATTATAACAATGAGTGAACCTATCCAGGTCTCTGACGACCGTAAAAATATCCATATTAACAGATATCAATACGAATCCCAAAGAAAATTCGATATTACTGGTAGTAAGTTACTAGACAAAGTGGGAAACGGAGCTATTTGTAAGATTGCCAGGCAACATAAGAGTCAAAGAGAATATTAATCATGATTCTGTAATTCTCTACGCTTACTGAAATTAAGCTGTGATAAAATCCGATCCTATATGCCGCTAACAATAAGGTTCGTATTCAATTTTCTCGCGCGCATCCTCTGAGGTTAATTTTTAGGCAGGAGATGCTACGAAAGAACCCACTATGTAGCTAATTTCTATATAAACTTTGGGTTTTCCACGAAAATATGACATTTTCCCATGAATGTGATTTACTTGAATTGTAATATGCTGATGTAGCAAGTAAATTTTTCATACCCATGACATGAAGTTCATGAGCTAAGCATTCCACTCTCCAACTAACTCGTTTTGTAAGCATGAGACAACACACACTACAGATGAAGCCTGTGCAAGCGGATTATTGGGGTTAAAAGGAACAGTGATGAGTCAGGAAAATGCGCTAGGCAGGAGGTTGTGCTCAAGCCAGCTTTAAGAGTTACATTACTTGCTGTAATAAATACGACTTTAGTACTTTCAAATGATAGCCATGTATAAATTGGAATTTTTTTGTTTTAATACTCCACCCTACGAGAAGAATGTCTGAAAAAACAGTACCAAAAAAATTGAACAATATAATATTAGTTTCATGTTGGAAACCTGCAAGATTGTAAAATATATGTAATTACTTATGTTAAATTAGATATTCCTTATTCAAACTAATCAAAAAGGTTTCCATACAAATTTCATATATATTATTTACCCTGTAAGATCCATATGGGATTATTCACATAGATATACATTTTCACTTCTAGACTTCTTGACTTTAAAATCTCTCTTTTTTTTCATTGACTACGAATATAAACCACCGGGACAGACAATATGCCAGTAGGTTTTGATATGTGTTTGAACTTTTAGCTTATTTGTCGTTAATATCCCTAGAATACTGAATGGACTACTAACTAAAGCGTTAAGTTAGAGTTCAAATCTTTACGCATATATATTTGGATATTTTATAAACACATACTGCATATAGTTACGCTTTGCTTATTGATTTTATTGTGATTCCTTTTTTATTATAATTTGTAACCCTTCCAACTTCTACAGAGTATATATATCAACTCCACTTGTATCCATACTTTTTTATATTTGAGGCTACTTGCAGTATCATTTCTATAGATACAAGATATGAATGATAAAGGTATTTAAAACCGCGAGAACCGCTATATTCCAGTTCGGATCCAATATCACGAGTGTAACTCGTAGGACATTGACACTTTTTTTGGTTTTATTTATCCGTTCTACCAAACCGATTGACTCTGGGTGATAAAATATGGTATTGGTTTTCTTTAATGCATGGCAAATTCACACAACGAGTTAAGGAAATTATTATTTATTTACACCACCCGAGTCAGAGATTATCTTGTGTTGAATTCCATGTTTACTGATGTAGCACTCATAAATATTCCTAGCGCACTCAATTGCGGTGTTTGTCTTTTAGTGCTATTAATTCTATATAACGTGTCAAGGCAACTATTAACACTAAGAGGTGTTTATTTCCTCTGTCACACTCGTAACTCTGTTAATAAATCTACGTGTATTCTTTCAAGGATTGATTTGGCACGGGATAGGCCCCAAACTGACAGGTGTCTTAGTGTGTCCCTTGTATTCAATGACACATGTTACAATTAGTTATGTGCTTTTCATATCTGTAAGCATTGTAGGCCAGTAAAATGGTGATTTGGCTTTCGTGACATAATAGAGAACCCTGGATGACCATGTAATGGATTGGAATGCAACCAGTTTAGGACGATTGGTATGAAAGAGATTATTACTACTAACTGGTCGTTAGTCACCTGTTGTGTTCTTCGGGTTTTCCTCATCACTAACCTACATATAATATTACATTTGATTACATAATTCTGCTACACATACTTTAAATATAATTTTGCTTTAGGGTTTCTGTTCGAAGTGTTTATTGTTTTGCTTAGCTGCTGACCATTGCTTTGTTCAGTTTGTAACAGTTCAGCGCTCCAACCCAGGTATTCAATGTTCACGATCTCTTGGGTTAATGAATTTTCTTGTTCAGATACGGTTTTAACAATAGGCACGGATGTTTTTTATATCTTTTTAGTCCAACTAATGGTTCTTTGCAGGATGGTGCGGGATTGCGGGATAATGCGTCAGCTATGATATTTGCTATCCCAGGTAGATATCTTAACTTGGCACCAAAGACCTGAATGATCATTTGCCGCCGAGTTCCTTTGGACTGTGATTAAAGCCTTTGAAAAACTCGGTAAGGACTTATGGTCAGTAAAGGACTTTAACAGGATAGCGTAGATTATGAACTTAAAATGTACTAGTGAGTTAACAATTCCTAGCCTTCCTTGCCTATTATGCATATTACTTTCAAAGGGCTTAGTTTACGTGAATAAAAAGCTATAGGAAAGAACTGTTTATCATATTGCTGAAGTAGTACCCCTATTACCCCTTGTCTGAGGCGTCTGTTGCAATAAAAAAAAATTCTTTATTTATTTAATCAGGGATTATTTTGAGATAGGTAAAACTGCATAATTCCAATTTAAGATATCGAACGCCTGTTGATGCTTTTCAGACCATAATAAATCTACGCTCTTCTTCGTAAGATCTGTTAAAGGAGCTGCTATGATTGACGAGTTACATGTAAACTTACGATAGTAATACCCACTACAGCGCAAAAGTGCTGTATCCCCCTTACGTTAATAGGTACCGGAAAGCTATGAATAGCCGACACCTTACCATGGACTACTTTAAGACCTTGACTAGACACATAAAACCTAAATAAACATGTTCGGTTTTTAAAACTCACATTTAGACATTTTACTCTGAGATTATTTGTCTTAGTCTCTGTAGCACTAGCTTTCTTAGTTATGCGAATGTACTTCTAAGGTATAGAAAAGACTACAAGACCAACCATATAGGCATCTAGGGCATCCCCTAAAAGTCTCCAAACATACATAAAAATTGATAATGTCCCCTGAGTGTGCTAAAAGCGGTGTATGAGGTACACTCACATAGCTAATGGTATCATGGTGAAAGCCTTTAAGTAAGTCTAAGCTGGTGAAAAATTTATTCTGACCTAACAAAGATAAGATATCGTCGGTACATTGCACTGGAAAACGATCGGGAATTGTTTCCTTGTTTAAGCGACAGAAATCTACGCCGATACGCCAAGTCCAATCTTTTTAGGCATGACGTTTAAGGGAAAATTATATGGGCTATTTGATTTCCTAATGACTTCTATTACTAACATTTTATCAACTTCGTCATTTACCTCTATTTTGAAATTTCATTGGGAGTCTATATGAAGGTACGTATATAGCTTTATGTTTGTTCTTAGACTGTATTTTGTGTTCAATGACATCCGTTTTCCCCCAGAGATCACTCGCTAGCGGAGAAAAATCCTGGTATTCAGATAAAAGATAAAAAAATTTCTGCTGAATCACCTCTGCTTGAATGACTTTACGGATATTACTTTAGATAGAGTATAAGAGGGATTCGTCCACAACTGGTCGGGCGTGATTAAATTTAGCAACAGTAAAAATTGCGATATTCATATCTTCCATATCCACAATATGTATAGGTTTTGTGGATCACAAGATTAACTTGTTGCTGTGAGGCAACCGTGTATAGTGCTTTGTTCACGGAAATCGTATATTTCAGGGTGTGGGAAGGATTAAAATTTCAGATCCCGGCAAAGTCTTTTTACATGCACTAAGGCATTCGAGGTGCATGCGTCTCGAGATTTTGAGTGCAAACTGCGACTGCAGGTGTGGGAGAATTCTGTTGGGTCGCTTGAACAATATCACGATTTATGAGACAAGTGATTGGTTCCTCTATATAAGTTATTATTTGATTAACTGTCTCTTTTTGTCCAAAACGGATTTTAATGTGTTAGAAGGTTTATAGAATTTTCCTTTGATAAACACTCCTTATTTGGCAGAAGGTAAGATAATGTTTTGTATACCCATAGATGGATATCTTACAATTACACTAGATACTGATCAATGGTTTTATAACTATAGAAGTATCCGTAAGCGTTCGCTTATCCGCCCTGTACTGAATCTGCGTTACGCTATGACGATTAACTCTTTATTGCCAATTACTGAACCATACTCCGGACTTCTCAATAGGGAAGTTCGAACAACAAAAGGTGAGTCCGTAAATACAGGATATTACATGGACTAAAGGAATAAAAACAATGTAAATGGCTGATATTCTAATTTTACGGCACTTACAGTCGGGCGTAATCCACCACTACTTATAATAACTTATTGTATTAAAATTACGAGAACCTGCTCTGATTACTTGATACGGTCGTGTGATTCATAGGAAAATTCCTTTTTAATTCAAAAGGTATTGGGCATGAATGATCCAACATCGCTCTCCCCCCTCCACTAAAGTCGCTTATGTGGAATGTGCTCTGCTTGCAACACTCGGCAGATTTGACTGACCCTGACCGTTTGACTAGATGACACAGTAACCAAGTTTGCTGAAGCACGATTTGTTTGTTTCTGATTTTTAGCAGATTTACTGTTTGCCTGTTTCTTTTTATAATAATGAGGATTCTTTTCTTTAATATCATCGGCAACGTATTGTGTGTTTTAGCATTATGTTGCTATTGGTTACATAGAAAGCAACGAACATAAGAATGACTTGAACTATTATGAATTGAGCGATTACTATTAAAACAAGTTATCTCTACTGCATTATTATTAACTATATGTACTTGCTGTGGTTTACTTTCATTCTTTGCTAAAATTTGAAATAGTGAGGGATCCAGGTCACCGCATTTAGACATATTTTGTTAAACTGTTTATATGAATGTTAAGTATGTTAACCTAATGAAATCTTTTACAGACATGTTATTCCTTGCAATCCAACCAAATTTTATTTTTTTTTTGTTTTTTTTTTAAGTTAAGTTGAGTGGCATAGAGATTCGATTTTTAAGCATAACTCAAGGCTGAAACTGCGATCGGGACCTTGCAAAAGGAGCCTTTATTGTCCTGACCCGAAATAGTGTTACCTCTAATTTATCCAGATTTGTGTGTCCACTTGTTCCACTTGTTTTGTGTGTTTTCTTATCACTACGGTGCCTGACGACCCTATCCATGCATCTGTAATTTGTTACGTACAGAATTAATAATCACCCAAAATGATAAGATTAACACAGTATATGATTATGATATTTCAGGAGAACTTCTGGAAACAGAAACTCAAAGATAAAAACTCGCAGTAGCGAAATCCTAATGATGTAGATAATTTCTGTAAAAAAAGTAAGATTAAGAATGTCTCGTACTTCAGCCACAGGAACAACGAAAATTCGACCTGCAAAGGAAAACACTCAGTTACTCCAAATGAATAAAAAAGATTGTACGTTAGCTTGATTTTGCGGGAAGTCACGGTGGTTTCGATAACGACACACGGCCTTGGTGCCCCTTCTCTGTTTAGCGGATGACCCTTGTTCTTAGCATTGTTTGTTTGTTGAATGATTCGTTCTCTGCTGGTCTTGAAGATCTTGCTGTTTAGGTGACGTCACGGCATTTGGCTTCGATGTCGCTCTTCCACAGTGACCAGAATTCTCAGTTCGCATTCTGCTCGTTCGGGTGTTTGTTTGTTGGATGATTCGTTTCCTTGAAGATCCGATGCTGCAGAAGCGTCCGGCTTGGTTTTTCTTGAAGGTATGCACTGCTGAAGACTCTCACTAAACGATGACACTAAGTTGCTTGAAGAATCTCTTGCTTTTGCCGTTGTTGACTTCTGATATGATACATTATTCATTATTCTGGTGCCCCTTCTCTGTTAAGCGGATGACCCTTGTTCTTAGCGTTGTTTGTTTGTTGAATGATTCGTTTTCTCTTGCTGGTCTTGAAGATCTTGCTGTTTAGGTGACGTCATGGCGTTTGGCTTCGATGTCGCTCTTCCACAGTGACCGGAATTCTCAGTTCGCATTCTGCTCGTTCGGTGTTTGTTTGTTGGATGATTCGTTTCCTTGAAGATCCGATGCTGCAGACGCGTCCGGTTTTGTTTCTTGAAGGTATGCACTGCTGAAGACTCTCACTAAACGATGACACTAAGTTGCTTGAAGAATCTCTTGCTTTCGCCATTGTTGACTTCTGATATGATACATTATTCGTTATTCTGGTTATTCTTTGGAAGACGTTGAAGAGTACGCTGAAGGCTACCACCAATATATAGGGTGATGCCTTTGTATAATAAGGCGCCCTGTGAGGTTATTAGACCTGCGATAATTTTACGCTAAGTCGGTTGGCTATGTCTTTCCATACTCATTGGAGTGTCTTGGATTTCTATTTAATTTACAAAGTCAGTATCTCTTTGGTTATGTCGACGGAGATGTGTTCAACTCATAATGATAGTTTCTAAGTTCATTCAGTATCTTCTTTCTGATGTGAGGTTTCTAGTAGAAAACACAGAGTACAAAAATATTCTCTATTCTCTGAGATTACATGATGAAGATCAGATAAAATTGGACAGGTCTTCTAATGACGATGGCTGATTGAATTCTGTCTTACAATCTGGTTTACAAATCATAAAGGAAGCAGACAGTAGCTCGAACATACGAACATACACACAGATGACATAGATTACAAGTCACGTAGGCCGTTTGAGTTATAGGTCACTGTGGTTGTCTCAAGCAGGAAGCTTGGACTACCGTTTTCAAAACAAATGAATGACCACAGATGACGGCAACTAGACACTGACTGATTACAACACGTCATCTTAGCCTACTTTATCATATCTGGTCTGATCACATTCCTGCAAGCAAACTGGTTGACCTCGGTGGGTCACTGGTTTTAATTAATCATAGTTTTAGTTTTTTATATATGGAATAACATTCCATATATTATATATAGTAGCACTTATATATATATATATATATATATATATATATATATATATATATATATATATATATTCTACATATATATACTAGTATATATACAAATATGTGAGAATTTAACACGTATTGTCAGTATCATAATGCTTTCCATTGTCTCTCCCATAAGATATCTACAAAATCAAGGAAGAAAAAAATAGCCTCTCCTACATATCTATGGAAACCCTAGTAGTTAAATTTTAAAAAATAAAGTAAATAAAAACTCACAATCACTCTTCAGTTACTCAGGCTGAAGAAAATAATTTTTTTCGTTTCCATTCGCTCACAAAAAAAAAAAAAAAATAATAATAAAATGAACGAACGGTTATTGTCTACTCACAGGCGCAGGCTTTGGACGATCCCAGGCTCAGCTAAACAAATGAGCATCGACAGCAGTAGATTATGTAAGAGACGGTTTACACTTTTTGTCAGAAATCGCGTCAAAATCTGGATTTCGCTTGAAGCTGAAAAACAGAGATTTGTCATATTTATTAATAGAGAAAGTGTCACGTTTATCAATAAAGAATTTATTACTTATCAGTAATTCTGATCCACCTGAGAGTATTGCGTGATCAGAACTTCGTTATCAATAGCTAGATTGATTTCCTGAGAAGTTGAGAACAAAGATTGTCATATTTTATCAATTAGAAGTATGCCAAGTTTATCAATAAAGAATTCATTTTCTTATCAGTAGTTACTATATACTTTCCTTGGCTTATAAAATTATTCATATCTTTATCTATTTAGTTATTAATTTTTCAATTCATTATCTTTTTTGTCTTACATGTCAAGTGATCTCTTCTTTCCTCACTACCACTCAAAATCAATTCACTTGTATATTCAATATTCAATTTATATTTTCATCCATTTAGTTATTAACTGATAATTGATCTTCTCTTTCTGTTTTCCTGTTACCTTCTGTTAATTATTTTGAATGAACATCATATTCTTTTGGAAGCTTGAATTTTAGTCAATGGTCCTCTTTGTGGGTCTACTTCATAAGGGTTTATCCTCTGAATAATAATATTAATAATAATAATGATAATAATAATAATAATAATAATAATAATAATAATAATAATAATAATAATAATAATAATAATTATAATAATAATAAATAATATTCTTTGGAAGATTGAATTTCAGGTCGTTAGTCCTTGTGGGTTTGTTGCTATAAATAAGATATAGCCATCTGAATAATAATAATAATAATAATAATAATAATAATAATAATAATAATAATAATAATATAATAATAATAATAATAATATAATTAATATTATTATTATTACATGGTGGACGCTGGAAATTCCCTAAAACAATAAGAGCAGAGAACCCAGAGAGAGAGAGAGAGAGAGAGAGATGAGAGAGAGAGAGAGAGAGAGAGAGAATTAACAGCAAATACCAGCTAATTCAAAGTTCATTGCCCCATTTCGTCTTGTAACGCCTTTAATACATCGCGAACGTTTCTTCTTCATTTGCGCTCTCTCATCTGCCTCTCTCTCTCTCTCTCTCTCTCTCTCTCTCTCTCTCTCTCCTCCGAATCCAGATTTGCATCTCCTGTTTTCCATTAGGGGCCAGAATGTAGTTCGGGGGATCTGGTGACACAGGAAGGAGAAGTTGGGAAGGACTCGTCTCCAGGACCTGAAGGATGAGTTCCTGTCACGGCCAACTTTCTGATTAGGCCTCAGCGGCTGCGGGTGTGGCCGGATGTGGGCTGTCTGCGGGCGGGTGTAGGGTGGGCGTATTGTCTGAGTCATAGTAATGGTTTCGGTCGTCTTTTGAGAGAGAGAGAGAGAGAGAGAGAGAGAGAAAGCGCCTTTATCTTCTTCTTCTTCTTCTTCTTCTTCTTCTTATTATTATTATTATTATATTATTATTATTATTATTATTATTATTACCTTTCAAACGGAGAGACATAATAAAATTAAAAATCACAGAGAGGAGAGAGAGAGAGAGAGAGAGTCTTCTTTCTCCTTTTTCTTCTTCTTTTCTTTTTCTTCTTCTTCTTTTTATTATTATATCATTATTATTAATATTATCATCGTTACCTCTGAAATTCCTTTTGCGAATAGGACGCAGGAAACGGAGAGACAATAAACATCAAAATCACATGTAGAGAGAGACAGAGAGAGAGAGAGAGAGAGAGAGATTGATTTACTACTGCAATAAAGTTATCTCTATAATTCCACGATGATTCCTTACTTTAATATCAACGTCAACTACAATGCATTGTACAATTCACAACACATAACACTTTTCTACTTCGCAATTACAACCCCTCAAATCATTCATAACGAAATCACGCCACAATCACAGCGGTATCAATTACAGATAATTACAAAAATTAATTTCCATTCGTTAGCCGCTGCAGTTACCATCAAAGCACCGTATTGCGCGTTCATTAGGGTACTGCTGCCCTCCCGTTGTCTCTCGTGGGAACTAATGAACGGACCCTTATCTCCGATTATGACGTCACATGACTGGACTTAATTACGTCGGGTGAATAAAAAGGAGCTCTGGCGATTTGGAGGGACCAGGTTTGGGAGTAGTAATATGTCGTCTGTAACTGGATCCCTTCTGTAGTGGAGTGTGTCGTGTGTAATTAATGTGCTGGGGCTTTGATATGTATGATATTACGTGTGGGTGTATATATGTGTATATATAACTATATTGTGTGTGAATGATGAATTACTTACTTATAATTGTAATACAGTAACCGTGATATGCATAAGCAAAAGACAGCAAGAAACGAACAGCCAAAAGTAACAAAAAACATTGGGAACATTTAACAAAATTTAACAATGACGCTACTTATCTTTTCTTTGACTCTCTCTCTCTCTCTCTCTCTCTCTCTCTCTCTCTCTCTCTCTCTCTCTCTCTCTCTCTCTCTCTCTTTCCTTTACCAAAGAAAACCACAATCAGAATTCAAAGTCTCCAAACTTTCACAGATTACGTAGAGCAAAGAACAGAAGCCAGAAGTTCCAGAATTTTTTTTCTCCAGGAATTCCAGAATTTTACCCCGACTTCCCGTAGGCAAAAATTATGGACTCGTACCTGATAGATACGTACACGGCAGCCTTTAGTTTTCAGAGCACAGGACCTTCGTGCATACGGCAACTTAGTTACGACATTCCCCGTGATCTGCGATTTCCTGAGCGCTCCGTAAAAGAGAGAGAGAGAGAGAGAGAGAGAGAGAGAGAGAGAGAGAGATTTAAAAGTTGGCATTGTTTACTTCTCGTGGAGAACGCACGCGAAAATGGTTTGGGATCAATAAATGTTTTGGGAAAGCGGAAACGTTTTAGGGAAACAAACTTTTTTAGGAAAGCAGAAATATTTTAAGGAAATAGAAACGTTTAGAACATATAAACGTTTTAGGAAACTGTACCGTTTTAGGGAAATAGAAACGTGTTAGGATGATACCTGAGTCTTTTCGGGAAAGCTGAAACGTTTTAGGTAAACAAACATTTTAGGAAAGCACAAACGTTGTAAGAAAGTAGAAGAGGTTTGAAGAAAGCACACAAACGCTTTTGGAAAGTATAAACATTTTCATGGATACTGTAACGTGGTAGGAAAACACAATCATTATAGAAACACAAAAGGGGTTTAGCAGACTAATTCCAGGAACAGAAAAACGTTTTTTGGTGGGGAATCAGACAAATTTCCTGCCTCCTTCATTGCATAAAATAATAAATAGAAGAATGAGATTCGACCGCAAAAGACAGATCACAACTACATCTCGTGTGAAAACAATTTTATTTTATTTTTTTAAGATGAGAGACGAACGAGTTGCAACTACAGTTGCATAATGTTGATTCCGGAATTAAACGGGGATGGAAATTGAGTTGGAGAACATGAAATCACTCCTTAGTTTTTCCTTCTTCTTCTTCTTCTTCTCCAAACTTATAATTATAATTCATGGGTCGGGAGAACATCTGATTGATGTGAAGATTCCAGTCACAAGATTTTTGCGTCACATCTCTCTGTCTCTCTTTTTTTTCGGAAGCCATTTACTACGAAAGAAAGGAAACTTCAAAAACTTTGCAGATCTGCCCCGTAATTGTTGTCGTGTATTATGGCAAATGTTACGGGTATTTAAATTCCTAATATAAGTTTGTGGGTGATTTTGATAAGGTTTCTGTCAGATATAAAGTATTCCTGTAGAAGTGAATTTTTAATCTTTTTCGCTTCTTAAAGTTGAGAAACAAAGAAGATTCTTTATTTAATATATGAAAGCACTCATTCCTCAGAGAAGCATATTTAGGGAAATATTGATATTTAGTAAATAATCGTAAGTAATAATTGCCTCGCTTATAATGATAAAGCACAGAGAGATAACTCACTTCATTCCATGCCAAAGGCAGTGAACAATTAGACCCAGAAATGATGACCGCTAAATTTTATACGCTATGAATCTGAAAATATTAATTGAAGAAAAAACTGCCCTCATGTTATTTAATTAGAAAAGCTGGACTAATTAATAGCAGTTTTTTTTTAATCCAACTCGCCGAACGTCAGCGGATATATGAAATAAGCAATTCAAATTCAGGGGCATTTGACCAACAGACATTATATGGACAGATTGATTCAGGCCGCGTTCAGATGCATATTCCGAATCTCCGAAAACAGTTCGGCAGCGTTACGGACCGAGTTTTAGCGTCTGCATTATTGATGCGAATATGTTGGAAATGTTGGAAACATGGTGGCGTTGAATTAATAATGGTGTGAGATTCGGCATTTGATGCGTAGCTTTGATTATTGGGAGAGAGATATATAGATATATATGACAATTTGAAGTTTGGGTTACAACTCGAAAACTCGAAAGTTGAAATGAGTGAGTTGGTTATTATTTGTTTATATATATATATATATATATATATATATATATATATATAATATGTGTGTGTGTGTGTGTGTGTGTGTATATATATATATATATATATATATATATATATATATATATATATATATATATATATATATATATATATATATGTAAATATATATATATATATTTCTACGTGTCACCCTCAATTAGAGCAAGCATATACATCACGAGTGAAATGAACAGCAGGAATATAAGCTTTCGGAAACCACTTTATTAAACGCTGCCTAAAATTGCTGCACACAGAATTTGTTTTTTTTTTTTTTCCTCCCAGAGAGGATAAATGTGTGTATTCAATTAGACACGAAATTGCTTTTATTTCATGGCAGGCACAAATACCTTGTGTGTTGCATTTGGCGATGGACAGGCTGATTTTCTCTGTTTTCGCTGGAAGCAGAGATTGGAAACATCGATTGGAAACATGGAATACATTGATTAGAAACAACTGGAAACATTGACGGGAAAAACTTACTGAAAAACAGCTATAGTAAAGAACTACTGAATACAGCGATTGAAAATAATGGGATACAGCGATTGAAAACTGCGATTGGAAACAGTGATTGAAAACATTGACTGAAACAGCGATGGAAACAGCGACTGAAAACTATTCAGAAAATACAAAATTTGTTCTCCACTTCGATCAGTCATGAGTTCTAGGTTGATATGGAAGGATTCATAAAAGGTAGATTCGATCATTCAGGCAATATTGGCTGTCGGAGTGAGAGAGAGAGAGAGAGAGAGAGAGAGAGAGAGGAGAGAGAGAGAGAATTAACAGCAAATGCCAGCTAATTCAAATTCATTCCCCATTTCCTCTTGTAAGCCCTTTATACATCGCGAACGTTTCTTCTTCATTTGCGCTCTCTCTCTCTCTCTCCTCTCTCTCTCTTATCTATCTCTTCTCTCTCTCTCTCTCTCTCTTCAAATCCAGATTTGCATCTCCTGTTTCCATTAGGGGCCAGAATGTAGTTCGGGGGATCTGGTGACACAGGAAGGAGAAGTGGGAAGGACTCGTCTCCAGGACCTGAAGGATGAGTTCCTGTCACGGCCAACTTTCTGATTAGCCTCAGCGGATGCGGGTGTGGCCGGGATGTGGGCTGTCTGCGGGCGGGGTGTAGGTAGGGTGTCTTGTCTGAGTCATAGTAATGGTTTCGGTCGTCTTTAGAGAGAGAGAGAGAGAGCTTCTTCTTCTTCTTCTTCTCTTCTTCTTATTATTATTATTATTATTATTATTATTATTATTATTATCATTATTATTATTAATATTATTATTATTATTATTATTTTATTATTATTATTATTACCGTTCAATCGGAAAGACAATAAAATTCAATTGAGAGAGAGAGAGAGAGAGAGCAATAGTCTTCTTCTTCTTCTTCTTCTTCTTCTTCTTCTTCTTCTTCTTCTTATTATTATTTTTTTTATTTTTTTTTTTTTTTTTTTTTTTTTTTGCTCTATCACAGTCCTCCAATTCGACTGGGTGGTATTTATAGTGTGGGGTTCCGGGTTGCATCCTGCCTCCTTAGGAGTCCATCACTTTTCTTACATGTGTGCCGTTTCTAGGATCACACTCTTCTGCATGAGGCCCGGAGCTACTCAGCCTCTAGTTTTTCTAGATTCCTTTTCAGGGATCTTGGGATCGTGCCTAGTGCTCCTATGATTATGGGTACGATTTCCACTGGCATATCCCATATCCTTCTTATTTCTATTTTCAGATCTTGATACTTATCCATTTTTTCCCTCTCTTTCTCTTCAACTCTGGTGTCCATGGTATTGCGACATCAATGAGTGATACTTTCTTCTTGACTTTGTCAATCAACGTCACGTCTGGTCTGTTTGCACGTATCACCCTATCCGTTCTGATACCATAGTCCAGAGGATCTTTGCCTGATCGTTTCTATCACTCCTTCAGGTTGGTGCTCATACCACTTATTACTGCAAGGTAGCTGATGTTTTCTTGCACAGGTCCAGTGGAGGCTTTTGCCACTGAAATCATGCCTCTTTTTGTACTGGTTCTGTGCAAGTGCCGGGCATTCACTTGCTATGTGGTTTATGGTTTCATTTTTCGTATTGCACTTATACATTGGGAGAGATGTTATTTCCGTCTATCATACTTTGAACATATCTGGTTCTTAGGGCTGATCTTGTGCCGCTTGTTATCATTCCTTCAGTTTCCTTCTTTAGCTCTCCCCTCTGTAGCCATTGCCAATTGTCATCGCTGGCTAGTTCTTTAGTCTGTCTCATGTATTGTCCGTGCATTGGTTTGTTGTGCCAGTCGTCTGTTCTTTCTGTCTTTCTCCTGTCTCTGTATATTTCTGGGTCTTCGTCTACTTTTATTAGTCCTTCTTCCCATGCACTCTTTAGCCACTCGTCTTCACTGGTTTTCAGATATTGCCCCAGTGCTCTGTTTTCGATGTTGACACAGTCCTCTATACTTAGTAGTCCTCTCCCTCCTTCCTTTCGTGTTATGTATAGTCTGTCCGCATTTGCTCTTGGGTGTAGTGTTTCTGTATTGTCATTTGTTTCCTGGTTTTTCTGATCTATGCTGCGGAGTTCTGCCTTCGTCCATTCCACTATTCCTGCGCTGTATCTGATTACTGGCACTGCCCATGTGTTTATGACTTTTATCATATTTCCGGCGTTGAGTTTTGACTTGAGTATCGCCTTGAGTCTCTGCATATATTCTTTCCTGATCGTGTCCTTCATCTCTTGGTGTTTTATATCTCCTCCTTCCATTATTCCCAGGTATTTGTATCCTGTCTCATCTATGTGTTTTGATTGTTGCTCCCATCTGGTAGCTTTATCCCTTCAGTTCTCGTTACTTTGCCTCTTTGTATGTTGACTAAGGCGCATTTTTCTATTCCAAACTCCATCCTGATGTCCCCAGATACAATCCTTACAGTCTGGATTAGGGTATCTATTTCCTTGATGCTCTTACCATACAGCTTGATGTCGTCCATGAACATCAGATGGTTGATTTTGTTGCCTCTTTTCTTGAGTTGGTACCCGGCATTCATCTTCTGTAGTACTTTGTCATGGGAATCATGGCTACTACGAAGAGTAGTGGGGACAGTGAGTCGCCCTGGAAGATCCCTCTCCTGATATTAACCTCTGCTAGTCTTATTCCAGAGCTTGTAAGTATTGTATTCCAGTTGCGCATTGTATTTTTGAGGAAGCTGATGGTATTTTCCTCTGCCCCATATATTTTCAGGCATTCTATTAGCCATGTGTGGTGGTATCATGTCGAAGGCTTCTTATAGTCTATCCATGCCATGCTTAGGTTGGTTTTCCTTCTCCTACTGTTCTTCATTACCATTTTGTCTATCAGGAGCTGGTCTTTTGTGCCCCTACACTTCCTTCTGCAGCCTTTCTGTTGGTGGGGGATGGTGTTTGTCTCTCTAGGTAGTTGTATAGCCTTTATTATTATTATTATTATATTTATTATTATTATTATTATTATTAAATTCTCTTTACGAACAAGAGCAGAAAACTGAAAGACAATAAACCATCAAAATCACGTAAAGAGAGAGAGAGAGATGAGAGAGATAGATGAGAGTAGAGACCGAGAGAGAGAGATGAGAGAGAGAGAGAGATTTACTACTGCAATAGAGTTATCTCTATAATAATTCCACGATGATCCTTACTTTAATATCAACGTCAACTACTACACATTGTACAATTCATATGCCATAACACTTACAACTTCGCATTACACCAGTCAATCATTCACAACGCAAATCACGCCACAATCACAGCTGTATCAATTACAGACAATTACAAAGTGAATTTCCATTCGTATCAGCTGCAGTTAGCAATCACAAAGCGCCGTATTGCGTCGTTCATTAGGGTACTGCTGGCCTCGCGTTGTCTCTCGTGGGAACCTAATGAACGGACCCTTATCTCCGATTATGACGTCACATGACTGGACTTAATGACGTCGGGTGAATAGAAGACTCTGGCAATTTGGAGGACCAGGTTTGGAGTAGTAATATGTCGGCTGTAACTGGACCACTTCTGTAGTGGACTGGGTCGTGTGTAATTAAGTACTAGGGCTTTGATATGTATGATATTACGTGTGGGGGTGTTATATGTATATGTATATATCATATAATGTGCGTTTGTATGTTGGAATAACTTATAATGATAATAAAGAAACTGTGATATGCATAAGCAAAAGACAGCAAGAAATTAGCTGCCAAAAGTAACAAAAAAAATTGGGAAAATTAACAAATTAACAATGACGCTATTTAGCTTATACGTTACTTCCTCTCTCTCTCTCTCTCTCTCTCTCTCTCTCTCTCTCTCTCTCTCCTCTCTCTCTCTCTCTCTTTTTCCTTCACCAATGAAAATCACAACCAGCATTCGAAGTACCCAAACTTTCGCAGATTACGTAGAACAACAGAAGCCAGAAGTTCCAGAATTTCTCCAGGAATTCCAGACTTAGTGACGACATTCCCCGTGATCTGTGATTTCCTGAGCGCTTCGTAAAAAAAAAAAAAAGAGAGAGAGAGAGAGAGAGGAGAGAGAGAGAAAGAGAGAGAGAGGGGGGGGGAGAGAGAGAGAGAGAGGAACGAGGAAACGTTTTGCGGATTTGGAATTGTTTAGTTCTCGTGGGGAACGCCCACGAAAATGCTTTGGGATCGTTAAATGTTTTGAGAAAGTGGAAACGGTTTAGGGAAACAAACTTTTTTTAGGAAAGCAGAAATATTTTAAGGAAATAGAAGTATTTAGAAAACATATAACATTTTAGGAAACTGTAACATTTTAGTTAAATAGAAAACGTGTTAGGAAACCTGAGTCGTTTTCGGGAAAGCTGAAACGTTTTAGGTAAACAAACATCTTAGGAAAGCAAAAACGTTGCAAGAGAGTAGAAGAGATTATAAGAAAGCACACAAACGTTTTTTGGAAACGTATAGAAAGTATAAACATTTCCAGGAATACTTTAACGTAGTAGGGAAGCACAAACATTATAGAAACACAAAAGGGGTTTAGCAAACTAATTCCAGGAACAGAAAAACGTTTTAGGGAATCAGAAATTTCATGTCTCCTTCGTTCCATAAACAATAAATAGAAGAATGATACTCGAACGCAAAAGACAGATCACAACATCTCCTCAGAGAACTTTTTTTTAATTTATTTTATTTTATTTTAAGATAATAGACGAACGAGTTGCAACTACAATTGCAAAATGTTCACTTCGGAGCAGGAAATCGAGTTGGAGAGAACATGAACTCATTCCTTAGTTTCTCATTCTTCTTCTTCTTCTTCTCCAAACTTAAAATTGTAATTCATGGCTCGGAAGAACATCTGATTGATGTGAAGATTCCAGTCACAAGATTTTTGTGTCACATCTCTCTGTCTCTCTCTTTTTTTTTTCAGAAGTCATTTATTACGAAAGAAAGGAAACTTCAAAAACTTTGCAGATCTGCCCCGTAATTTGTTGTCATATATTTTTATAACTAATAATCATGGGGTTTAATTTCCTAATATAAGTTGTGGTTGATTTAATGAGAGTTCTGTCAGATATAAAATATTCCTGTAGATGTGAATTTTTAATCTTTATCGCTTCTTAAAGTTGAGGAACAAAGAAGGTTCTTTGTTTCATATATGAACGCACTCATTCCTCAGAGAAGTATATTTAGGGAAATATTGATATTTATTTAAATAATCGTAAGTAATAATTGCCTCGGTTATAATGATAGAGCACAGAGAGATACTCGCTTCATTCCACGCCAGAGGCAGAACACAATTAGTCCCGGAAATGATGACCGCTAAATTTTATACGCTTATGAATCTGAAAATATTAATTGAAGAAAAAACTGCCCTCATGTTATTTAATTAGAAAAGCTGGACTAATTAATAGCATTTTTTTTAATGCCAACTCGCCGAAGTCAGCGGATATATGGATGAAATATAAAGTAATTCAAATTCAGGTGCATTTGACAAACAGCCATTATGTGGACGGATTGATTCAGGCCGCGTTCAGATGCATATATATATATATATATATTTCTACGTGTCACCCTCAAGTAGAGCAAGCATATACATCACGACAGAAATGAACAGCAGGAGAAATAAGCTTTCGGAAACCGCTTTATTAAAACGCTGCCTAAAATTGCTGCTCACAGCATTTTGTTTTTTTTTCCTCCCAGAGAGGATAAATGTGTGTATTCAATTAAACACGAAATTGCTTTTATTTCATGGCAACAAAAATACCTTGTGTGTTGCATTTGGGTGATGGGCAGGCTAATTTTTCCCCGTTTTCGCTGAAAGTAGCGATTGGAAATCGATTGGAAGCGCTGGAATACATTGATTGGAGACAACTGGAAACAGTGACTGGACAAAGTTACTGAAAACAGCATCTAAAAACCAAAAAACCGATTGGAAAGCGATTGGAAAACAGCGGACTGAAAATAGCAACTAGTTAAAACTGACACAGCAATCTAAAAACGAATTTGGAGGCGAAATTGGAAACCAGCGAAAACTGAAATTAAAAGCGGCTGAAATAAGCAGTTGGAAAAACAAACGATTGAAACACGATTGAAAACAGTGACTAAAAACAACGATTGGAAACAGTGATTAAGAACAGCGATTGAATACAATGAGCTATTGATTGGAAACGGACTGAAATCACTGGATTCCGGATTGAAAACTTTGATTGGAAACAACTGGAAACAGTGATTGGAAAAAGTTACTGAAAACAGCGAATGAAAATAATGGAATACAGTGATTGAAAACTGCGATTTTAAATAGTGATTGGAAAAATTTACTGAAAACAACATCTAAAAAAAGCAATTGTAAACAGTGACTGAAAACAGTGATTGGAAACAGCAGTTGTAAACACTGACTGAAACAGCGACTGAAACAGCGATAGTAAACAGCCATTGAAAACACTGACTGAAAACAGCGATTGAAAACATCGACTGAAAACAGAGATTGAAAACATCGACTGAAAACAGCGATTGAAAACATCGACTGAAAACAAAACAGAGATTGAAAAACATCGACTGAAAACAGAGATTGAAAACATCGACTGAAAACAGAGATGAAAACATCGACTGAAAACAGAGATTGAAAACATCGACTGAAAAACAAAAACAGAGATTGAAAACATCGACTGAAAACAGCGATTGGAATTATTCAGAAAATACAAAATTGTTTTCTTCGCTTCGACCAATTATTGAGTTCTAGGTTGATATTGAAGGATTCATAAAAGGTAGATTCGATCAATGGGGCAGCATACTACAGATTTTCCTGCTGTCGGGTTAGAAACTCATTACTTGTATGTACTCTTGGAAAATTATATAACCATTCAGGAGTTATTTTTCGTATTGATTTGAATACCAGATTACAGACATTATAGTATATTTGTCTTCTATCTTTACCCATTCTAATTTTTTGAGGTAAGGGGATATGTGGTCATGTTTTTTACGTACCAACAGTCACTCGGGCGGCAAAGTTTTGAAGTTTTTGAACCCTTTTCATTTTTGTGGAGAGAGAGAGAGAGAGAGAGAGAGAGGAGAGAGAGAGAGAGAGAGAGAGAGAGAGAATTAAGAATCAAATCGATACATATTATTATGTTATTATTTATTATATTATCATTATTATTATTATTATTATTATTATTACGTAGTTAAACTCGGAAATTACTTATACCAATAAACACCAAAATCACTGAGAGAGAGAGAGAGAGAGAGAGAGAGAGCAATAGTCTTCTTCTTCTTATCATTATTATTATTATTATTATTATTATTATTATTATTATTATTATTATTATTATTATTATTATTATTATTATTATTATTATTATTATTATTATTATTATTATCATTATCATTATTATTATTATTACCTCTGAAATTCCCTTTGCGAATAAGAGCATAAAACGGAGAGAAAATAAACATCAAAATCATGTAGAGAGAGAGAGAGAAAGAGACGAGAAGAGAGAGAGAGAGAGGAGAAGAGGAGAGAGAGAGAGAGATTTACCACTGCAATAAAGTTGTATCTATAATTCCATGAGGATTCCTTACTTTAATATCAACGTCAACATGTACAGTTCACAACCCATAACACTTACAACTTAGCAATTACAACCCGTCAAATCATTCACAACGCAAATCACTCCACAATCACAGCGGTATCAATTACAGATAATTACAAAATGAATTTCCATTCGTAGCCGCTGCAGTTAGCAATCAAAGCGCCGTATTGCGTCGTTCATTAGGGTACTGCTGGCCTCGCGTTGTCTCTCGTGGGAACCTAATGAACGGACCCTTATCTCCGATTATGACGTCACATGACAGAACTTAATAACGTCGGGTGAATAGAAGGAGCTCTGGCAATTTGGAGGGACCAGGTTTGGGAGTAGTAATATGTCGGCTGTAACTGGACCCCTTCTGTAGTGGACTGAGTCGTGTGTAATTAATGTTCTGGGGCTTTAATATGTATGATATTACGTGTGGGATTGTTATATGTATATGTATATATCATATAATGTGTGTATGTATGATGGAATAACTTACTTATAATGATAATACAGTAACCGTGATATGCATAAGCAAAAGACAGCAAGATATTAACAGCCAAAAGTAACATAAAACATCGGGAAAATTTAACAAAATTTAACAATGCCACTACTTTTCTATACGTTAACGTCCTCTCTCTCTCTCTCTCTCTCTCTCTCTCTCTCTCTCTCTCTCTCTCTCTCTCTCTTTTGCTTCACCAACGAAAATCACAGCCAGAGTTCGAAGTAGCCAAACTTTCACAGATTACGTAGAACAACACAAACCAGAAGTTCCAGAATTTCTCCAGAAATTCCAGAATTTGCCCCGACTTCCCGTAGGGAGAATTATGGACTCGTACCTGACAGATACATACACGGTTGTGTACGTACACAGCAGCCTTTAGTTCTTAGAGCACGGGGACCCTCGTGTGGACGGCGACTTAGTGATGACGTTCCCCGAGAGAGAGAGAGAGAGAGAGAGAGAGAGAGAGAGAGAGAGAGAGAGAGAGGAGAGAGAGAGAGGGGTGTGGGGAACGTTTGCGAAGTTGGAATTGTTTATTTCTCTTGGGAATGCCCACGAAAATGCTTTGGAATCGTTAAATGTTTTGTTTTGGGCAAAGCAGAAACGTTTTATGGAAACAAACTTTTTTAGGAAAGCAGAAATATTTTAAGGAAATAGAAACGTTTAGAACATGTAAACGTTTTAGGAAACTGTAAGGTCTTAGGGAAAGAGAAAGGTTTTAGAAAACTGTAACGTTGTAGGGAAAGAGAAACGTGTTAGGAAACCTGAGTCTTTTCGGGAAAGCAGAAACGTTTTAGGTAAACAAACATCTTAGGAAAGCACAAACGTTGTAAGAAAGTAGAAGAGGTTTTAAGAAAGCACACAAACGTTTTTGGAAAGTATAAAAATTTCCAGGAATACTGTAACGTGGTAGGAAAACACAAACATTATAGAAACACAAAAGGGGTTTAGCAGACTAATTCCAGGAACAGATAAACGTTTTAGGGAATCAGAAATTTCATGCCTCCTTCGTTGCATAAATAATAAATAGAAGAATGAGATTCAAACGGATAAGACAGATTACAACTACATTTCGTTAGAGAACTTTAATTTGAAGTTTTTTTAAGATGAGAGACGAACGAGTTGCAACTACAGTTGCATAATGTTAATTCCGGAATTAAACGGGGCTGGAAATTGAGTTGGAGAGAACATGAAATCACTCCTTAGTTTTTCCTTCTTCTTCTTCTTCTTCTCCAAACTTATAATTGTAATTCATGGCTCGGAAGAACATCTGATTGATGTGAAGATTCCAGTCACAAGATTTTTAATTCACATCTCTTTGTCTCTCTCTTTTTTCAGAAGTCATTTATTGCAAAAGAAAGGAAACTTCAAAAACTTTGCGGATCTGCCCCGTAATTTGTTGTCGTATATTTATGACGAATGTTCACGGGGTTTAAATTCCTAATATAAGTTTGTGGTTGATTTTAATGAGAGTTCCCTCAGACATAAAATATTTCTGTAGATGTGAATTTTTAATCTTTATCGCTTCTTAAAGTTGAGACACAAAGAAGATTCTTTGTTTAATATATGAAAGCACTCATTCCTCAGAGAAGTATATTTAGGGAAATATTGATATTTATATAAATAATCGTAAGTAATAATTGCCTCGGTTATAATGATAAAGTACAGAGAAATACTCGCTTCATTCCACGCCAAAGGCAGTACACAATTAGACCCGGAAATGATGACCGCTAAATTTTATACGTTTATGAATCTGAAAATATTAATTGAAGAAAAAACTGCCCTCATGTTATTTAATTAGAAAAGCTGGACTAATTAATAGGAGTTTTTTTTTTATTCAACTCGCCGAACGTCAGCAGATATATGAAATATAAAGCAATTCAAATTAAGGCACATTTGACCAAACTGCCTTCATGTGGACAGATTGATGCCGGCCGCGTTCAGATGCATATTCCGAATCTCCGAAAATGGTTCGCCAGCGCTACGGACCGAGTTTTAGCGTCTGCATTATTGATGCGAATAATGTTGGAAATGTTGGAAACAATGGCGGCGTTAATTAATAATGGTGTTAGATTTGGTATTTGATGCGTTGCTGTGTTTATTGGGAAATAATATATATGTCAATTTGAAGTTTGGGTTGCAACTTGTCAAATTAATGCAATTTAGTGTTTATTTTCTTAAATCAGCCTTGTACCTTAGTTTTAAGTGTTCTCTTATATTTAGTTCAGCAGCTGTATTTTTTTACATTAACGTAACGTTCAGTTGTTTTGCTCAGTGATTCCTCCTCTTGTTGTGAATTACCTATCTTTTTATTCTGTTTTCGAGTTGGAATGGAATTGTAGTGCGGTGAGCGGAGACCGGCCAAAAATAGTCCGGGCCTGTATAAGCTTCTGGACGTACGCTGTTTTGTTGGCAGCCTTCTGGAAATTTATCTTACGCCTTTTTGGAGGAATACTCCGACGGACCTCCCTTGGAAGTGGTTTTCCGTGTGTGCATTGTGGAGTTAGATCACGGCTGTGATTTCGCAGGTGATAGTCACTTGCTACTCCTGTTTCCCGCCTGAGGATTTGGCGGAAGACGTGGTTGTCGCTGTCCCGCCACGTAGGAGGCGTTACGCCAACCACTGTCCTGATTTGTCCGTCTTTAGCTGCTGGTCCAGGAGAGCTAAGGGCTCGTGAGGAGGCACGTAGGGAGGCAATTGCCAGGTAAGAGGAGATTATCCTGTGTTGTCCCTCGGGATCGAACTCGACCTCAGTATCTACCTGGACAATTTGTGAGCTCCCCTGTTTAGCTGTGGGAAGGTTGAAGCATCCTCTGTGAGCTCCTGTGCGCTTCCTTGTAACGTGAGGATTTGCTGTGTATTATATAAGGGTCATTTATATTTATTTATATACGTATATACCTGTTGTATTGAGTCAGGTATTTGATATTCATTGCCCCTCTGAATTTGTTTGGATTAGATTTTAAGTTTAGTACCAACACGGTTAGGTAGGAGGTTTAAGGCTTTCCTGTCTTTATTTTCTTTAGTTTTCCTTCTATCTTATAATTATAGGTTAGTGGTTTTCATTATTGGGACCGTGTTATGATTATTTGAGCTTTTGGCATATTATGTCCTTTCTTTGCTTTGTTAGGGTCAGCTTTTAGCGATAGGAATCCTTGCGAGCCCGTTATTTAGTATTCGTATTTTGTATTTTTATTAAGTTTTCTCACAAGGCTGATATAGTATTAAGTGTACTTTATTATTAAATATTGCTGATTTTATTCTGGTGTTTGTGTCCACATTCCTCCTACCCTGTGTACTTTCTTACCGCCTACGATCCCTGTGTAGTAAAGTATGAAGAACCTGTATTACGGCCAAAGGGGTCGTAACACAACTCGAAAGTTGAAATGAGTGAGTTGGTTATTGTTTGTTAATATATATATAATGTATGTATATATCTACGTGTCACCCTCAATTAGAGAAAGCATATACATCACAACAGAAATGAACAGCAGGAAATATAAGCTTTCGGAAACCACTTTATTAAAACGCTGCCTAAAATTGCTGCGCACAGCATTTTTTTTTTCCCAGAGAGGATAAATGTGTATTCAGTTAATCACGAAATTGCTTCTATTTCATGGCAACAAAAAAAATAACCTTGTGTGTTTTGCATTTGTGCGATGGACAGGCTAATTTTCTGTTTTCGCTGGAAGCAGCGATTGGAAACATCGATTGGAAACACAGGAATACATTGATTGGAAACAACTTCAAACAGTGATTGGAAAAGTTACTGAAAACAGCGATAGTAAAGAACTACTGAATACAGCGATTGAAAATAATGGAATACAGTGATTGAAAACTGCGATTGGAAACAGTGATTCAAATAATCGACTGAAAACAGCGACTGAAAATATGGACTGAAAACAGCAATTGGAAACAGCGACTGAAAACTATTCAGAAAATACAAAATTGGTTCTCCACTTCGATCATTCATGAGTTCTAGGTTGATATGGAAGGATTCATAAAAGGTAGATTCGATCATTCAGGCAATATTGGCTATCAAGTTGAGAGAGAGAGAGAGAGAGAGAGAGAGAGAGAGAGAGAGAGAGAGAATCAACAGCAAATGTCAGCTAATTCAAATTCATTCCCCATTTCGTCTTGTAACGCCCTTAATACATCGCGAACGTTTCTTCTTCTTTTCTTTTCCTCTCTCTTCTCTCTCTCTCTCTTCTCTCTCTCTCTCTCTCTCTCTCCGAATCCAGATTTGCATCTCCTGTTTCCATTAGGGGCCAGAATGTAGTTCGGGGGATCTGGTGACACAGGAAGGAGAAGTTGGGAAGGACTCGTCTCCAGGACCTGAAGGATGAGTTCCTGTCACGGCCAACTTTCTGATTAGGCCTCAGCGGCTCCGGGTGTGGGCTGTCTGCGGGCGGGGTGTAGGGTGGGCGTATTGTCTGAGTCATAGTAATGGTTTCGGTCGAGTTTTGAGAGAGAGAGAGCGAGAGAGATTGATTTACTACTGCAATAAATTTATCTCTATAATTCTACGATGATTCCTTACTTTAATATCAACGTCAACTACAATACATTGTACAATTCACAACCCATAACACTTACAACTTCGCAATTACAACCCGTCAAATCATTCACAACGAAATCACTCCGCAATCACAGCGGTATCAATTACAGACAATTACAAAATTAATTTCCATTCGTAGCCGCTGCAGTTAGCAATCAAAGCGCCGTATTGCGTCGTTCATTAGGGTACTGCTGGCCTCGCGTTGTCTCTCGTGGGAACCTAATGAACGGACCATTATCTCCGATTATGACGTCACATGACTGGACTTAATTACGTCAGGTGAATAGAAGGAGCTCTGGCAATTTGGAGGGACCAGGTTTGGGAGTAGTAATATGTCGGCTGTAACTGGACCCCTTCTGTAGTGGACGGGGTCGTGTGTAATTAATGTACTGGGGCTTTGATATGTATGATATTACGTGTGGGGGTGTTATATGTATATGTATATATCATATAATGTGCGTTTGTATGTTGGAATTACTTATAATGATAATACAGAAACTGTGATATGCATAAGCAAAAGACAGCAAGAAATTAGCTGCCAAAAGTAACAAAAAAATTGGGAAAATTTAACAAATTTAACAATGACGCTATTTAGCTTATACGTTACTTCCTCTCTCTCTCTCTCTCTCTCTCTCTCTTCTCTCTCTCTCTCTCTCTCTCTTTTTTTTTTTTTTTCTTCACCAATGAAAATCACAACCAGCATTCGAAGTAGCCAAACTTTCGCAGATTACGTAGAACAACAGAAGCCAGAAGTTCCAGAATTTCTCCAGGAATTCCAGAATTTGCCCCGACTTCCCGTAGGGAGAATTATGGACTCGTACCTGACAGATACATACACGGTTGTGTACTTACACGGCAGCCTTTAGTTTTCAGAGCACGGGACCTTCGTGTATACAGCGACTTTGTGACGACATTCCCCGTGATCTGCGATTTCCTGAGCGCTCCGTAAAAGAGAGAGAGAGAGAGAGAGAGAGAGAGAGAGAGAGAGAGAGAGAGAGAGAGAGAGAGAGGAGCGATTTGCGAAGTTGGCATTGTTTTCTTCTCGTGGAGAACGGCCACGAAAATGGTTTGGGATCTATAAATGTTTTGGGAAAGCTGAAACGTTTTAGGGAAACAAACTT
>NC_087208.1:47321153-47358653 GCF_015104395.2 Macrobrachium nipponense | reverse complement strand
CATATGTTTTTATAAAGCATAATCATGTGTTCAGCTTTTCTTGTTTTGAAGTGCCGTAACAACATTCCCATTTTTGCTTTACATTTTGCCAACAGAGTTGCTATTTGATCATTGCATAACAGTTCCTATTCATCATCACACCAAGGTCTTTAACTGCTTCCTTATTTGTGATGGTCTCATTATTAGGTCCTTATAGCATATAGCTTTCTTTCTCTGTCTCCATAATTTTTATTGATTCAAATTTATCAGAGTTAAATACCACCATCCTATTTACCAACTTGGCCGCCCAATCATAATACTTTGTTAAGGTCTCTGTTTGTAGAGCGTTCCTATCTTCATCACAAGTAATTTCTCTACTTATTTCTTGTGTCATCTGCGAAACTACTCACTACCGAATCCTTAACATTATTGTCTATGTCTTCAATCATAATAACAAACAGTATTGCAGCTAACACCGTACCTTGCGGCACACCGGATATTACCTTGGCTTCATCCGATTTCTCGTCGTTTGCAATAACTATCTGTGTTTTCTGTTGTGTAAAAATTCTTTTAAACCATTCTCCTACTTTATCCACGATATTGTGTTTTCTAATTTTCTTCGCTAATATATTATGGTCTACTTTATCAAAAGCTTTTGCAAAGTCTAAATAAACACATCTGTTTCATTTCCGCTTTTCATATTTTTGAATATGTTTTCACGGTGGACTAACAGTTGGGTTTGTGTACTTTTTCCGGGTACGAAACCATGTTGTCCTTTATTAAACAAATTATTTTTATTAAATGTTCATAATATTGTTCTTCATTACCCTTTCATACACTTTCATAATATGTGATGTTAGACTCACAGGCCTATAATTACTTGCCTCTAGTCTTGATCCACTTTTGAAAGTAGGGGGAATATATGCTAATTTGTGCTCATCATATATCTTGCCTGTATCTACACTTTGTCTTAATAATATTGCAAGTGGCTTTGCGATAGAATGAACTACTTTCTTTAACAAAATAGCAGGAATTCCATCAGGCCCTGCAGCAGCTCCATTTTTAATTTCATTAATAGCCTGCACAATATCAGCTTCATTAATATCTATGTCAGCTAAATATTCACTATTTTCATCCCTTACTTCTATATCATTATCTTCATTATCTATTCTAGGGGTGAATTCTCTCTTATATCGTTCTGCCAGTATGTTGCAAATTTCCTTTTTTTCATTCGTTAATCTCCCTTCAATTCTCAGAGGCCTATTTTCTATTCTTCTTTTATTCATCCTTCGTTCTTCGCACATGAGTATAATAGTTTGGGGGAGGGGTTTTGCTTGATATAGTAATTTAGGGTTTTTTCTTCCAAGTCCCGGTTTTTCATTTTCTTTTGATTGTATAATCTTTTGTTCTGCATTTTCTATCTTACTTTTTAGTTCTATAACTTTCCATGCATTTTTTTCTTTTGCAAGACCTTTTTTTCCACTTTCTGATTTTCTGGAACAAGATCCTTCTGTCCTATTGGTATGCATGAATGATGTTTACTTTTCTTCTTCGGTATATATTTTTCCACTATTATCTCCAATATTTTATATAATATCTCCGTATTTACCCTTATGTCATCACTTACGAAAATGTTATCCCAATCTTTGTTTAATTCTTCATTAATTTCTGACCATTTTATATTTTTCTGTAGAAGTTGTAGTTTTCCATATCCTTCCCACTTTTTCATTTCTTGCTTATCTCTATTTTCACTTGCTTTGGAATGAACTGTTAATTCTATGACATTATGGTCTGAAATACTCGCATTATAAAACTATTATTTCTTTAACATAATTCATCTCGTTCACAAATACTAGGTCTAAACCCGTATTTCCTTTCTTGTTGGCAGGTGATTTATTTTGTTGAATGTGATTCTAGTAGACATATCTAATAGCGTTTTCAAATTGCCTCTTATCTTCTGCACTACTATTACTCTCTTTTGTTTTTTATATGTATAAGTACAACCACAATCTCCTATTCGTTCTTTCCATTCTACGAAAGGAAAGTTGAAGCACCAGATAGGAGAATAGTCCAGTCCTTGTGATTTCTACATATATCATCCAATTTTTCAATTATTAGTCAAACTCTTTAGTATTAGGAGGTCTATATATTACTATGTTTCATCAATTTTTCAGATTCAAATTCTACCGCTATTAGTTCACATTCTGAGTTACTATATTTCTCATATATTTTTCCTTGTTTTTTGTCTTTCCCATATATTGCGGTTCCCCCTTGATTCCTATTTTTTCTATCTGATCTATAAGTTTGGAACCCTTTTATTTGATCATCATTCCCAGTCTCTTTTGGAATACCAGTTTCACTTATATTCATTATATCTATTTTCTTTTCATTTTGGGTTAGTTCTTCTAAGTACTCTATTTTCTTTTGAGTTACTCGTAACTAAACCCTGGCGCATTTCATCACTATGATGGTTTGCGTGTTTTTCTCCTTCATTTAATACTGATAGTAATAAGGATTTTCCCATGTCTCTTTCCTGTTCTGGTATGTTGTTCTTTTTGTTTTTTTTCATTTCCAGAAATTCTGACATTAAAAAATCCAACTTTTCCATAATATTTGATCTTCCTTCATCATAATTATTAATTTTGTGTCTGAATCTGCAATTTTCTCCGTTTCTGCAATATCCTCTTGCATAATAAAATACAGTTTATTATCTCTTGAGTAGAATTTCGGAGCTGATTGCTTTGAAATTTTTTGCTGACACCTCTGCATATCTCATTGGTGGTTTGCTTTTCTCTTTTACTGATATTCTGATTTCTCTTCTTTATTTGTTTTCTTTCTTATTTTGGATTTTATTACTTGGTTGGTTTATTTATTTGATTATGATTCATGGCTACAGGGTGCTATATTTGCATTTTTTGTCGAACTTACATCCTTTTCCTTCTTTTAGGTTTTTACATATTTTTGGATGCAGATCTCTGCAATCATCCCCATATCCATTCTAAGTATGCACATTTACCATATATTTCATAGTTTTGACATATCTTAGGGCATGTTTGTAGTAACATCTTTCTCCAAATCTGCAATTCCCTCTTTTCAAAAGGTTGCAGATTTTGTCTTTCTTGTCTATCTTTCCCGTCATTGTATAGATCTGGTAGAGCCTCTCGGGATTTGCTTTTCTGTTGTCATATCGTAATTTATTTCTTCGTAGGTATGCTGCTTTATTGCCTCATATGTAGTATCAATGAGTATCTCTGCATCCATACTTTTATCTTGTTCTTGTTTTCCTTATTTTTTTCTGTCATTTCATTTTTGTTTACTTCTCTTCCGTTTTCCTCTTCTTCTTTTTCTTCTTCTTCTTCCTCTTCCTCTTCTTCTTCATCCTCAACTATTTGTACATTCAATCTTGATTTAATAACATTGTCTATCCATGATAGACATGTTGAACAAAAAATTCTTGTATCTTTTCTCAAATCTTGTATTACCTCAGCACACTGTGGATGGGTCGGAATGTTGCATGCAGCACATTTTCTGATTAGGTTTGTGGATTGACTATGCTAATACCAAACCTTACACAGTTTGCATGCTTTTGGCATCTTTTTTTCCTAATGCATCAATTAGTATATTCACAAGATTTCACTTATTTCATTTCTTTGTCGGAATATGTTGGTTTATGTATATTTTCTTTATGAGTCTCTTGACCACTTGGATTTTTATTTGGAACTTCTTCAATTATTTTCAAGATGTTTTTCATTAGATTTGTCCAGTTTTGAATGATTATATCCTTCTAATATATCTATGAATGCTTTTGTATCTTTTGGTTAGGACTGTTGCTGATTTCATAGATGAGAAATGCCAGTTCCCTTCCTGCTACCTCATCGTATTGCGAATCTGCTAAACACGCCAAATTAACGCCACCTTTTCCCGCAGTTGGAACTTACTGCCATCTTGTTCTGATTTATAGTATTACACTGATAAACTAACTTAGAAGACGCTTTATCCTACTATTTTCACACTAATCTTATCACCGATAGTTCACGAACACTTCTAGATATTTCTCAAATTCTAGTCGTATGTTAACTTGTGATATCTGTTTGATTATTGTGACTTCACGCGGTACGTCTCACCAAGCAAGATGGCAAGATGGCTACTAACGGCCAACTTTCTGATTAGGCCTCAGCGGCCGCGGGTGTGGGCGGGATGTGGGCTGTCTGCGGGCGGGGTGTAGGGTGGGCGTATTGTCTGAGTCACAGTAATGGCTTCGGTGGTCTTTTGAGAGAGAGAGAGCGAGAGAGAGAGAGAGAGAGAGAGAGAGAGAGAGAGAATCAACAGCAAATGCCAGTTAATTCAAATTCATTCCCCATTTCCCCTTGTAAGTCCTTAATACATCGCGAACGTTTCTTCTTCATTTGCTCTCTCTCTCTCTCTCTCTCTCTCTCTCCGAATCCAGATTTGCATCTCCTGTTTCCATTATGGCCAGAATGTAGATCTGGGGATCTGGTGACACAGGAAGGAGAAGTTGGGAAGGACTCGTCTCCAGACCTGAAGGATGAGTTCCTGTAACGGCCAACTTCTGATTAGGCCTCAGCGGCCGCGGGTGTGGGCGGATGTGGGCTGTCTGCAGGCGGGGTGTAGGGTGGGCGTATTGTCTGAGTCACAGTAATGGCTTCGGTGGTCTTTTGAGAGAGAGATGAGCGAGAGAGAGAGATGAGAGAGAGAGAGAGAGAGAGGGCGAGAGAGAGAGACCTTACCTTACAGACCTTACAATTCGTTCGGGTTGCCCAGGTCCCTCAGTGTGAGGCACCTCTAATGTCTACCAGAGAGTTGCTAGTACATCTTCCGGTATATTTTGCATCTTCCAATCTTGGATGGTCTGGGATGCAGTTTAGATATTTGTCGAGCTTATTCTTAAACACATCTAACGCTCACTCCTGATATATTCCTCAGATGAGCTGGCAACGCATGAATAGACGCTGCATTATCGATGCTGGTGCGTAGTGGATTAATGTTCTGTGTGCCTTTCCTTATTTTCCTGGTATAGTTTTTGCACTATTAATCTACCTCTGCTTGCTCTTTCTGATATTTTTAGTTCCATGATATTTTCTGTTATTCCTTCATCTGTTTCCATGCCTGAATTATCATGTAGCGTTCTCTTCTCATTTCAGACTATATAATTTTAAGGATTGTATTCTTTCCCAGTAGTCTAGGTCCTTAACTTCTTCTATTCTAGCTGTAAAGGACCTTTGTACACTCTCTATTTGTGCAATATCCTTTTGATAGTGTGGGTACCATCATATTGCAATATTCAAGTGGACTACGAAACATATGTTTTATAAGCATAATCATGTGTTCAGCTTTTCTTGTTTTTGAAGTGCCGTAACAACATTCCCATTTTTGCTTTACATTTTGCCAACAGAATGGCTATTTGATCATTGCATAACATGTTCCTATTCATCATACACCAAGGTCTTTAACTGCTTCTTCCTTATGATTGTCTCATTATTAGGTCCCTTATGATGCATATAGCTTTCCTTCTCTGTCTCCATAATTTATTGATTCAAATTTATCAGAGTTAAATACCATCCTATTTACCTCTGCCCAATCATATACTTTGTTAAGGTCTCTTTGTAGAGCGTTCCTATCTTCATCACAAGTAATTTCTCTACTTATTCTTGTGTCATCAGCGAAACTACTCACTACCGAATCCTTAACATTACTGTCTATGTCTTCAATCATAATAACAAACAATATTGCAGCTAGCACCGTACCTTGTGGCACACCGGATATTACCTTGGTTTCATCCGATTTTTCTCATCGTTTGCAATAACTATCTGTTTTCTGTTGTGTAAAAAAATTTCTTCTTTTAACCATCTTCCTACTTTATCTACGATATTGTGTTTTCTAATTTTCTTTGCTAATATATTATGGTCTACTTTGTCAAAAGCTTTTGCAAAGTCTAGATAAACCACATCTGTTTCATTTCCCCGCTTTCATATTTTTGAATATGTTCTCACGGTGGACTAACAGTTGGGTTTGTGTACTTTTTCCGCGGGTACGAAACCGTGTTGTCCTATATTAAACAAATTATTTTTTATAAATGTTTCATAATATTTTTCTTCATTACCCTTTCATACACTTTCATAATATGTGATGTTAGACTCACAGGCCTATAATTACTTGCCTCTAGTCTTGATCCACTTTTGAAAGTAGGGGTGATATATGCTAATTGTTTGGTGCTCATCATAAATCTTGCCTGTATCTACACTTTGTCTTAATAATATTGCAAGTGGCTTTGCGATAGAATGAACTACTTTCTTTAACAAAATAGCAGGGACTCCATCAGGCCCTGCAGCAGCTCCATTTTTTAATTTCATTAATTGCCTGCACAATATCAGCTTCATTAATTTCTATGTCAGCTAAATATTCACTATTTTCGTCCCTTACTTCTATATCATTATCTTCATTATCTATTCTAGGGTGAATTCTCTCTTATATCGTTCTGCCAGTATGTTGCAAATTTCCTTTTTTTTTCATTCGTTAATCTCCCTTCAATTCTCAGAGGGCCTATTTCTATTCTTCTTTTATTCATCCCTTCATTCTCGCATATGAGTATAATAGTTGGGGTTTTGCTTGATATTTAATAGGGTTTTTTCTTCCAAGTCCCGTTTTTCATTTTCTTTTGATTGTATCAATCTTTTTGTTCTGCAATTTTCTATCTTACTTTTTAGTTCTATAACTTTCCATGCATTTTTTTCTTTGCAAGACCTTTTTTTTTTTTTTCCACTTTCTGATTTTCTGGAACAAGATCCTTCTGTCTCTTGGTATGCATGAATGATGTTTACTTTTCTTCTTCGGTATATATTTATCCACTATTTTCTCCAATATTTTATAATATCTCCGTATTTACCCTTATGTCATCACTTACGAAAATGTTATCCCAATCTTTGTTTAATTCTTCATTAATTTCTGACCATTTTATATTTTTACTGTAGAAGTGTATTTTCCATATCCTTCCCACTTTTTCATTTCTTGCTTATCTCTATTTTCACTTGCTTTGGAATGAACTGTTAATTCTATGACATTATGATCTGAAATACTCGCATTATAAACTAAATATTATTTCTTTAACATAATTCATCTCGTTCACAAATACTAGGTCTAAAGTATTTTCCTTTCTTGTTGGCAGGTGATTTATTTGTTGAATGTTGTATTCTAGTAGCATATCTAATAGCTTTTCAAATTGCCTCTTATCTTCTGCACTACTATTACTCTCTTTTTTATATGTATAAGTACAACCACAGTCTCCTATTCGTTCTTTCCATTCTACGAAAGGAAAGTTGAAGTCACCAGATAGGAGAATAGTCCAGTCCTTGTGATTTCTACATATATCATCCAATTTTTCAATTATTAAGTCAAACTCTTTAGTATTAGGAGGTCTATATATTACTATGTTCATCAATTTTTCAGATTCAAATTCTACCGCTATTAGTTCACATTCTGAGAGAGAGAGAGAGAGAGCAATAGTCTTTTTCTTCTTCTTCTTCTTCTTCTTCTTCTTATTATTATTATTATTATTATTATTATTATTATTATTATTATTATTAAATTCTCTTTACGAACAAGAGCAGAAAAAGACAATAAACATCAAAATCACGTCGAGAGAGAGAGAGAGAGAGAGAGGAGAGAGAGAGAGATGATTGATTTACTTACTGCAATAAAGTTATATCTATAATTCCACGATGATTCCTAACTTTAATATCAACGTCAACTACACTACATTGTACAGTTCACAGCCCATAACACTTACAACTTCGCAATTATAACCTGTCAAATCATTCACAACGCAAATCACGCCACAATCACAGCGGTATCAATTACAGACAATTACAAAGTGAATTTCCATTCGTATCAGCTGCAGTTAGCAATCAAAGCGCCGTATTGCGCCGTTCATTAGGGTACTGCTGGCCTCGCGTTGTCTCTTGTGGAACCTAATGAACGGACCCTTATCTCCGATTATGACGTCACATGACTGGACTAATGACCGTCGGGTGAATAGAAGGAGCTTGGCAATTTGGAGGGGGACCAGGTTTGGGAGTAGTAATATGTCAGCTGTAACTGGATCCCTTCTGTAGTGGACTGGGTCGTGTGTAATTAATGTAATGGGGCTTTGATATGTATGATATTACGTTTGGGGGTGCTATATGTATATACATTATAATGAGCATGTTATGATGGAATAACTTACTTATAATGATAATACAGTAAATGTGATATGCATAAGCATAAGACAGCAAGAAATTGGCTGCAAAAGTAACAAAAAACATTGGGAAAATTTAACAAAATTTAACAAAATTTAACAATGACGCTACTTAGATATACGTTAACTCTTCCCACTCTCTCTCTCTCTCTCTCTCTCTCTCTCTCTCTGCTCTCTCTCTCTTTTACTTCACTAACGAAAATCACAGCCAAAATTCAGTCTCCAAACTTTCCCAGATTACGTAGAGCAACAGAAGCCAGAAGTTTCCAGAATTCTCCAGAAATTCCGAATTTGCCCCGACTTCCCGTAGGGAGAATTATGGACTCGTACCTGACAGATACGTACACGGTTGTGTACGTACATGGAAGCCTTTAGTTTTTAAAGCACGGGACCTTCTTGTGGATGGGAACTTAGTGACGACATTCCCGTGATCTGCGATTTCCAGAGCGCTTCATAAGAGAGAGAGAGAGAGAGAGAGAGAGGAGCGATTTGCGAGTTGGCATTGTTTCACGCGGAAATGGTTTGGGATCTATAAATGTTTTGGGAAAGCGGAAACGTTTTAGGGAAACAACTTTTTAGGAAGCAGAATATCTTAAGGAAATAGAAACGTTTAGAACATATAAACCTTTTAGGAAACTGTACCGATTTAGGGAAATAGAAAAGTGTTAGGATACCCGAGTCTTTTCGGGAAAGCAGAAACGTTTTCGGTAAACAAACATTTTAGGAAAGCACAAACGTTGTAAGAAAGTAGAAGAGGTTTTAAGAAAGCACACAAACGTTTTTGGAAAGTATAAACATTTCCAGGAATACTGTAACGTGGTAGGAAAACACAATCATTATAGAAACACAAAAGGGGTTTAGCAAACTAATTCCAGGAGGAGAAAAACGTTTTAGGGAATCAGAAAATTTCATGCCTCCTTCGTTGAATAAATAATAAAAAGAAGAATGAAACTCGAACGCAAAAGACAGATTACAACTACATCTCGTTAGAGAACTTTTTAATTTTTATTTTTATTTTTTTAAGATGAGAGACGAAGGAGTTGCAACTACAGTTGCAAAATGTTGATTCCGGAATTAAACGGAGCTGGAAATTGAGTTGGAGAGAACATGAAATCACTACTTAGTTTTTCCTTCTTCTTCTCCAAACTTACAATTATAATTCATGGCTCGGGAGAACATCTGATTGATGTGAAGATTCCAGTCACAAGATTTTTGCGTCATATCTCTCTGTCTCTCTCTCTTTTTCAGAAGCCATTTATTACAAAAGAAAGGAAACTTCAAAAACTTTGCGGATCTGCCACGTAATTTGTTGTTATATATTTATGACTAATGTTCACGGGGTTTAAATTCCTAATATAAGTTTGTGGGTGATTTTAATGAGGTTTCTGTCAGATATAAAATATTCCTGTAGAAGTTAATTTTTAATCTTTATCGCTTCTTAAAGTTGCGAAATAAAGAAGGTTCGTTGTTTGATATATGAAAGCACTCATTCCTCAGAGAAATATATTTAGGGAAATATTGATATTTATTTAAATAATCGTAAGTAATATTTGCCCCGGTTATAATGATAAAGCACAGACAGATTCTCGCTTCATTCCACGCCAAAGGCAGTACACAATTAGACCGCTAAATTTTATACAATTATGAAATCTGAAATAATAATTGAAAAAAAAACCTATCCTCATGTTATTTAATAGAAAAGCTGGTCTAATTAATAGGAGTTTTTATTTTTCATTTTTTATCCAACTTGTCGAACATCAGCGGATATGAAATATAAAGCAATTCAAATTCAGGCGCATTTGACCAACAGCCATTATGTGATGGATTTGATTTCAGGCCACGTTCAGATGCGAATACCGAATTTCCGAAAACGGTTCGTCAGCGCTACGGACCGAGTTTTAGCGTCTGCATTATTGAAGCGAATAATGTAGGAAATTTTGGAATCAATGGCGGCGTTAATTAATAATTGTGGTAAATTCGGTATCTGATGCATTGCTGTATTTATTGGGAAATAATATATATGGCAATTTTAAGTTTGGGTTGCAACTCGAGAGTTGAAATGAGTGAGTTTGTTTATTGTTTGTTAATATAGATATATATATATATATATATATATATATATATATATATATATATATATATATATATAATATATATATATATATATATATATATATATATATCTATCTACGTGTCACCCTCAATTAGAGCAAGCATATACATCACGACAGAAATGAACAGCAGGAAATTCAACCTATCGGAGACCACTTTATTAAAACGCTGCCTAAAATTGCTGCGCTCAGCATTTTGTTTTTTTTCCCAGAGAGAATAAAATGTGTGTATTCAATTAAACACGAAATTGCTTTTATTTCATGGCAACAAAAATACCTTGTGTGTTGCATTTGAGCGTTGGACAGGCTGATTTTCTCTGTTTTTGCTGGAAGTAGCGATTGGAAGACTGGAATACATTGAATGGAAACAACTGGAAGTAGTTCCTGAAAACATCATTTAAAACTGATAGGAAACAGCGATTGAAAACAGCGAATGAAAACAACGAATAGAAACAGTGATTAAAAACAGCGACTGCAAACAACGATTGAAAACAGCTGGAATACATTGATTGACAACTGCGATTAGAAACAACTGCAAACAGCGATTGGAAACAGCAATTGAAAACAGCGGCAGAAAATAGCAATAGAAAATAATGATTGGAGGCGGCGACTAAAAACAGAGATCGTAAACAGTGATTAGAAACAGCGATTGAATACAAAGGAACGTAGTGATTGGAAACTGATAGAAAAAACCCTAGAATACATTGATTGAAAACTGCGATTGGAAATAACTAGAAACAGTGATTGGGAAAACTTACTGAAAACAGCATCTAAAAAAAGCGATTATAACAGCGACTGAAAACAACGTCTGAAAACAGCGATTGTAAACAGCGACTGAAAACTGTTCAGAAAATACAAAAATGTTTCTTTGCTTCGATCAGTTATTGAGTTCTAGGTTGATATGGAAGGATTCATAAAAGGTAGAATCGATCGATCGGCCAATATGGCTGTCGAGTTGAGAGAGAGAGAGAGAGAGAGAGAGAGAGAGAGAGAGAGAGAGAGAATCAACAGCAAATGCAAGCTAATTCAAATTCATTCACCATTTCGTCTTGTAAGCCCTTAATACATCGCGAACATTTCTTCTTCATTTGCTCTCTCTCTCTCTCTCTCTCTCTCTCTCTCTCTCTCTCTCTCTCTCTCTCTCTCTCTCTCTCTCTCCGAATCCAGATTTCCATCTCCTGTTTCCATTAGGGACCAGAATGTAGTTCGGGGGATCTGGTGACACAGGAAGGAGAAGTTGGGAAGGACTCGTCTCAGGACCTGAAGGATGAGTTCTGTCACGGCCAACTTTCTGATTAGGCCTCAGCGGCTGCGGGTGTGGCCGGGATGTGGGCTGTCTGCGGGCGGGGTGTAGGGTGGGCGTATTGTCTGAGTCATAGTAATGGTTTCGGTGTCTTTTGGGAGAGAGAATGAGAGAGCAATAGTCTTTATCTTCTTCTTCCTCTTCTTCTTCATCTGCAATAAAGTTATCTCTATAATTCCACGATGACTCCTTACTTTAATATCAACGTCAACTACAATACATTGTACAATCCACAACCCATAACACTTACAACTTCGCAATTACAACCCATCAAATCATCACAACGCAAATCACGCCACAATCACAGCGGTATCAATTACAGACAATTACAAAATGAATTTATATTCGTAGCCGCTGCAATTAGCAATCAAAGCGCCGTATTTTGTGGCGTTCATTAAGGGTACAGCTGGCGGTCTCGCGTTGTCTCCGTGGGAACCTAATGACGGACCTTATCTCCGATTATGACGTCACATGACTGGACTTGATTACGTGGGTGAATAGAAGGGAGCTCTGGGCAATTTGGAGGGACCAGTTTTTGGGAGCAGTAATATGTCGGCTGTAACTGGACCCCTTCTGTAGTGGACTGAGTCGTGTTTAATTAATGTACTGGGGATTTGATATGTATGATATTACGTGTGGGGGTTACCTTCATCTCTCTCTCTCTCTCTCTCTCTCTCTCTCTCTACTCTCTCTCGCCTCTCTCTTCTTTTCCTTCACCAATGAAAATCACAGCTAGAGTTCGAAATAGCCAAACTTTCACAGATTACGTAGAGCATCAGAAGCCAGAAGTTCCAGAATTTCTCCAGGATTCCAGAATTTACCCCGACTTCCCGTAGGGAGAATTATGGACTCGTACCTGACAGATACGTACACGGTTGTGTACGTACAGGCAGCCTTTATTTTTCAGCACGGGACCTTCTTGTATACGACGACTTAGTGACGACATTCCCCGTGATCTGCGATTTCCTGAGCGCTCCGTAAAAGAGAGAGAGAGAGAGAGGAGAAGAGAGAGAGAGAGAGAGAGAGAGAGAGAGAGAGAGAGGAGCGATTTGCGAAGTTGGAAATGTTTACTTCTCGTGGAGAACGCCCACGAAAATGCTTTGGGATCGTTAATTTTGTTTGGAAACCAAAAACGTTTTAGGGAAACAACTTTTTAGGAAAGCAGAAATATTTTAAGGAAAAAGAAACGTTCCGAACATAGAAAACGTCTGGGGGAGACAAAAATGTGTTAGGAAACCCGAGTCATTTTACGAAAGCAGAAAGTGTTTTAGGTAAACAAACATTTTAGGAAAGCAAAAACGTCGTAAGAAAGTAGTAGAGGTTTGAAGAAAGCACACAAATGCTTTGGAAAGTATAAGCATTTCCAGGAATACCGTAACGTGGTAGGGAAGCACAAATATTATAGAAACAAACAAAAGGGCTTTAGCAAACTAATTCCAGGAACAGAAAAAAAGTTTGGGGGGAATCAGAAATTTCATGCCTCTTTCGCTGCATACATATACAGAAAAATTGAGATTCGAATGCAAAAGACAGATCACCACAACATCTCGTCAGAGAACTTTTTTATTTCATTTCATTATTTTTTTCTTTTTTTTAAAAATGAGGGACGAACGAGTTACAACTACAGTTGCAAAATGTTGAATACGGAATTAAAAGGGACTGGAAATTGAGTTGGAGAGAACATGGAATTAATCCTTAATGTCGCCGTCGTTTCTTCTTCTTCTCCAAATATAATTATAATTCATGGCTCGGGAGAACATCTGATTGATGTAAGATTCCAGTCACAAGATTTTTGTGTCATATCTCTGCTCTTTTTTTAAGAAGCCATTTATTACGAAAGAAGGGAAACTTCAAAAACTTTGCAGATCTGCCCCGTAATTTGTTGTCGTGTATTTACGGCGAATGTTCACGGGGTTTAAATTCTTAATATAAGTTTGTGGTTGATTTTAATGAGGTTTCTGTCAGATATAAAATATTCCTGTAGAAGTGAATTTTTAATCTTTATCGCTTCTTTTAAAGTTGACAAAAATAAAAGATAAGGTTCTTTGTTTCCTTTATAATGAAAGCAATTCATTCCTCAGAGAAGTATATTTAGGGAAATATTGATATTTAATAAATAATCGTAGGTAATAATTGACTCGGTTATAATGATAAAGCTAGAGAGATACTCGCTTCATTCCACGCCAAAGGCAGTACACAATTAGACCCTGGAAATGATAACCGCTAAATTTTATTTGCTTATGAATCTAAAAAATATTAATTGAAGAAAATTCTGCCCTCATGTTATTTTAATTAGAAAGCGGGACTAATTAATAGCAGTTCTTTTTTTAATCTAACTCCGTGCAAAAACGTCAGCAGATATATGAAAATATTAAAGCAATTCAAATTTAGGCGCATTTGACCAAACTGCCTTCATGTGGGCGAATTGATTCAGGCCGCGTTCGGATGCATATTCCGAATCTCCGAAAACGGTTCGCCAGCGCTACGGACGAGTATTGGCGGTCTGCATTATTGATGCGAATAATGTTGGAAATGTTGGAATCAATGGCGGCGTTAATAATAAAGGGATTTTTACAAAGGAAAAATCTATTTCCTGGGCAGTGACCTGTGTCGCCCAGTGAAAACATTCCTATAGCATTCATTTCTAAGGTATAATTATTGCTAAATATACAAAGAGAAAAGCTACATTGGATTAAACCAGAATAAATCCGGTTCGCTCACCCCTTTAATAGGGTGTCGGTATAAAATCTGGGGCGAGTGAAACACTACCACAGGTCTTCTGCCATTTATTCTCTTCCTTTGTCAATTTCCCATTCCAAAGAGGAGCCTTACCAACACCTTCCCTCAGCCCGCTACCTGGCTCACTACTAGTGCCTCAACTCTTCATTCCTGCAATATAGCACCCAAGCCTTTTGGGTTTCCCCTTGGTTGATGGATTTTAGGTGGGTTGGGTTCACTGGGCGACACAGGTCCACTGCCCCGAAATAGATTTTTCCTTTGTCAAAAAATCCCTTTTTCTGTGGCCTCAACCTGTGTCGTCCCGTTGAAACAATAACAGAAGAATAAGAAAAGCACAAGCTTGGTAAGGGTGATTACAGTGTTACTGGAAGGGTGAAATTAGACTAATAAAAGTGATTCAACCTTTTTTAATAGTTACATATAAATTTATAAGGTGTAAGGATAATCTTTACAAGATAACTTAAATCTAGGTCCTCATTTCTGAGGTATATACAAATACTAAGATTAAATAACATAAGGACAGAGTGATTACTACTCCGTAAAAAGATATTAAACAATATAACTTGTTTTGTCTTATGAGACAAAAATAAACATACAAAGTGGTGCAATATAACAGATCAAACTAGGAAACCGAGGTGAAGAACTGGGTTATAAGCGAGGCAGGTAGGATGAGAAAGCATAAGAAAAAAAGGGTAGGTATATTGATACTGGATATTAAATATGACTAGGTTGTATCAGGGGTAACTACATTCCCTGCTGCCACTGCTGAAAATTTAAGGGCCTCTAAGGATTTCAAGTAGTGACGTTTAAATACTTTTGGTGACTTCCAACCTGTGTACTTCCTCAAATCATCAAAATTCATATGGTGGAAATAGTTAATTGAAGTAGCTACTGCTCGGACATCATGTACGTGGGGTACTGATTCCGGGTTGGCCTGTTTAATAAAGTAAAGGATTTGCTGTCTAATTGCCTTTAGTGAGATTGTTCCACCATTTTCTCTGGTAATAGGACCTGAGGTTTTATTGGAAGTTCTGTCTAGGAAAGATCTCAATGTCTTGACCGGAGAAGGGGTGATGGGGTCTTGTGGTAGCGGAACAATCTTCCACGAAGACCATCTACTCTGAGGATCTTCATTTTTGGCAAGAACCTTCTATCTGGTAGTAATAGAATCTCCAGATGGGAGGAAGTCAATATGATTTGGCTCTCTAGATAGAGCCGATAATTCAGATATTCTGGCTCCTGAAGCCAGGCTGACAAGAAACAATGTTTTTCTTAGAAGGGTTGTATAAGTACACGACTCATTATTGGTATCTGATGCTATTTAAGAATATCATTCAGAAACCAGGAGACTGAATGGGGTCTGTCTGCTGGTCTTTATCTAGCACAAGCTCTTGGAATTGATGAAAAGTATGATTCTGTCAAATTAATATTAAACCCAAACTGGAAAATTCTTTTTAACGCAGATTTGGTTGTGGTAATAGTACTAGCTGCTAGACCTTTCTCAAATAAAGTCCTGAAGAAAGTAACAGCATGATTTGTATTCATAGCTTTTATCTTTGTTTCCTTTAAAAAGGAGGATAGTTTCTTTACCGCAGAATCATATTGTCTAAGGGTGGTTCCCTTTTATCTTGATTCTAGGAACCTGGTGTTAACCGGGTCCACCTTGTTGGCATATTTTCTTTTTTGAGCCGCAAACTTCATGAAGTCCATAAAGTTAGGGCATTCTGAATCCACGAGGAAGCGTACACAATCCTCGTTTGTACTAGTTGTGTTAGCTTTGGATTGGGGATCTGTTTGGGACGGAGTCCTAGTTCTTTGAGTAACGGATACCATTTGCTCTTGGGCCAGTTGGGAGCTACTAGAGCAACTAGTCCCTTGAAGGATCTGAGCTTGTCCAGTACCTTCATGAGTAAGTTTATTGGAGGAAATAGGTAAATGTTTTCCCATTTGTTCCAGTCTATGGACATGGCGTCGTTGCCTGGGATAGAGGATCCAGATTGGGAGCCACATAGTGTATTAACGTGTGGTTGGATTCTGTGGCAAACAAGTCTACTTGGAGACCCGGGCATTGATGACTGATCCATTTGAATGATTTGTTGTCCAAAGACCATTCCAATTCCTAGCGGAGTTGTCCTTGACAGTGCATCCTGCCACTACATTCCTTACTCCCGCTAGGTGAGTTGCTGACAGGTGCCATTGGTTCTTTGCTGCTAATGAAAAGATTGCTATCATTACATGGTTTTATGTGGCTTGATTTGGAGCTCCCCCTCTGTTTATGCAGTGGGACTATTACTGCTGTCCAAAACTAACCAGATGTGGATTTTTTTTTTCTTCTTTGCCAGGCCGAGAGAGTTTTCTCAGGGTTTTTTTTTTTTTTAGAAATACTGCCATGGCTTCCAAAATATTGATATGCAACTGGCGGAGGTGAACTGACCAGGTTTCTTGAACTTTTATGTATTGGAGTAACCTCCCCACGCCGCTTAGTGATGCATCTGTATGGATTACTAAGCTTGGTGGCGGGAATTGTAAAGGAATTGATTTTCCTAAGCTTCTGACTTCTGTCCATGACGGAGTCTTTTCCGTCAATATTGCCGGAATACTGGAAGTTGTGTTCCGTAATTTCACATTCGCTCTGGTTCGCCAAACTCGATTTATGTCCTTGAGTTTGGCTTTTAGTAGAACGTCTGTTACTGAAGCGAACTGGAGCGAGCCTAGAACTCTTTCTAGATTCCCTCCTGGATGTTTGTTTGTTTTGTTTTTGAGGAAGCGTTTCATAGTGCTTGCTATTTGTTCCCGTTTCACCGATGGGATTGATAGTTGTGGGAGTTGAGATCCCATTGTATCCCCAACTACTGGAACCGTGAAGCAGGAATTAGACGGGATTTTCTTGTAGTTTATCTGGAACCCTAGGTATTCCAGTAACTCCACTACTTTTTTTGAGTTGCTTTGGGTTTGGACAATCCTTGTCGTTCTTGGCCCAGATAAGCCAGTCGTCTAGATATGCCGCTAGCATTATCCCCTGCTTTCTTAGTTCCTGCACTACCGTTTTCTACTAATTTTGTAAATATTCTGGGTGCTATGTTGAGCCCAAACGGCATTACTTTGGAACGTGTAAGCCTGGTGCCTAGCCTGAAGCCTAGGAAGGGACGAAAGTGCCTTGCTACTGGAACATGATAGTAGACATCTGTAAGATCTATAGAGGTGGTGACGGCCTCACGGGGAAGTAAGGTCCGTACTGTGAAACGTTAGCATATGGAACTTGTCGCATTGAATGAATGAGTTCAGATGGGACAAGTCTAATATTATTCTTCGGCTTGTTTGAGTCTTTCTTTGGAACGCTGAACAAGCGTCGTTGAAATTTTAAATATTTGTTTTTGTTATTGCCTTCTTTTGAAGAAGGTCTTGAGATATTCCAACAGATCCGTTGGTCGGGTGTTTGATAAATTGTATTGATGGAGGAGGCCCTTTCTCCCAACTCCATCCGAGTCCTTTTGCAATTATGCTGTGTGCCCAATTGCTGAATTCTTTCCAGCGGTTCTTGTACAGGTACACCTCCCTCTACCTGAGGTATCTCACTGTGCTGAGGGTCGACACCCTACCCTTGTTTCCTCTGAAGCCTCTTCCTCTGCCGGATGCTCTTCCGCTGGCTCTGCGAAAAGCTCCCCTGGCTCGGCTTCTCCTTAGCAAACCTGTTATAGCCATGAAAACACCCCCTGATTTTCAAAGGAAGCATTAAAGGCTGGGGAAGATGTGAAGCTACTCGAGCTTTGAGGCTGTTGATGTTGAGGTTGAATTTTTGAAGTGGATGGCTGGTTTACCCAGTTTACTGGAACCGCCTGAACCATAGGTTGCTGTTGGCTGTGTTGGAAAGGTTGGAACCTTCTTGCCTTTTTCTTTCCCATTAGAGGGTTTGATGATGAATCAAACTTTCTTTTGGGAAATAGTCCCCAGCGGACTCTCAAACTCTGATTAACTCTGGCTGCTTCGCATGAGTACCTCATTAACCAAGCCCTCCGGAAAAAGGGTAGATCCCCAGATTGAAGCCTTGATCAATCTATTAGGCTCATGGCGAATCGAAGCGTCAGCTAGAACATGCTTTCGGCAGTTCCTTCTCGCTACTGCGAAGTCATACACATCGCACTGCAATGTGTGTAATAATGACTTTGTTAAGATCTTAAACAGGGGTTCTTCAGCGTATACCATGGTTGTCATCTCTGCCATAGTGACCCGAGTTTATAGTTCTACACAGACGACTTCTGGCCTCATATTCAGTCCTAATGAGTGCTTCTTTGGGGAGCCCATGGGCAAACGTTCACTAAAGAGATCAGTCGCCACAGTCCTGGCTTAACTTTCCCACTGAGAAGGTTGCCGGAGCATCCAGCCAGTTTTCTGTACCTCCCGGGAGGAGCACGGATGGTAAATCTGTCTCCCTGATTTGAGGCATGGGTTTGTCTTCCACTGCTGCCTGAAGAGTAGTTCAAGATCTTGGTTGCACATGGAACCGGGATATCCTCCGGGACCACGAACATGGTGAAGGGATCTTGTGATGAGTAATTTAGTGTTTGTACACTCCCATTCAGCTAGGGTACGGACCCAAGCTGATTGGGCCTGGTCTCTAGGAAAAATTACTGTCTCCTTAGGTATCTTGTCTTCTCTTACTAGAGCTTAACCTCCGTGAGGCGTGCATAACCTGAAAGGAAATTGGAGACCCAGCGGGTAGAATTCAAAATCCTCTACCGGCCGAGTTCCATATCCTTCAATGGACAATTTGCCCTCCAAAAATGGAGCGTGTGCAGCTAGTCTCCAAGGGTTATTTGCCTTGAAAGGTGGTAACTTAGAGGCATCCGGGACAGGCAAGGATTGTTGCGTGTGGCCAGATTGAAGGACTGCCTGCATAAGAGACTCTTGGGTCTCCAATCTTTGGGCCAGCGATTGAATAGATTGGCCATGACGCTTCTCTATTCGAAGCCAACTGGGTCGAGATTTCCATAAACTTAGCCTGGGAAAAGATTAGTCATTTCTCGCATGATTACGCTAGAAATAGCAGCCGGGTCTAAAACTTGAATCCTGTTGTTTCGTTTTTTGCAACCTGTTCTTGTACTCTGCCTAGGTGTCGATACACTACCTAAGTCCGCCGTCAGTTTGGAGGCTGATGACGGACTGGCATGAGTCTCCCTAAGGGACTTCAGTTTGAAGGCTTAGAAGGGGTTTGGTAATTGATCTGAGGGTGATCGATCTAGATTTTACCTTTGGAGTTACCGACATTGACTCGTTTCCTGAAGTTCACAGTTTTATTAATAACTCCCTGAAAAGAAGAAGAAGAAGAATGAGACGGACTACAAAGGATAGTACTTTAGCCCGTGGATCTACTGCCTCACCTTACTCCCCTACCTTCCTCCTGGGTGTCGGTCATCATCGGTTCGAGGTCTAAATTGATCGCAGCAACCTCCTCAACCATATCTCCTCCCAAGCCTTCTAAATCTTCTGCCAGTATGGCTTGGGTCTCATCACGAATCCTGGCGATGACTGGAGCTACCAGATCCGTTTGAAACCGCTGCCAACATCTTAGCATTCGGGTATATGAGAGAACACAACTCTTCAGACAGCATGTAGGGTCTTTTGCCTTTGGCATTCCTGCCAAATCACCGCCTACCCAAATCTTGAGGGTCGCGAGAGCTGCATCCCTTTCCGCTGCGAGTTCTGGAAGAGAATTACTCATTAAGCGGGACAATAATTTAGTTTTATTTATGGCTATCTGAAAATATGAGTCAATCCTCTTATTCAAACAATTATTTCACTATCTCCCAGCTTGCATTCGGACCTACCGTATCAGAAGTGAAATCCTGCATCAGTTGTAGCAGATTTCGCAACCGTCTGGGTGCCAAACTACTAGTTGTCAAGCTGGATGCGCAACTTGCATGCGACGACACACCTCGTTTCCGCATGGTTGATGCAGCATTGCAGTACAGGCTGTCTCCTGACAGCGGACCATCTGTAGTTAAAAATTGATACATGAATATCACTGAATATATCAACCGGAGCTGTATCCGGCGGTACATGTATTAACTAAATTTAATTCATGCCGGAATGTTGTTAATTAACATTCCACCGGGTATGATTCTAGCGGAACATGCCTAGTTATATAAGCAAGTCAAGTGCTGATTCCGGTGGCATGCAAAAAATTTCTTAAGAATAAAATGTTTTTCTCCATTTCCTTTCGCTTTCCAGTCCCCTTTTTTACGCTTCTTTTAACAAAATAGGATAATGCCGACGGAACAGGAAAAATTTTAAGTTGAACTGTATCCGTCGGCCTCCGGAAAGGTTCCCCTAGTTTATACTAGGACTTGCCTGATTTGTGTAAACTGCCACCGGAACGGGACATAAGTAGCGAAAAACCGGGGGGCGGAAAGCTATGGAGAGGAAAAAAGACCTTAAGTCTAATATAAAAATCTATATCTATATATTATTTTCAGGACTAGGATACCCGCCGGATTAATAAATCCGGCGGAGGTAACCGTAATATCTTATCAAAACCTTAAGTTTATCGTAAAATTTTTTTCGGAAATTATTCCAAATATGTTATGTAACGGAGCTCTGTGATACTGAAAACTTATCATCCTATCCCACCCCTTCCATGTAAATTTTATGACCGGAAACATCCCGGGCTGAATCAGGACTAAGCCTGATACTATACATAGAAGCTTTGTTATAAATAACAAGAACGGTTTTAGTTGCGTCCCGGACTCTCCGGGACGGGAGGACTAAATAGGAAAGGGCAAGGGATATGAGGTATGGGTATCTGGAAGTACCGGGTAACTACCTTCTTGTCGAGCCCGGGAAGTTGTCCAGGGCTCGACTGGATAGGTAACAGTCCCTCATAACTACCTGATAAAAGGAGAATTCTCCCTCGACTGGACACCCCCCCCCCCCCCCCCCCCCGTGGGAGAGGGTGGGGCTCGAATGATTACTTGGAGTAGCATAGCGAGTAGCACCCCAACGGGGGGGATGGAGAGGGAGTCACCTCGAGGAGTGGAACACTCGTAATCAGATTGTATAACACCTACCAGGTGTATCACCTCCTGGTCAGGATGGGCTCAACCTGGTCACGAGGACAGATGGCCACCGGCCTACTGCTTTATAACACCAATCATAACATGTAAACGATAAAAATAACAAACTAGAATCTAGCGTGTGAGAATTGAAGCTTATCCTTCGACAAATCACATTGATCTGGTCAGGTCGGTCAGAGGGCTCTGACCAGCTAGCCTACTATTCCGAAAACATAAATTTTAATCTCGATTGGGAAGGTAGGCTAGGGGAAATATAGATCTTATAAGTTAATTCAATAACGCAACAAAAAAACCCTTGGTTTCGTGTCCAAAAAACCTTTATAGTGAAAATACACAAAAGGGTAGATCGTTAATACTTCACACGACCAGAACAAATTTTTATAATAACACGTCAGGATCTAAAACAAAATTGATATAAGCACTGCAATTAAAATGTGAGACTACAATTAGTATGGGAGACTAATTTGAAAGTCGTCGATACGAATACCGAAAATAACGTAGAAGGCTGACTCGGGAACGGCGCATGCAGGTTCCCAGAATGTAAACAAGCCTAACTAAATAAAAATCGGTCAAAACTCTATAAAAAGCTAATTTATAGACTCATGCAGTACATAACTTTGATCCAGAGGAATCCTGACGATCAGACATAGTGATAAATCACGAAAATCACAAAAGAAAATTTCCAAAATGAAAACGTGTGTTGTGAGGAACACGACGAATGCTATGAAGGAATGAAGATGAGGCGCTAGTAGTAGCAGTAGCGGCTAGGGGGAAGGTGTTGGTACGGCTCCTCTTTGGAATGGGGAAATTGACAAAGGAAGAAAATAAATGGCAGAAGACCTGTGGTAGTGTTTCACTCCCGCCCCAGATTTATACCGACACCCTATTAAAGGGAGTGAGCGAACCGGATTTATTCTGGTATAATCCAATGTAGCCTTTCTCTTGTATATTTAGCAATAATTATACCTTAGAAATGAATGCTATAGGAATGTTTCATGGGACGACACAGGTTAGGCCCAGAAATGGTGTTAGATTCGGTATTTGATGTGTTGCTGTGTTTATTGGGAAATAGTATATATGGCAATTTGAAGTTTAGGTTGCAACTTGTCAAATTAACGTAATTTATTGTTTATTTTCTTAAATCAGCCTTGTACCTTAGTTTTAAGTGGTTCTCTTATATTTAGTTCAGCAGCTGTATTTTTTTACAATAACGTGCCGTTCAGTTGTTTTGCTCAGTGATTCCTCCTCTTGTTGTGAATTACCTAACTATCGTGTTAACGATTCTTTTTATTTGTTTTCGAGTTGGAATGGAACTGTAGTGCGGTGAGCGGAAGCCGGCCAAAAATAGTCCGGGCCTGTATAAACTTCTGGAGTATGCTCTTTGTTGCAGCCTTCTGGAGATTTATCTTACGCATTTTTGGAGGAATACTCCGACGGACCTCCCTTGGAAGTGGTTTCTGTAAAGATGCGCTGAGCATCTACGGTGTATGTGCATTGTGGAGTTAGATCACGGCTGTGATTTCGCAGAGGATAGTCACTTGCGACTCCTGTACTCCTGTTTCCCGCCTGAGGATTTGGCGGAAGACGTGGTTTTCGCTGTCCCGCCACGTAGGAGGCGTCACGCCAACCACTGTCCTGATGTGTCCATCGTTTAGCTGCTGAGTCCAGGAGAGCTAAGGGCTCGTGAGGAGGCACGTAGGGAGGCAATTGCCAGGTAAGAGGAGATTATCCTGTGTTGTCCCTCGGGATCGAACTCGACCTCAGTATCTACCTGGACAAATTTGTGAGCTCCCTGTTTAGCTGTGGAAGTTGAAGCATCCTCCGTGAACTCCTGAGCGCTTCCTTGTAACGTGAGGATTTGCTGTGTATTATATAAGGGTCATTTATATCTATTTATATACGTATATACCTGTTGTATTGAGTCGGGTATTTGATATTCATTGCCCCTCTGAATTTGTTTGGATTTGATTTTAAGTTTAGTATTACCAACACTGGTTAGGTAGGAGGTTTAAGGCTTTCCTGTCTTTATTTTCTTTAGTCTTCCTTCTTTCTTATAATTATAGGTTAGTAGTTTTCATTATTGGGCCCGTGTTATGATTATTTGAGCCTTTGTCCTATTATGTCTTTCTTTGCTTTGTTAGGGTCAGCTTTTAGTTATAGAATCCTCTGAGCCCGTTATTTAATATGGTATTTTGTATTTTTATAAGTTTTCTCACAAAGCTGATTAAGTATTAAGTGTACTTTATTATTAAATATTGCTGATTTTATTCTGGTGTTTTGTGTCCACATTCCTCTTAACCCATGTGTACTTTCTTACCGCCTACGATCCCTGTGTAGTAAAGTATAAATAACCTGTATTACGGCCAAAGGGGTCGTAACACAACTCGAAAGTTGAAATGAGTGAGTTGGTTATTGTTTGTTAATATATATATATATATATATATATATATATATATATATATATATATATATATATATATATATATATATATATATATATATATTATATATTATATATATATATATATATATATATATATATATATATATATATATATATATATATATATATATATTATATATTATATATATATATATATATATATATATATATATATATATATATATATATATATATACCTATATATATTAAAACGCTGCCTAAAATTGCTGCGCACAGCATTTTTTTTTTCCCCAGAGAGGATAAATGTGTGTATTCAGTTAAACACGAAATTGCTTCTATTTCATGGCAACAAAAATACCTTGAGTGTTGCATTTGTGCGATGGACAGGCTAATTTTCTGTTTTCGCTGGAAGCAGCGATTGGAAACATCGATTGGAAACACTGGAAATACATGATTGGAAACAACTTGAAACAGTGATTGAAAAGTTACTGAAAACAACTATAGTAAAGAACTACTGAATACAGCGATTGTAAATAATGGAATACAGTGATTGAAAACTGCGATTGGAAACAGTGATTGAAAACATCGACTGAAAACAGCGACTGAGAATATGGACTGAAAACAGCGATTGGAAAAAGCGACTGAAAACTATTCAGAAAATACAAATTGGTTCTCTTCGATCACTCAAGAGTCCTAGGTTGATATGGAAGGATTCATAAAAGGTAGATTCGATCATTCAGGCAATATTGGCTGTTGAGTTGGAGAGAGAGAGAGAGAGAGAGAGAGACGGAGAGAGGAGAGAGAGAGAGAGAGAGAGAGAGAATCAACAGCAAATGCCAGCTAATTCAAATTCATTCCCCATTTCGTCTTGTAAGCCCTTAATACATCGCGAACGTTTCTTCTTCTTTTCCTCTCTCTCTCTCTTCTCTCTCTCTCTCTCTCTCTCTCTCTCTCTCTCTCTCTCAACTCAAACAGCCAATATTGCTGAATGATCGAATCTACCTTTTATGAATCCTTCCATATCAAGCGTCTTCTAAGTTAGTTTAATCAAGTGTAATACTGTAAATCAGAACAAGATGGCAGTAAGTTCCAACTGCGGGAAAGAAGTGGCGTAATTTAGCTTGCTTGGCGGATTCGCAATACGATGAGGTAGCAGGAAGGGAACTGGCATTTCTCATCTATGAAATCAGCAACAGTCCTAACCAAAAAGATACAAAAGCATTCATAGATATTATATTAGAAGGAATATAATCCTTCAAACTGGAACAAATCTAATGAAAACATCTTGAAAATAATTGAAGAAGTTCCAAATAAAATCAAAGTGGTCAAGAGACTCATAAAGAAAATATACATACAAAACCAACATATTCCGACAAAGAAAATGAATAAGGTGAATCTTGTGAATATCCTAATTGATGCATTAGGAAAAGAATGCCAAAAGCATGCAAACTGTGTAAGGTTTGGTATAGCATAGTTAATCCACAAAACCTAATCAGAAAATGTGCTGCATGCAACATTCCGACCCATCCACAGTGTGCTGAGGTAATGCAAGATTTGAGAAAAGATACAAGAATTTTTTTGTTCAACATGTCTATCATGGATAGACAATGTTATTAAATCAAGATTGAATGTACAAATAGTTGAGGATGAAGAAGAAGAGGAAAGGAAGAAGAAGAAGAAGAAGAAGAAGAGGAAAACGGAAGAGAAGTAAACAAAAATGAAATGACAGAAAAAAAATAAGGGAAACAAAGAACAAGATAAAAGTATGGATGCAGAGATACTCATTGATACTACATATGAGGCAATAAAGCAGCATACCTACGAAGAAATAAATTACGATATGACAACAGAAAAGCAAATCCAAGAAGAGCTCTACCAGATCTACACAATGACGGGAAAGAGGAAAAAATAGACAAAAAAAGACAAAATCTGCAACCTTTTGAAAAGAGGGAATTGCAGATTTGGAGAAAGATGTTACTACAAAACATCCTAAGGTATGTCACAACTATGAAATATATGGTAAATGTGCATACCATGATGGGCTATGGGGGATGATTGCAGAGATCTGCATCAAAATATGCAAAAACCTAAAAGAAGGAAAAGGATGTTAAGTTCGACAAAATGCAAATATATGCACCCTGTAGCCATGAATCATAATCAAATAAATAACCAACCAAGTAATAAAATCCAAAATAAGAAAGAAACAAATAAAGAGAGAAATCAAGAATATCAGGTAAAAGAGAAAAGCAAACCACCAATGAGATATGCAGAGGGGTGTCAGCCAAAAGAAAAAATTTCAAAGGCATCAGCTCCGAAATTCTACTCAAGAGATAATAACTGTATTTATTATGCAAGAGGATATTGCAGAAACGGAAGAAAATTGCAGATTCAGACACAAAATGAATAATTATGATGAAGGAAGATCAAATATTATGAAAAGTTGGATTTTTTAATGTCAGAATTTCTGAAATGAAAAAAAAAAAGAACAACATACAGAACAGGAAAGAGACCATGGGAAAATCCTTATTACTACCATTATTAAATGAAGGAGAAAAACACGCAAACCATCATAGTGATGAATGCGCAGGGTTTAGTTACGAGTAACTCAAAAAGAAAAATAGAGTACTTAGAAGAACTAACCCAAATTGAAAAGAAAATAGATATAATGAATATAGTGAACCTGGTATTCCCAAGAGACTGGGAATGATGATCAAATAAAAGGGTTCCAAACTTATAGATCAGATAGAAAAATAGGAATCAAGGGGGAACCGCAATATATGGGAAAGACAAAAAACAAGGAAAAATATATGAGAAATATAGTAACTCAGATGTGAAACTAATAGCGTTAGAATTTGAATCTGAAAAATTGATGAACATAGTAATCTATAGACCTCCTAATACTAAAGAGTTTGACTTAATAATTGAAAAATTAGATGATATATGTAGAAATCACAAGGACTGGGACTATTCTCCTATCTGGTTGAACCTTCCAACTTTCCTTTCGTTTAGAATGGAAAGAACGAATAGGATATTGTGGTTGTACTTATACATATAAAAAAAGAGAGTAATAGTAGTGCAAAAGATAAGAGGCAATTTGAAAAGCAATTAGATATGCTACTAGAATACAACATTCAACAAATAAATCACCTGCCAACAAGAAAGGAAAATACTTTAGACCTAGTATTTGTGAACGAGATGAAATTATGTTAAAGAAATAATAGTTTATAATGCGAGTATTTCAGACCATAATGTCATAGAATTAACAGTTCATTCCAAAGCAAGTGAAAATAGAGATAAGCAAGAAATGAAAAAGTGGGAAGGATATGGAAAATACAACTTCTACAGTAAAATATAAAATGGTCAGAAATAATGAAGAATTAAACAAAGATTGAAATAACATTTTCATAAGTGATGACATAAGGGTAAATACGGAGATATTATATAAAATATTGGAGAAAATAGTGGATAAATAATATACCGAAGAAGAAAAGTAAAACATCATTCATGCATACCAAGAGACAGAAGGATCTTGTTCCAGAAAATCAGAAAGTGGAAAAAAGGTCTTGCAAAAGAAAAAAAATGCATGGAAAGTTATAGAACTAAAAAGTAAGATAGAAAATGCAGAAACAAAGATTATACAATCAAAAGAAAATGAAAAACGGGACTTGGAAGAAAAAAACCCTATTAAATATCAAGCAAAACCCAAAACTATTATACTCATATGCGAAGAAGATGAATAAAAGAAGAATAGAAATAGGCCCTCTGAGAATTGAAGGGAGATTAACGAATGAAAAAAAGGAAATATGCAACATACTGGAAGAACGATATAAGAGAGAATTCACCCCTAGAAATAGTAATGAAGATAATGATATAGAAGTAAGGGACGAAAATAGTGAATATTTAGCTGACATAGAAATTAATGAAGCTGATATTGTGCAGGCAATTAATGAAATTAAAAATGGAGCTGCTGCAGGGCCGGATGGAGTCCCTGCTATTTTGTTAAAGAAAGTAGTTCATTCTATCGCAAAGCCACTTGCAATATTATTAAGACAAAGTGTAGATACAGGCAAGATTTATGATGAGCACAAAATTAGCATATATCACCCACCCTACTTTCAAAAGTGGATCAAGACTAGAGGTAAGTAATTATAGGCCTGTGAGTCTAACATCACATATTATGAAAGTGTATGAAAGGGTAATGAGAAAAATATTATGAAACATTTAATAAAAAATAATTTGTTTAATATAGGACAACCACGGTTTCGTACCGGAAAAAGTACACAAACCCAACTGTTAGTCCACCGTGAGAACATATTCAAAAATATGAAAAGCGGAAATGAAACAGATGTGGTTTATCTAGACTTTCAAAGCTTTTGACAAAGTAGACCATAATATATTGCAAAGAAAATTAGAAAACACAATATCGTAGATAAAGTAGGAAGATGGTTAAAAGAATTTTACACAACAGAAAACAGATAGTTATTGCAAACGATGAGAAATCGGATGAAACCAAGGTAATATCCGGTGTGCCACAAGGTACGGTGCTAGCTGCAATATTGTTTGTTATTATGATTGAAGACATAGACAGTAATGTTAAGGATTCGGTAGTGAGTAGTTTCGCTAATGACACAAGAATAAGTAGAGAAATTACTTGTGATGAAGATAGGAACGCTCTACAAAGAGACCTTAACAAAGTATATGATTGGGCAGAGGAAAATAGGATGGTATTTAACTCTGATAAATTTGAATCAATAAATTATGGAGACAGAGAAGGAAAGCTATATGCATATAGGGGACCTAATAATGAGACAATCACAAATAAGGAAGCAGTTAAAGACCTTGGTGTGATGATGAATAGGAACATGTTATGCAATGATCAAATAGCAACTCTGTTGGCAAAATGTAAAGCAAAAATGGGAATGTTGTTACGGCACTTCAAAACAAGAAAAGCTGAACACATGATTATGCTTTATAAAACATATGTTCGTAGTCCACTTGAATATTGCAATATGATATGGTACCCACACTATCAAAAGGATATTGCACAAATAGAGAGTGTACAAAGGTCCTTTACAGCTAGAATAGAAGAAGTTAAGGACCTAGACTACTGGGAAAGACTACAATCCTTAAAATTATATAGTCTGGAAAGAGAAGAGAACGCTACATGATAATTCAGGCATGGAAACAGATAGAAGGAATAACAGAAAATATCATGGAACTAAAAATATCAGAAAGAGCAAGCAGAGGTAGATTAATAGTGCCCAAAATTATACCAGGAAAAATAAGGAAAGCACACAGGACATTAATCCACTACGCACCAGCATCGATGATGCAGCGTCTATTCAATGCGTTGCCAGCTCATCTGAGGAATATATCAGGAGTGAGCGTAGATGTGTTTAAGAATAAGCTCGACAAATATGTAAACTGCATCCCAGACCATCCAAGATTGGAAGATGCAAAATATACCGGAAGATGTACTAGCAACTCTCTGGTAGACATTAGAGGTGCCTCACACTGAGGGACCTGGGGCAACCCGAACGAACTGTAAGGTCTGTAAGGTAAGGTCTCTCTCTCTCTCTCTCTCTCTCTCTCTCTCTCGCTCTCTCTCTCTCTCTCTCTCTCTCTCTCTCTCTCTCTCTCCGAATCCAGATTTGCATCTCCTCCTGTTTCCATTATGGGCCAGAATGTAGATCGGGGGATCTGGTGACACAGGAAGGAGAAGTTGGGAAGGACTCGTCTCCAGGACCTGAAGGATGAGTTCCTGTCACGGCCAACTTTCTGATTAGGCCTCAGCGGCTGCGGGTGTGGCCCGGGATGTGGGCTGTCTGCGGGCGGGGTGTTGGGTGGGCGTATTGTCTGAGTCATAGTAATGGTTTCGGTCGTCTTTTGAGAGATGAGAGAGAGATAGAGAGAGAGAGAGAGAGAGAGAAAGCAAAAGCCTTTATCTTTTCCTTCTTAGTATTATTATTTTTATTATTATTTTTTTTTTTTTTTTTTTTTTTTTTTTTTTTTGCTCTATCACAGTCCTCCAATTCGACTGGGTGGTATTTATAGAGCGGGGGTTCCGGTTGCATCCTGCCTCCTTAGGAGTCCATCACTTTTCTTACTATGTGTGCCGTTTCTAGGATCACACTCTTCTGCATGAGTCCTGGAGCTACTTTAGCCTCTAGTTTTTTCTAGATTCCTTTTCAGGGATCTTGGGATTGTGCCTAGTGCTCCTATGAATATGGTACGATTTCCACTGGCATATCCCATATCCTTCTTATTTCTATTTTTCAGATCTTGATACTTATTCCATTTTTTCCCTCTCTTTCTCTTCAACTCTGGTGTCCCATGGTATTGCGACATCAATGAGTGATACTTTCTTCTTGACTTTGTCAATCAATAGGGACATCATACTTTATAACGGCAGAAAATAGCAATAGAAAGCAATGATTGGAGGCAGCGACTAAAAAACAGCAATTGTAACAGTGATTAGAAACAGCGATTGAATACAAAGGAACGTAGTGATTGGAAACTGATTGAAAACATTAGAATACATTGATTGAAAACTGCGATTGGAAACAACTAGAAACAGCGATTGGGAAAAGTGATTGAAAACAGCATCTCAAGAAAGCGATTGTAAACAACGACTGAAAACATCGACTGAAAAACAGCGATTATAAACAGTGACTGAAAAACATCGACTGAAAAACAGCGATTGTAAACAGCGATTGAAAACATCGACTGAAAAAAGTGATTGAAAACAGCGATTGAAAACAGCGATTGTAAACATCGACTGAAAAACAGCGATTGAAACAGCGATTGTAAACAGCGACTGAGAACTGTTCAGAAACTACAAAAAACGGTTCTTCGCTTCCATCAGTTATTGAGTTCTAGGTTGTTATGGAAGGATTCATAAAAAGTAGATTCGGTCAATCGGGCAGTATTGGCTGTCGAATTGAGAGAGAGAGAGAGAGAGAGAGAGAGAGAGAGAAATAGTCTTCTTCTTCTTCTTCTTGTTATTATTATTATTATTATTATTATTATTATTATTATTATTATTATTATTATTATTATTATTATTATTAAATTCTCTTTACGAACAAGAGCAGAAAACGGAAACAATAAATATCAAAATCACGTAGAGAGAGAGAGAGGGAGAGAGTGATTTAACACTGACAATAAAGTTATATCTACAATTCCACGGAGGATTACTTACTTTAATATCAACGTCAACTACAATACATTGTACAGTTCAACAACCCATACACTTACAACTTCGCAATTATAACCCGTCAAATCATTCACAACGCAAATCGCGCCACAATCACAGCGGTATCAATTACAGACTATTACAAAATGATTTCCATTCGTAGCTGCTACAATTAGCAATCAAAGCGCCGTATTGCTGCGTTCATTAGGGGCACTGCTGCCCTCGCGTTGTCTCTCGTGGGAAACTAATGAACGGACCCTTATCTCCGATTATGACGTCACATGACTAGACTTAATTACGTCGGGTGAATAGGAGCTCTGGCAATTTGGAGGGACCATGTTTGGGAGTAGTAATATGTCGGCTGTTACTGGTCCCCTTCTCGTAGTGGGACTGGGTCGTGTAATTAATGAACTGGGGCTTGATATGTATGAGATTACTGTGTGGGGGTATTTTATATGTATAGTATCAATATAATGTGTGTATGTATGATCGGAATAACAGGTTAACTTATAATGATAATACAGTAACTGTGATATGCATAAGCAAAAGACAGCAAGAAAATAGCTGCCAAAAAGAACAAAAAACATTAGAAAAATTTAACAAAATTTAACAATGACGCTACTTAGCTATACGTTAACTTCTTCTCTCTCTCTCTCTCTCTCTCTCTCTCTCTCTCTCTCTCTCTCTCTCTCTCTCTCTCTTACTTCACCAACGAAAATCACAGCCAAAATTCGAAGTATCCAAACTTTCACAGATTACGTAGAGCAACAGAAGCCAGAAGTTCCAGAATTTCTCCAGGAATTCCAGGAATTTGCCCCGACTTCCCGTAGGAAAAATTATGGACTTGTACCTGACAGATACGTACACAGTTGTGTAACGTAAAACACGGCAGCCTTTTAGTTTTGTTTCAAAGCACGGGACCTTCGTGTGGATGGCGACTTAGTGACGACATTTCGTGTTCTGCGATTTCCTGGGCGCTTCGTAAAAAAGAGAGAGAGAGATGAGATGAGATGAGAGAGAGAGATAGAGAGAGAGAGAGAGAGAGAGAGAGAGTGAGGAACATTTTGCAAAGTTGGAATTGTTTACTTCTCGTGGGGAATGCCCACGAAAATGCTTTGGAATCGTTAAATGTTTTGAGAAAGCAGAAACGTTTTAGGGAAACCAACTTTTTTTAGGAAAGCAGAAATATTTTAAGGAAATAGAAACGTTTAGAACATATAAACGTTTTAGGGAAGAGAAACGGTTAGGAAACCTGAGTCTTTTCGGGAAAGCAGAAACGTTTTAGGTAAACAAACATTTCTAGTAAAGCACAAACGTTGTAAGAAAGTAGAAGAGGTTTTAAGAAATCATACAAACGTTTTTGGAAAGTATAAACATTTCCAGGAATAGTATAACGTAGTAGGGAAGCACAAACCTTATAGAAACACAAAAGGGCTTTAGCAGACTAATTCAAGGAACAGAAAAAACGTTTTAGGGAATCAGAAATTTCATGTCTCCTTCGTTAAATAAATAATAAATAGAAGAATGAGACTCGATACACAAAAGGCAGATTACGACTACATCTCGTTAGAGAAACTTTTAATTTTAATTTATTTTTTTTAAGATGAGAGACGAACGATTTGCAACTACAGTTGCAAAATGTTGACTCTGGAATTAAACGGAGCTGGAAATTGAGTTGGAGAACATGAAAATCACTCCTTAGTTTCTTCTTCTTCTTCTTCTTCTAAAAACTTATAATTATAATTCATGGTCTCGGCAAGAAAACATATGATTGATGTAAAGATTCCAGCACAAGATTTTGTGTCACATCTCTCTCTCTCTCTCTCTCTCTCTCTCTCTCTCTCTCTCTCTCTCTCTCTTTTCAGAAGTCATTCATTACAAAAAAAAAAGGAAACTTCAAAAAAATTTGCGGATCTGCCCCGTAATTTGTTGTCGTGTATTTATGACGAGCGTTTACGGGTATTTAAATTCCTAATATAAGTTTGTAGTTGATTTTAATGAGGTTTCTGTCAGGTATGAAATATTCCTGTAGAAGTGAATTTTTAATCTTTATCGCTTCTTAAAGTTGAGATATAAAGAAGGTTCTTTGTTTCATATATGAAAGCACTCATTCCTCAGAGAAATATATTTAGGGAAATATTGATATTTATATAAATAATCGTAAGTAATAATGGCGTCAGTTATAATGATAAAGCACAGAGAGATACTCGCTTCATTCAACGCCAAAGGTAATGCACAATTAGACACGGAAATGATGACCATTAAATTTTATATACTTATGAATCTGTAAATAATAATTTAAAAAAACTGTCTTCGTGTTATTTAATTAGAAAAGCTGGACTAATTAATAGGATTTTTTTTTTACCCAACTCGCCGAACGTCAGCGGATATTTGAAATATAAAGCAATTCAAATTCAGGCGCATTTGACCAAAAGCCTTAATGCGGACGGATTGATTTAGGCCGCGTTCAGATACATATTCCGAATCTCCGAAAACGGTCCGCCAGCGTTACGGACCGAGTTTTGGCGTCTGCATTATTGATGCGAATAATGTTGGAAATGTTGGAAACAATGGCGGCGTTAATAAATAATTGTGTGAGATTCGGTATTTGATTCGTAGCTTTGATTATTGGGAGAGAGATATATTGCTATATGGCAATTTGAAGTTTGAGTTGCAACTCGAAAGTTGAAATGAGTGAGTTGGTTATTATTTGTTAATATATGTATATATATATATATATATATATATATATATATATATATATATATATATATATATATATATATATATATATATATATTTCTATGTGTCACCCTCAATTAGAGCAAGCATATACATCACAACAGAAATGAACAGCAGGAAATATAAGCTTTCGGAAACCACTTTATTAAAACGCTGCCTAAAATTGCTGCACACAGCATTTTGTTTTTTTCCCCCAAAAAGGATAAATATGTGTATTCAATTAAACACGAAATTGCTTTTATTTTATGGCAACAAAAATACCTTGTGTGTTGCATTTGGGTGATGGACAGACTAATTTTCTCTGTTTTCGCTGGAAGTAGCGATTGGAAACAGCGATTGGAAGCACTGGAATACATTGATTGGAAAAAGTTACTGAAAACAGCATCCAAAAATCGAATGAAAAAGTGATTAGAAACAGCGACTGAGAATAGCAGTAGAAAACAACGATTGGAAACAGTGATTGAAAACAACGATTGTAAACAGTGATTAGGAACAGCGATTGAATACAACTGAGCATAGTGATTGGAAACTGCGATTGGAAAGAACTTGAAACTGAATGGACAAATTTACTGAAAACAACATCTAAAAAAAGCAATTGTAAACAAAGACTGAAAACAGTGATTGGAAACAGCAGTTGTAAACAGCGACTGAAAACAGCGATAGTAAACAGCCATTGAAAACACTGACTGAAAACAGCGATTGAAAACATCGACTGAAAACAGCGATTGGAAACTATTCAGAAAATACAAAAATGTTTCTTCGCTTCGATCAGTTATTGGGTTCTAGGTTGATATTGAAGGATTCATAAAAGGTAGATTCGATCAATCGGGCAGCATTGGCTGTCGAGTTACGAGAGAGAGAGAGAGAGAGAGAGAGAGAGAGAGAGAGAGAGAGAGAGAGAGAGAGAGAGAGTAATGATAATAATCATTCTTTATTTCCAATATTTACATTGGGTATTCATAAAATATAAAACTATAATTTATAAAATCATCTTACAAATAATTAAAATATTTATTTTAGACATACAAAAGTTGTTTAAGAATCAACAAATCGACTAAAACCTCATTATTTAATAAAATTCATCAATAATAAAAGAATATCATATAATTAGAAAGTATTTACTTAAAATATAATGAGTAAAAATTATTCTTCATTGAATATTAAAATACATTGTCATAGACCACATACGTTGTGTTAAAAACGAGTCATGTACAAATAGTGTTAAAATAACACAAAGTAAAACCAATAAGCATACTAGATTATGAAGGACTATGGATATCTTAATTTATAAATAAAAGCCATCTTATCCATAAAACTAATTCCAATATCTATAAAAGTATAGTAGTGCCTTCAAAATCACTTTTAATATGACAATTAAGCATAACGTTCAGTAAAACTTACACTAATCGGAACCATTTAAAATCAGTTTCTTTAAGTGTACATTAAAAGCAACGAGAGAGGATTTTTGTTGAATTGTGCAAGATACTTTTTTGTATAATGATGGGCCTCAAATACTAAACTAGCGGGAGCCTATCTCTGTTTTCGCCCTTTCTACATACTACAGATTTTCCTGCTGTCGAGTAGAATCCCCATTACCTGTGTGTACTGTTGGAAAATTATATAACCATTCAGGAGTTATTTTTCGTATTGATTTGAATACCAGATTACAGACATTATAGTATATTTGTCTTCTATCTTTACCCATTCTAATTTTTTGAGGTAAGGGGATATGTGGTCATGTTTTTTTACGTTACCAACAGTCACTCGGGCGGCAAAGTTTTGAAGTTTTTGAACCCTTTTCATTTTTGTGGAGAGAGAGAGAGAGAGAGAGAGAGAGAGAGAGAGAGAGAGAGAGAGAGAGAGAGAATTAAGAATCAATCGATACATATTATTATTGTTATTATTATTATTATCATTATTATTATTTATTATTATTATTATTACGTAGTTAAACTCGGGAAATTACTTATACCAATAAACACCAAAAGAGAGAGAGAGAGAGAGAGAGAGAGAGAGAGAGAGAGAGAGAGAGAGAGAGAGAGAGCAATAGTCTTCTTCTTCTTATCATTATTATTATATATTATTATTATTTTATTATTATTATTATTATTATTATTATTATTTTATTTTTTTTTATTATTATTATTATTTTATTATCATTTATTTTCATTATTATTATTATACTGAAATTCCCTTTGCGAATAAGAGCATAAAACGGAGAGAAAATAAACATCAAAATCATGTAGAGAGAGAGAGAGAGAGAGAGAGAGAGAGAGAGAGAGAGAGAGATTTACCACTGCAATAAAGTTGTATCTATAATTCCATGAGGATTCCTTACTTTAATATCAACGTCAACTTCAATACATTGTACAGTTCACAACCCATAACACTTACAACTTAGCAATTACAACCCGTCAAATCATTCACAACGCAAATCACTCCACAATCACAGCGGTATCAATTACAGACAATTACAAAATGAATTTCCATTCGTAGCCGCTGCAGTTAGCAATCAAAGCGCCGTATTGCGTCGTTCATTAGGGTACTGCTGGTCCTCGCGTTCTCTCGTGGGAACCTAATGAACGGACCCTTATCTCCGATTATGACGTCACATGACAGAACTTAATAACGTCGGGTGAATAGAAGGAGCTCTGGCAATTTGGAGGGACCAGGTTTGGGAGTAGTAATATGTCGGCTGTAACTGGACCCCTTCTGTAGTGGACTGAGTCGTGTGTAATTAATGTTCTGGGGCTTTAATATGTATGATATTACGTGTGGGATTGTTATATGTATATGTATATATCATATAATGTGTGTATGTATGATGGAATAACTTACTTATAATGATAATACAGTAACCGTGATATGCATAAGCAAAAGACAGCAAGATATTAACAGCCAAAAGTAACATAAAACATCGGGAAAATTTAACAAAATTTAACAATGCCACTACTTTTCTATACGTTAACGTCCTCTCTCTCTCTCTCTCTCTCTCTCTCTCTCTCTCTCTCTCTCTCTCTCTCTCTCTCTCTCTTTTACTTCACCAACGAAAAATCACAGCCAAACTTTCACAGATTACGTAGAACAACACAAACCAGAAGTTCCAGAATTTCTCCAGAAATTCCAGAATTTGCCCCGACTTCCCGTAGGGAGAATTATGGACTCGTACCTGACAGATACATACACGGTTGTGTACGTACACAGCAGCCTTTAGTTTTTAGAGCACGGGACCCTCGTGTGGACGGCGACTTAGTGATGACGTTCCCAGAGAGAGAGAGAGAGAGAGAGAGAGAGAGAGGGGTGGGGGGAACGTTTTGCGAAGTTGGAATTGTTTACTTCTCTTGGGGAATGCCCACGAAAATGCTTTGGAATCGTTAAATGTTTTGGGAAAGCAGAAACGTTTTATGGAAACAAACTTTTTTAGGAAAGCAGAAATATTTTAAGGAAATAGAAACGTTTAGAACATGTAAACGTTTTAGGAAACTGTAAGGTCTTAGGGAAAGAGAAAGGTTTTAGAAAACTGTAACGTTGTAGGGAAAGAGAAACGTTTTAGGAAACCTTAGCCTTTTCGGGAAAGCAGAAACGTTTTAGGTAAACAAACATCTTAGGAAAACACAAACGTTGTAAGAAAGTAGAAGAGGTTTTAAGAAAGCACTCAAACGTTTTGGGAAAGCATAAACATTTCCAGGAATACTGTAACGTG
>NC_087208.1:47278653-47316153 GCF_015104395.2 Macrobrachium nipponense | reverse complement strand
CACATAATGGCTGCTGGTCAAATGCGCCTGAATTTGAATTGCTTTATATTTCATATATCCGCTGACGTTCGGCGAGTTGGATAAAAAAAAAATCTCCTATTAATTAGTCCAGCTTTTCTAATTAAATAACATGAGTGCAGGTTTTTTTTCAATTATTATTTTCAGATTCATAAGCGTATAAAATTTAGTGGTCATCATTTCCGGGTCTAATTGTGTACTGCCTTTGGCGTGGAATGAAGCGAGTATCTCTGTGCTTTATCATTATAACCGAGGCAATTATTACTTACGATTATTTATATAAATATTAATATTTCCTTAAATATATTTCTTTGAGGAATGAGTGCTTTCATATATTAAACAAAGAATCTTCTTTGTGTCTCAACTTTAAGAAGCGATAAAGATTAAAAATTCACATCTACAGGAATATTTTATATCTGACAAAACTCTCATCAAAATCAACCACAATCTTATATTAGGAATTTAAATACCCGTAACATTCGCCATAAATACACGACAACAAATTACGGGGCAGATCTGCAAAGTTTTTGAAGTTTCCTTTCTTTCGTATTAAATGGCTTCTGAAAAAAAAAGAGAGAAACAGAGAGATGTGACACAAAAATCTTGTGACTGGAATCTTCACATCAATCAGATGTTCTCCCGAACCATGAATCACAATTATAAGTTTGGAAGAAGAAGAAGAAGAAGAAGAAGAAGAAGAAGAAGAAGAAGAAGAAGAAGAAGAAAAGGAAACTAAGGAGTGATTTCATGTTCTCTCAACTCAATTTCCAGTTCCGTTTAATTCCGGAGTCAACATTATGCAACAGTAGTTGCAACTCGTTCGTCTCTCATCTTAAAAAAAAAAAAAAAAAAAAAATAAAATAAAAAAGTTCTCAGACGAGATGTAGTTGTGATCTGTCTTTTGTATCGAGTCTCATTCTTCTATTTATTATTTATGCAACGAAGGAGGCATGAAATTTCTGATTCCCCAAAAACGTTTTTCTGTTCCTAGAATTAGTCTGCTAAACCCCCTGTTGTGTTTCTATAATGTTTGTTTTCCTACCACGTTACAGTATTCCTGGAAATGTTTATACTTTCCATAAACGTTTGTGTGCTTTCTTCAAACCTCCTTTATTTTCTTACAACGTTTGTGCCTTCCTAAAAAGTTTCTTTCCCTAAAACGTTTCTGCTTTCCCGAAAAGACTCATGTTTCCTAACACGTTTTTCTTTCCCTAAACGTTTCTATGTTCGAAACGTTTCTGTTTCCATAAAATATTTCTGCTTTCCTAAAAATGCTTGTTTCCCTAACACGTTTCCCCTTTCCCGAAACATTTAACGATCCCAAAGCATTTTCGTGAGCGTTCCCCACGAGAACTAAATCATTCCAACTCCGCAAAACGTTCCTCTCTCTCTCTCTCTCTCTCTCTCTCTCTCTCTCTCTCTCTCTCTTTTACGAAGCGCCCAGGAAATCACAGATCACGGGGAACGTCATCACTCAGTCGCCATCCACAAGAAGGTCCCTTGCTCTGAAAACTAAAGGCTGCCGTGTACGTATCCAACCGTGTACGTATCTGTCAGGTACGAGTCCATAATTCTCCCTACGGGAAGTCGGGGCAAATTCTGGAATTCCTGGAGAAATTCTGGAACTTCTGGCTTCTGTTGTTCTACGTAATCTGTGAAAGTTTGGATACTTCGAATTCTGGCTGTGATTTTCGTTGGTGAAGGAGAGAGAGAGAGAGAGAGAGAGAGAGAGAGAGAGAGAGAGGAGAGAGAGAGAGGAAGTTAACGAAAAGATAAGTAGCGCTATTGTTAAATTTTTTTTTATTTTCCCAATGTTTTTTGTTACTTTTTGCTGTTCATTTCTTGCTGTCTTTTGCTAATGCATATCACGGTTACTGTATTATCATTATAAGTAAGTAATTCCATCATACACACACAATATATGTTATATATACACATATATACACCCACACGTAATATCATACATATCAAAGCCCCAGTACATTAATTACACACGACACACTCCACTACAGACAGGGATCCAGTTGCAGCCGACATATTACTACTCCCAAACCTGGTCCCTCCAAATTGCCGGAGCTCCTTCTATTCACCCGACGTAATTAAGTCCAGTCATGTGACGTAATAATCGGAGATGAGGGTCCGTTCATTAGGTTCCCATGAGAGACAACGGGAGAGCAGCAGTACCCTAATGAACGCAGCAATACGGCGCTTTGATTGCTAACTGCAGCGGCTACGAATGGAAATTCGTTTTGTAATTGTCTGTAATTGATACCACTGTGATTGTGGCGTGATTTGCGTTGTGAATGATTTGAGGGGTTGTAATTGCGAAGTTGTTAGAGGTATGGGTTGTGAATTGTACAATGTATTGTAGTTGACAATGATATTAAAGTAAGTATCTGTCATGGAATTATTATAGAGATAAATTTATTGCAATAGTATGTCAATCTCTCTCTCTCTCTCTCTCTCTCTCTCTCTCTCTCTCTCTCTCTCTCTCTCTCTCTCTCTCTGATTTTGATGTTTATTGTCTCTCCGTTTTCTGCTCTTGTTCGTAAAGAGAATTAAACTTAATAATAATAATAATAATAATAATAATAATAATAATAATAATAATACTAAGAAGGAAAAAAGATAAAGGCTATTGCTCTCTCTCTCTCTCTCTCTCTCTCTCTCTCTCTCTCTCGCTGTGATTTATTGTCTCTCCATTTTACAAGATAATAATAATAATAATAATAATAATAATAATAATAAACTAAGAAGAAGAAAAACAGATAAAGGCTATTGCTCTCTCTCTCTCTCTCTCTCTCTCAAAAGACGACCGAAACCATTACTGTGACTCAGACAATACGCCCACCCTACACCCCGCCCGCAGACAGCCCACATCCCGCCCACACCCGCAGCCGCTGAGGCCTAATCAGAAAGTTGGCCGTGACAGGAACTCATCCTTCAGGTCCTGGAGACGAGTCCTTCCCAACTTCTCCTTCCTGTCACCAGATCCCCGAACTACATTCTGGCCCCTAATGGAAACAGGAGATGCAAATCTGGATTCGGAGAGAGAGAGAGAGAGAGAGAGAGAGAGAGAGAGAGAGAGAGAGAGAGAGAGAGAGAGAGCCCAAATGAAGAAGAAACGTTCGCGATGTATTAAGGGCTTGCAAGACGAAATGGGGAATGAATTTGAATTAGTTGGCATTTGCTGTTAATTCTCTCTCTCTCTCTCTCTCTCTCTCTCTCTCTCTCTCTCTCTCTCTCTCTCTCTCTCTCTCTCTGTGATATTGGTGTTTTTATTGTCTCTCTGGGTTTTCTGCTCTTATTGGTGTAAGGAATTTCCAGAGTTTAACTACGTAATAATAATAATAATAATAATAGGAATCGATTCTCTCTACTCTCTCTCTCTCTCTCTCTCTCTCTCTCTCTCTCTCAACTCGACAGCCAATACTGCCCGATTGATCGAATCTACCTTTTATGAATCCTTCCATATCAACCTAAAACTCAATAACTGATCGAAACGAAGAACCATTTTCGTATTTTCTGAACAGTTTTCAGTTGCTCTTTTCAGTCGCTGTTTTCAGTCGATGTTTTCAATCGCTGTTTCCAATCGCAGTTTTCAATCACTGTATTCCATGATTTTCATTCGCTGTATTCAGCAGCTGTTGACAATCGCTGTTTTCAGTAACTTTTCCAATCACTGTTTCCAGTTGTTTCCAATCGCAGTTGTCAATCAATGTATTCCAGCTGTTTTCAATCACAGTTTCCGATCACTACGTTCAGTTGTATTCAATCGCTGTTTCTAATCACTGTTTCTATGCGTTGTTTTCAGTCACTGTTTTCAATCGCTGTTTCCAATCTGTTTTAAATACTGTTTTCAGTAACTTCTTCCAGTTGTTTCCAATCGCTGTTTCCAATCACTACTTCCAGCGAAAACAGAGAAAATTAGTGTCCATCGCCCAAATACAACACACAAGGTATTTTTGTCGCCGTGAAATAAAAGCAATTTCGTGTTCAATTGAATATAGACATTTATCCTCTCTGGGAAAAAAAAAAAGCAGCAATTTTAGGTAGCGTTTTAATAAAGTGGTCTCCGATAGGTTAAATTTCTTGCTGTTCATTTCTGTCGTGATGTATATGCTTGCTATAATTGAGGGTGACACGTAGATATATATATATATATATATATATATATATATAATATATATATATATATATATATAATATATATATATATATATCATATATATATATAAACAAACGATAACCAACTCACTCACTTCAACTTTCGAGTGGCAACCCAAACTTCAAATTGCCATATATATTATTTCCAAATAAATACAGCTATGCATCAAATACCGAATTTACCACAATTATTAATTAACGCCGCCATTGATTCCAACTTTTCCAACATTATTCGCATCAATAATGCAGACGCCAAAACTCGGTCCGTAGCGCTGGCGAACCGTTTTCGGAGATTCGGAATATACATCTGAACGTGGCCTGAATAAATCCGTCCACATAATGGCTGCTGGTCAAATGCGCCTGAATTTGAATTGCTTTATATTTCATATATCCGCTGACGTTCGGCGAGCTGGATAAAAAAAAAAAAATTCCTATTAATTAGTCCAGCTTTTCTAATTAAATAACATGAGGGCAGGTTTTTTTTCAATTATTATTTTCAGATTCATAAGCGTATAAAATTTAGCGGTCATCATTTCCGGATCTAATTGTGTACTGCCTTTGGCGTGGAATGAAGTGAGTATCTCTCTGTGCTTTATCATTATAACCGAGGCAATATATTTCCTTAAATATATTTCTTTGAGGAATGAGTGCTTTCATATATTAAACAAAGAATCTTCTTTGTGTCTCAACTTTAAGAAGCGATAAAGATTAAAAATTCCCATCTACAGGAATATTTTATATCTGACAAAACTCATCAAAATCAACCACAAACTTATATTAGGAATTTAAATACCCGTAACATTCGCCATAAATACACGACAACAAATTACGGGGCAGATTTGCAAAGTTTTTGAAGTTTCCTTTCTTTTGTAATAAATGGCTTCTGGAAAAAAAAAGAGAGACAGAGAGATGTGACACAAAAATCTTGTGACTGGAATCTTCACATCAATCAGATGTTCTTCCGAGCCATGAATTATAATTGCAAGTTTGGAGAAGAAGAAGAAGAAGAAGAAGAAGAAGAAGAAGAAGAAGAAGATGAAGAAAAGGAAACTAAGGAGTGATTTCATGTTCTCTCCGACTCAATTTCCAGCTCCGTTTAATTCCAGTCAACATTTTGCAACTATAGGCCAAACTCGTTCGTCTCTCATCGTAAAAAAAATAAAATAAAATAAATTAAAAAAAGTTCTCTGACGAGATGTTGTTGTGATCTGTCTTTTGCGTTCGAATCTCATTCTTCTATTTATTATTTATGCAACGAAGGAGGCATGAAATTTCTGATTCCCCTAAAACGTTTTTCTGTTCCTAGAATTAGTCTGCTAAACCCCTTTTGTGTTTCTATAATGTTTGTGCTTCCCTACTACGTTACAGTATTCCTGGAAATGTTTATACTTGTAAAAACGTTTGTGTGCTTTTTTAAAACCTCTTCTTACAACGTTCGTGCTTTCCTAGAAATGTTTGTTTACCTAAAACGTTTCTGGTTTCCTTAAAATATTTCTGCTTCCCTAAAACAAGTGTTTCCCTAAAACGTTTCTATTTCTTTAAAATATTTCTGCTCTCCTAAAAATATTTCCCTAAAACGTTTCCGCTTTACCAAAACATTTAACGATCCTAAAGCATTTTCGGGGGCGTTCCCCACGAGAACTAAATAATGCCAACTTCACAAAACGTTCCTCTCTCTCTCTCTCTCTCTCTCTCTCTCTCTCTCTCTCTCTCTCTCTCTCTCTCTCTCTTACGGAGCGCTCAGGAAATCGCAGATCACGGTGAATGTCGTTACTAAGTCGCCGTACACACAAAGGTACCGTGATCTCAAAACTAAAGTCTGCCGTGTACGTACACAACCGTGTACGTATCTGTCAGGTACGAGTCCATATTCTCCCTACGGGAAGTCGGGGCAAATTCTGGAATTTCTGGAGAAATTCTGGAAACTTCTGGCTTCTGTTGTTCTACATAATCTGCGACAGTTTGGAGACTTTGATTTCTGGCTGTGATTTTCGTTGGAGAGAGAGAGAGAGAGAGAGAGAGAGAGAGAGAGAGAGAGAGAGAGAGAGAGAGAGAGAGAGAAACGTTTTGCGAAGTTACATTTTTCCAATGTGTTTTGTTACTTTTGAAAGCTAATTTCTTGCTGTCTTTTGCACTATAAGTAAGTAATTCCTTCATATATTCACACATTATATGATATATATATATATATATATATATATATATATATATATATATATATATATATATATATATATATATATATATATATATATATATATATATATAAATACTACTCCCAAACCTGGTCCCTCCAAATTGCCAGAGCTCCTTCTATTCACCCGAAGTAATTAAGTCCAGTCATGTGACGTCATAATCGGAGATAAGGGTTCGTTCATTAGGTTCCCAAGAGAGACAACGCGAGGCCAGTAGTACCCTAATAAAAGCCACAATACGGCGCTTTAATTGCTAACTGCAGCGGCTACGAATGGAAACTAATTTTGTAATTGTCTGCAATTGATACCACTGTGATTGTGGCGTGATTTACGTAGTGAGTTATATGACGGGTTGTAATTGCGAAGTTGTAAGTGTTATGGGTTGTGAATTGTACAATGTATTGTAGTTGACGTTGATATTAAAGTAAGGGTTCGTCATGGAATTATTAAAGAGATAACTTTATTGCAATAGTATGTCAATCTCTCTCTCTCTCTCTCTCTCTCTCTCTCTCTCTCTCTCTCTCTCTCTCTGATTTTGATGTTTATTGTCTCTCCGTTTTCTGCTCTTGTTCGTAAGAGAATTAAATAATAATAATAATAATAATAATAATAATAATAATAATAATAGGAAGAAGAAGATGAAGACTATTGCTCTCTCATTCTCTCTCAAGAGACACCCGAAACAATTACTGTGACTCAGACAATACGCCCACCCTACACCCCGCCCGCAGACAGCCCACATCCCGCCCACACCCGCAGCCACTGAGGCCTAATCAGAAAGTTGGCCGTGACAGGAACTCATCCTTCAGGTCCTGGAGACGAGTCCTTCCCAACTTCTCCTTCCTGTGTCACCAGATCCCCGAACTACATTCTGGCCCCTAATGGAAACAGGAGATGCAAATCTGGATTCGGAGAGAGAGAGAAGATTGAGAGGAGAGAGAGAGAGAGAGAGAGAGAGAGAGAAGAGGGCAAATGAAGGAGAAACGTTCGCGATGTATTAAGGACTTACAAGACGAAATTGGGAATGAATTTGAATTAGCTGGCATTTGCTATTTATTATCTCTCTATTCTAGCTCTCTCTCTCTCTCTCTCTCCTCTCTACTCTCTCTCTCTCTCTCTCTCTCTGTCTCAGTGATTTTGGTGTGTATTGTCTCTGGGTTTTCTACTTATATTGGTATAAGTAATTTCCAGAGTTTAACTACGTAATAATAATAATAATAATAATAATAATAATAATAATAATAATATGTATCGATTGATTCTTAATTCTCTCTCTCTCTCTCTCTCTCTCTCTCTCTCTCTCTCTCTCTCTCTCTCTCTCTCTCTCCACACAAATGAAAAGGGTTCAAAAACTTCAAAACTTTGCCGCCCGAGTGACTGTTGGTAATGTAAAAAAACATGACCACATATCCCCTTACCTCAAAAAATTAGAATGGGTAAAGATGAAAGACAAATATTCCATAGATGTCTGTAATCTGGTATTCAAAACATCACGAGTAATGAGGTTTCTACCCGACAGCAGGAAAATCTGTAGTATGTAGAAAGGGCGAAAACAGAGATAGGCTCCCGCCAGTTAAGTATTCGAGGCCCAGCATTATACAATAAAGTACCTGACACAATTAAACAAAAATCCTCTCTCGTTGCTTTTCATGTACACTTAAAGAAACTAATTTTAAATGGTTCCGATTAGTGTAAGTTTTACTGCACGTTATGCTTAATTGTCATATTAAAAGTTCTTTTGAAGGCACTACTGTACTTTTATAGATATTGGAATTAGTTTTAGATAATACTTATGGATAAGATGGCTTTTATTTACAAATTAAGATATCCTTAGTCCTTTATAATCTAGTATGCTTATTTGTTTTACTTTGTGTTATTTTAACATATTTGTACATGACTTGTTTTTAACACAACTTATGTGGTCTATGACAATGTATTTTAATATTCAATGAAGAATAATTTTTACTCATTATATTTTAAGCAAATACTTTCTAATTATATATTCTTTTATTATTGATGAATTTTATTAATTACTGAAGTTTTAGTCGATTTGTTGCTTCTTAACCAAACTTTTGTATGTCTAAAATAAATATTTTAACTATTTGTAAGATGATTTTACTAATTATAGTTTTATATTTTATGAAAACCCAATGTAAATATTGGAAATAAAGAATTATTATTATTATTATTACTCTCTCTCTCTCTCTCTCTCTCTCTCTCTCTCTCCAACTCGATAGCCAATGCTGCACGATTGATCGTATCTACCTTTTATGAATCCTTCAATTTCAACCTAGAACTCAATAACTGATCAAAGCGAAAAAACATTTTTGTATTTTCTGAATAGTTTCCAATCACTGTTTTCAGACGATGTTTTCAATCGCTGTTTTCAGTCGATGTTTTCAATCGTGTTTATCAGTCATGTTATCGTTTGCGCGCTTTACGATGTTTTCAATCGCTGTTTTCAGTCGATGATTTCAATCGCTGTTTTCAGTCGATGTTTTCAATCTCTGTTTTCAGTCGATGTTTTCAATGGCTGTTTCCTATCGCTGTTTCCTGTCGCTGTTTACAATCGCTGTTTTCAGTCGCTGTTTACATTTGCTGTTTCCAATCGCTGTTTTCAGTCGTTGTTTACAATTGCTTTTTTGAGATGTTGTTTTCAGTCAATTTTTCCAATCACTGTTTCCAATCGCAGTTTTCAATCATTGTATTCCATTATTTTCAATCGCTGTTTTCTGTAACTTTTCAATCACTGTAATCCAGTGTTTTCAGTCCGTTTCCAATCAATATGCTCAGTTGTATTCAATCGCTGTTCCTAATCACTGTTTCCAATCGTTGTTTTTAGTCACTGTTTTCAATCGCTGTTTCCAATCGTTGTTTTCAACTGCTATTTTCATCCGCTATTTTCAGTCACTGTTTCCAATCGCTTTTTCATTCAGTTTTTAGATGCTGTTTTCAGTAACTTTTTCCAGTCACTGTTTCCAGTTGTCTCGAATCAATGTATTCCAGTGCTTCCAATCGCTAATTCCAGCGAAAACAGAGAAAATCAGCCTGTACACCGCCCAAATGCAACACACAAGGCATTTTTGTTGCCATGAAATAAAAGCAATTTCATGTTTAATTGAATACACACATTTATCCTCGCTGAGGATAAATGTGTGTATTCATATATATATATATATATATATATATATATATATATATATATATATATATATATATATATATATATTATATATATTCTAAATAAATACAGCAATGCATCAAATACCGAATTTACCACAATTATTAATTAACGCCGCCATTGATTCCAACATTTCGGTAACGCTGGCGAACCATTTTTGGAGATTCGGAATACGCATCTGAACGCGGCCTGAATCAATCCGTCCACATAATGGCTGTTGGTCAAATGCGCCTGAATTTGAATTGCTTTATATTTCATATATCCGCTGACGTTCGGCGAGTTGGAAAAAAAAAAAAAAAAAACTATCAATTAGTCAAGCTTTTCTAATTAAATAACATGATGGCAGGTTTTTTTTTTCAATTATTATTTTCAGATTCATAAGCGTATAAAATTTAGCGGTCACCATTTCCGGGTCTAATTGTGCACTGCCTATGGCGTGGAATGAAGCGAGTATCTCTCTGTGCTTTATCATTATAACCGAGGCAATTATTACTTATTATTATTTATTAAATATCAATATTTCCCTAAATATACTTCTCTGAGAAATGAGTGCTTTCATATATTAAACAAAGAATCTCCTTTGTTTCTCAACTTTAAGAAGCGATAAAGATTAAAAATTCACTTCTACAGGAATATTTTATATCTGGCAGAAACCTCATCAAAATCAACCACAAACTTATATTAGGAATTTAAATACCCGTAACATTCGCCATAAATACACGACAACAAATTACGGGGCAGATCTGCAAAGTTTTTGAAGTTTCCTTTCTTTTTTAATAAATGACTTCTGAAAAAAAAGAGAGACAGAGAGATGTGACACAAAAATCTTGTGACTGGAATCTTCACATCAATCAGATGTTCTCCCGTGCCATGAATTATAATTATAAGTTTGGAGAAGAAGAAGAAGAAGAAGAAGAAGAAAAAGAAGTAGAAAAGGAAACTAAGGAGTGATTTCATGTTCTCTCCGACTCAATTTCCAGCTCCGTTTAATTCCAGTCAACATTTTGCAACTATAGGCCAAACTCGTTCGTCTCTCATCGTAAAAAAAATAAAATAAAATAAATTAAAAAAAGTTCTCTGACGAGATGTTGTGATCTGTCTTTTGCGTTCGAATCTCATTCTTCTATTTATTATTTATGCAACGAAGGAGGCATGAAATTTCTGATTCCCCTAAAACGTTTTTCTGTTCCTAGAATTAGTCTGCTAAACCCCTTTTGTGTTTCTATAATGTTTGTGCTTCCCTACTACGTTACAGTATTCCTGGAAATGTCTACACTTTCCAAAATCGTTTGTGTGCTTTCTTCAAACCTCTTCTACTTTCTTACAACGTTTGTGCTTTCCTAAGATGTTTGTTTACCTAAATCATTTCTGCTTTCCCGAAAAGACTCTAGTTCCCTAACACATTTCTGTTTCCCCAAAACGTTTCTATGTTCGAAACGTTTCTATTTCCTTAAAATATTTCTGCTTTCCTAAAAAGGCTTGTTTCTCTAAAACATTTCCGCTTACCCAAACCATTTAACGACCCCAAAGCATTTTCGTGGGCGTTCCCCACGACAACTAAACAATTCCAATTTCGCAAAACGTTCCTCTCTCTCTCTCTCTCTCTCTCTCTCTCTCTCTCTCTCTCTCTCTCTCTCTCTCTTTTCCGGAGCGCTCAGGAAATCGCAGACCACGGGGAATGTCGTCACTAAGTCGCCGTCCACACGAAGGTCCCGTGCTCTCAAAACTAAAGTCTGCCGTGTACGTATCTGTCAGGTACGAGTCCATAATTCTCCCTACGGGAAGTCGGGGCAAATTCTGGAATTCCTGGAGAAATTCTGGAACTTCTGGCTTAGGTTGTTCTACGTAATCTGTGAAAGATTGGAGACTGAATTCTGGCTGTGATTTTCGTTGGTGAAGGAAAATGAGAGAGAGAGAGAGAGAGAGAGAGAGAGAGAGAGAGAGAGAGAGAGAGAGAGAGAGAGAGAGAGAGAGGAAGTTAACGTAAGGATAAGTGGTGCCATTGTTAAATATTGTTAAATTTTCCCAAAGTTTTTGTTACTTTTGGCAGCTAATTTCTTGCTGTCATTTGCTTATGCATATGAAAGTTTCTGTATTATCATTATAAGTAAGTAATTCCCTCATACATACACACATTATATGATATATACCCCCACACGTAATATCATACATATCAAACCCCCAGTACATTAATTACCCACGACCCAGTCCACTACAGAAGGGGTCCAGTTACAGCCGACATATTACTACTCCCAAACATGGTCCCTCCAAATTGCCATAGCTCCTTCTATTCACCCGACGTAATTAAGTCCAGTCATGTGACGTCATAATCGGAGATAAGGGTCCGTTCATTAGGTTCCCACGAGAGACAACGCGAGGCCGGCAGTACCCTAATGAACGCCGCAATACGGCGCTTTGATTGCTAACTGCAGCGGCTACGAATGGAAATTCATTTTGTAATTGTCTGTAATTGATACTGCTGTGATTGTGGCGTGATTTGCGTTGTGATTGATTTGAGGGGTTGTAATTGCGAAGTTGTATGTGTTATGGGTTGTGAATTGTACAATTTATTGTAGTTGACGTTGATATTAAAGTAAGGAATCATCGTGGAATTATAGAGATAACTCTATTGCAGTAGTAAAGAAGAAGAAGAGGAGGCAGAAGAAGATAAAGGCTATTGCTCTCTCTCTCTCTCTCTCTCTCTCTCTCATAAGACGACCGAAACCATTACTATGACTCAGACAATACGCCCACCCTACACCCCGCCCGCAGACAGCCCACATCCCGCAGCCGCTGAGGCCTAATCAGAAAGTTGGCCGTGACAGGAACTCATCCTTCAGGTCCTGGAGACGAGTCCTTCCCAACTTCTCCTTCCTGTGTCACCAGATCCCCCGAACTACATTCTGGCCCCTAATGGAAACAGGAGATGCAAATCTGGATTCGGAGAGAGAGAGAGAGAGAGAGAGAGAGAGAGAGAGAGAGAGAGAGAGAGAGAGAGGGCAGGTTTTTTTTCAATTATTATTTTCAGATTCATAGGCGTAAAAAATTTAGCGGTCATCATTTCCCGGTCTAATTGTGCATTACCTTTGGCGTGGAATGAAGCGAGTATCTCTCTGTGCTTTATCATTATAACCGAGGCAATTATTACTTACGATTATTAATAAATATCAATATTTCCCTAAATATACTTCTCTGAGGAATGAGGGCTTTCATATATTAATCAAAGAATCTTCTTTGTTTCTCAACTTTAAGAAGCGATAAAGATTAAAAATTCACATCTTCAGGAATATTTTATATCTGACAGAACTCTAATTAAAATCAACCACAAACTTATATTAGGAATTTAAACCCCGTGAACATTCGTCATAAATATACGAAAACAAATTACGGGGCAGATCCACAAAGTTTTTGAAGTTTCCTTTCTTTTGTAATAAATGACTTCTGAAAAAGAGAGAAAGAGAGAGACAGAGAGATGTGACACAAAAATCTTGTGACTGGAATCTTCACATCAATCAGATGTTCTTCCGAGCCATGAATTACAATTATAAGTTTGGAGAAGAAGAAGAAGAAGAAGAAGAAGAATAAGAAACTATGGAGTGATTTCATGTTCTCTACAACTCAATTTCCAGCTCCGTTTAATTCCGGAGTCAACGTTATGCAACAGTAGTTGCAACTCGTTCGTCTCTCATCTTTGAAAAAATAATAAAAAAATAAAAAAGTTCTCAGAGGAGATGTAATTGTGATCTGTCTTTTCCGTTCGAATCTCATTCTTCTATTCATTATTTATTCAACGAAGGAGACATGAAATTTCTGATTCCCCTAAAACGTTTTTCTGTTCATAAAATTAGTCTTAAACCCTTTTGTGTTTCTATAATGTTTATGTTTCCCTAGCACGTTACAGTATTCCTGGAAATTTTTATACTTTCCATAAACGTTTGTGTGCTTTCTTAAAACCTCTTCTACTTTCTTACTACGTTTGTGCTTTCCTAGAAATGTTTGTTTACCTAAAACGTTTCTGCTTTCCCGAAAAGGCTCAGGTTTCCTAACACGTTTCTGTTTCCCTAAAACGTTTCTATGTTCGAAACATTTCATTTCCTTAAAATATTTCTGCTTTCCTAAAAATGTTTGTTTCCCTAAAACGTTTCCCCTTTCCCAAAACATTTAGCGATCCCAAAGTATTTTCGTGAGCGTTCCCCACGAGAAGTAAATAATTCCAACTCCGCAAAACGTTCCTTTCTCTCTCTCTCTCTCTCTCTCTCTCTCTCTCTCTCTCTCTCTCTCTCTCTCTCTCTCTCTCTCTCTCTCTCTCTCTCTTTACGAAGCGCTCAGGAAATCACAGACCATCAGGGGAACGTCATCACTAAGTCGCCATCCACGAAGAAAAGGTCCCGCGGTTGAAGACTAAAGGCTGCCGTGTCGTACACAACCGCGAACGTATCTGTCAGGTACGAGTCCATAATTCTCCCTACGGGGAGTGGGAGTCGGGGCAAATTCTGGAATTTCTGGAATTCCTGGAGAAATTCTGGAACTTCTGGCTTCTGTTGCTCTACGTAATCTGTAAAAGTTTGGCTGTCGTTTTCGTTGGTGAGGAAAGAGAGAGAAGGAGAGGAGAAGAGATAGGAGAGAAGGGAGAGAAGAGAGAGAGAGCGAGAGAGAGGACGAGAGAACTTGGACATTACCTTACAGACCTTACATCTTGTTCGGGTTGCCCCAGGTCCCTCAGTGTGAGGCACCTCTAATGTCTACCAGAGAGTTGCTAGTACATCTTCCGGTATATTTTGCATCTTCCAATCTTGGATGGTCTGGGATGCAGTTTAGATATTTGTCGAGCTTATTCTTAAACACATCTACGCTCACTCCTGATATATTCCTCAGATGAGCTGGCAACGCATTGAAATAGACGCTGCATTATCGATGCTGGTGCGTAGTGGATTAATGCCTCCCTGTGCTTTCCTTATTTTTCCTGGTATATTTTGGGCACTATTAATCTACCTCTGCTTGCTCTTTCTGATATTTTTAGTTCCATGATATTTTCTGCTATTCCTTCTATCTGTTTCCATGCCTGAATTATCATGTAGCGTTCTCTTCTCCTTTCTAGACTATATAATTTTAAGAATTGTAGTCTTTCCCAGTAGTCTAGGTCCTTAACTTCTTCTATTCTAGCTGTAAAGGACCTTTGTACACTCTCTATTTGTGCAATATCCTTTTGATAGTGTGGGTACCATATCATATTGCAATATTCAAGTGACTACGAACATATGTTTTATAAAGCATAGTCATGTGTTCAGCTTTTCTTGTTTTGAAGTGCCGTAACAACATTCCCATTTTTGCTTTACATTTTGCCAACAGAGTTGCTATTTGATCATTGCATAACATGTTCCTATTCATCATCACACCAAGGTCTTTAACTGCTTCCTTAATTGTGATGGTCTCATTATTAGGTCCCTTATATGCATATAGCTTTCTTTCTCTGTCTCCATAATTTATTGATTCAAATTTATCAGAGTTAAATACCATCCTATTTACCTCTGCCCAATCATATACTTTGTTAAGGTCTCTTGTAGAGCGTTCCTATCTTCATCACAAGTAATTTCTCTACTTATTCTTGTCATCTGCGAAACTACTCACTACCGAATCCTTAACATTATTGTCTATGTCTTCAATCATAATAACAAACAGTATTGCAGCTAACACCGTACCTTGCGGCACACCGGATATTACCTTGGCTTCATCCGATTTCTCGTCGTTTGCAATAACTATCTGTTTTCTGTTGTGTAAAAATTCTTTTAACCATCTTCCTACTTTATCCACGATATTGTGTTTTCTAATTTTCTTGCGCTAATATATTATGGTCTACTTTATCAAAAGCTTTTGCAAAGTCTAAATAAACCACATCTGTTTCATTTCCGCTTTTCATATTTTTGAATATGTTCTCACGGTGGACTAACAGTTGGGTTTGTGTACTTTTTCCGGGTACGAAACCATGTTGTCCTTTATTAAACAAATTATTTTTTATTAAATGTTTCATAATATTTTTCTTCATTACCCTTTCATACACTTTCATAATATGTGATGTTAGACTCACAGTCCTATAATTACTTGCCTCTAGTCTTGATCCACTTTTGAAAGTAGGGGTAATATATGCTAATTTGTGCTCATCATAAATCTTGCCTGTATCTACACTTTGTCTTAATAATATTGCAAGTGGCTTTGCGATAGAATGAACTACTTTCTTTAACAAAATAGCAGGAATTCCATCAGGCCCTGCAGCAGCTCCATTTTTAATTTCATTAAGAGCCTGCACATATCAGCTTCATTAATATCTATGTCAGCTAAATATTCACTATTTTCATCCCTTACTTCTATATCATTATCTTCATTATCTATTCTAGGGGTGAATTCTCTCTATCGTTCTGCCAGTATGTTGCAAAATTTTCCTTTTTTTTCATTCGTTAATCTCCCTTCAATTCTCAGAGGGCCTATTCTATTCTTCTTTTATTCATCTTCTTCGCATATGAGTATAATAGTTTGGGGTTTTGCTTGATATTTAATAGGGTTTTTTCTTCCAAGTCCCGTTTTCATTTTCTTTTGATTGTATAATCTTTTGTTCTGCATTTTCTATCTTACTTTTTTAGTTCTATAACTTTCCATGCATTTTTTCTTTTGCAAGACCTTTTTTCCACTTTCTGATTTTCTGGAACAAGATCCTTCTGTCTCTTGGTATGCATGAATGATGTTTACTTTTCTTCTTCGGTATATATTTTTCCACTATTTTCTCCAATATTTTATATAATATCTCCGTATTTACCCTTATGTCATCACTTACGAAAATGTTATCCCAATCTTTGTTTAATTCTTCATTAATTTACTGACCATTTATATTTTACTGTAGAAGTTGTATTTTCCATATCCTTCCCACTTTTTTTTTCTTGCTTATCTCTATTTTCACTTGCTTTGGAATGAACTGTTTAATTCTATGACATTATGGTCTGAAATACTCGCATTATAAACTATTATTTCTTTAACATAATTCATCTCGTTCACAAATACTAGGTCTAAAGTATTTTCCTTTCTTGTTGGCAGGTGATTTATTTGTTGAATGTTGTATTCTAGTAGCATATCTAATAGCTTTTCAAATTGCCTCTTATCTTCTGCACTACTATTACGTCTCTTTTTTATATGTATAAGTACAACCACAATCTCCTATTCGTTCTTTTCCATTCTACGAAAGGAAAGTTGAAGTCACCAGGATAGGAGAATAGTCCAGTCCTTGTGATTTCTACATATATCATCCATTTTTTCAATTATTAAGTCAAACTCTTTAGTATTAGGAGGTCTATATATTACTATGTTCATCAATTTTTTCAGATTCAAATTCTACCGCTATTAGTTCACATTCTGAGTTACTATATTTTCTCATATATTTTCCTTGTTTTTTGTCTTTCCCATATATTGCGGTTCCCCCTTGATTCCTATTTTTTTTTCTATCTGATCTATAAGTTTGGAACCCTTTTATTTGATCATCATTCCCAGTCTCTTGGGAATACCAGGTTTCACTTATATTCATTATATCTATTTTCTTTTCATTTTTGGGTTAGTTCTTCTAAGTACTCTATTTTTCTTTTTGAGTTACTCGTAACTAAACCCTGCGCATTCATCACTATGATGGTTTGCGTGTTTTCTCCTTCATTTAATACTGGTAGTAATAAGGATTTTCCCATGTCTCTTTCCTGTTCTGGTATGTTGTTCTTTTTTTTTCATTTCCAGAAATTCTGACATTAAAAAATCCAACTTTTCCATAGAATATTTGATCTTCCGTCATCAGATAATTATTCATTTTGTGTCTGAATCTGCAATTTTCTCCGTTTCTGCAATATCCTCTTGCATAATAAATACAGTTATTATCTCTTGAGTAGAATTTCGGAGCTGATGCTTTGAAAATTTTTTGCTGACACCTCTGCATATCTCATTGGTGGTTTGCTTTTCTCTTTTACCTGATATTCTTGATTTTTCTCTCTTTATTTGTTTCTTTCTTATTTTGGATTTTATTACTTGGTTGGTTATTTATTTGATTATGATTCATGGCTACAGGGTGCATATATTTGCATTTTTGTCGAACTTACATCCTTTTCCTTCTTTTAGGTTTTTTACATATTTTTGGATGCAGATCTCTGCAATCATCCCCATATCCATCTAAGTATGCACATTTACCATATATTTCATAGTTTTGGACATATCTTAGGATGTTTGTAGTAACATCTTTCTCCAAATCTGCAATTCCCTCTTTTCAAAAGGTTGCAGATTTTGTCTTTCTTGTCTATTTTTTCCTCTTTCCCGTCATTGTATAGATCTGGGTAGAGCCTCTTCGGGATTTGCTTTTTCTGTTTGTCATATAAGTTAAGTATTTTCTTCGTAGGTATGCTGCTTTATGCCTCATATGTAGTATCAATGAGTATCTCTGCATCCATACTTTTATCTTGTTCTTTTGTTTCCTTATTTTTTTCTGTCATTTCATTTTTGTTTACTTCTCTTCCGTTTTCCTCTTCTTCTTTTTCTTCTTCTTCTTCTCTTCCTCTTCCTTCTTCATCCTCAACTATTTGTACATTCAATCTTGATTTAATAACATTGTCTATCCATGATAGACATGTTGAACAAAAAATTCTTGTATCTTTCTCAAATCTTGTATTAACCTCAGCACACTGTGGATGGGTCGGAATGTTGCATGCATTGCCAGCCCATCTTTTCTGATTAGGTTTTGTGGATTGACTATGCTATACCAAACCTTACACAGTTTGCATGCTTTTGGCATTCTTTTTCCTAATGCATCAATTAGGATATTCACAAGATTCACCTTATTCATTTTCTTTGTCGGAATGTTGGTTTATGTATATTTTTCTTTATGTCTCTTGACCACTTGAATTTTATTTGGAACTTCTTCAATTATTTTCAAGAGTTTCATTAGATTTGTTCCAGTTTGAAGGATATCCTTCTAATATTATCTATGAATGCTTTTGTATCTTTTTGGTTAGGACTGTTGCTGATTTCATAGATGAGAAATGCCAGTTCCCTTCCTGCTACCTCATCGTATTGCGAATCTGCTAAACACGCCAAATTACGCCACCTCTTCCCGCAGTTGGAACTTACTGCCATCTTGTTCTGATTTATAGTATTACACTTGATAAACTAACTTAGAAGACGCTTTATCCTACTATTTTCACACTAATCTTATCTTCACGCAGGTACGTCTCACCAAGCAAGATGGCTACTACGAGAGAGAGAGAGAGGAACGTTTTGCGAAGTTACATTTTTCCAATGTTTTTTGTTAAATTTGGAAGCTAATTTTTTCTGTCTTTTGCTTATGCATGTCACAGTTTCTGTATTATCACTATAAGTAAGTAATTCCATCATATATTCACACATTATATGATATATATACACACATATACACCCACACGTAATATCATACATATCAAAGCCCCAGTACATTAATTACATACGACACAGACCACTACAGAAGGGGTCCAGTTACAGCCGACATATTACTACTCCCAAACATGCCCCCTCCGAATTGGAAGAGCTCCTTCTATTCACCTGACGTAATTAAGTCCAGTCATGTGACGTCATAATCGGAGATAAGGGTCCGTTCATTAGGTTCCCAAGAGAGACAACGCGAAGCCAGCAGTACTCTAATGAACGCCGCAATACGGCGCTTTGTTTGCTAACTACAGTGGATACGAATGGAAATTCATTTTGTAATTGTCTGTAATTGATACCGCTGTGATTGTGGCGTGATTTGCGTTGTGAATGATTTGACGGGTTGTAATTGCGAAGTTGTAAGTGTTATGGGTTGTGAATTGTGCAATGTATTGTAGTTGACGTTGATTTTAAGAATAAGGAATTATCATGGAACTATAGAGACAACTTTATTCTCTCTCTCTCTCTCTCTCCCTCTACATGATTTTGATGTTTATTTTACTCCGTTTTATGTTCTATTCGCAAAGGGAATTTCAGAGGTAATAATAGTAATACTGATAATAATAGCAATAATAATAATAATAATAATAAGAAGAAGAAGAAGAAGGAGAAGAAGACTATTGCGCTCTCTCTCTCTCTCTCTCTCTATGATTTTGAATTTTATTGTCTCTCCGTTTGAAAGGTAATAATAATAATAATAATAATAATAATAATAATAATAATAATAATAATAATAATAATAATAATACAAAGAAGAAGAAGAAGATAAAGACTATTGCTCTCTCTCTCTCTCTCTCTCTCTCTCTCTCTCTCTCTCTCTCTCTCTCAAAAGACGACCGAAACCATTACTGTGACTCAGACAATACGCCCACCCTACACCCCGCCCGCAGACAGCCCACATCCCGCCCACATCCGCAGCCGCTGAGGCCTAATCAGAAAGTTGGCCGTGACAGGAACTCATCCTTCAGGTCCTGGAGACGAGTCCTTCCCAACTTCTCCTTCCTGTGTCACCAGATCCCCCGAACTACATTCTGGCCCCTAATGGAAACAGGAGATGCAAATCTGGATTCGGAGAGAGAGAGAGAGAGAGAGAGAGAGAGAGAGCAAAGGAAGAAGAAACGTTCGCTACAAGACTAAATAGGGAATGAATTTGAATTAATTGGCATTTGCTGTTCATTCTCTCTCTCTCTCTCTCCGCTCTCTCTCTCTCTCTCTTTCTCTCTCTCTCAATTCGACAGCCAATACTGCCTGATCGATCGAATCTATATTTTATGAATCCTTCCATATTAACATAGAACTCAATAACTGATCGAAGCAAAGAACCATTTTTGTATTATCTGAACAGTTTTCAGTAGCTATTTTCAGTCGCTGTTTTCAGTCGTTGTTTTCAGTCGCTGTTTCCAATCGCTATTTCCAATCGCTGTTTTCAATCGCCGTTTCCAATTGCTGTTTTCAGTCGATGTTTTCAATCGCTGTTTTCAATCATTGTTTTCAGTCTCTGTTTCCTATCGCTGTTTTAAGTCATTGTTTTTAGTCACTGTTTTCAGTCGCTGTTTTCAATCGCTTTTTCCAATTACTGTTTTCAGTCTATGTTTTCAATCGATGTTTTCAATCGCTGTTTTCAGTCGATGTTTTCAATAGCTTTTTTCAGTCGATGTTTCCAATCGCTGTTTTCAATCGCTGTTTCCAATTGCTGTTTTCAATCGATGTTTTCAATCGCTGTTTTCAATCGCTGTTTTCAGTTGATGTTTTCAATCGATGTTTTCAATCGCTGTTTTCAATCGCTGTTTTCAGTTAATGTTTTCAATCGCCGTTTCCAATTACTTTTCTCAGTCGATGTTTTCAATCACTGTTTTTAATCGCTGTTTTCAGTCGATGTTTTCAAACATTGTTATCAATTGCTGTTTCCAATTGCTGTTTTCAATCGCTGTTTCCAATCGATGTTTTCAATCGTTGTTATCAATCGCTGTTTCCAATTGCTGTTTTCAGTCGATGTTTTCAATCGCTGTTTTCAGTCGCTGTTTCCAATTGCTGTTTATAGTCGCTGTTTTCAATTTGCTTTTAGTCAGTGTTTCCAATCGCAGTTGTCAATCAATGAATTCCAGCTGTTTTCAATCACTACATTCAGTTGTATTCAATCACTGTTTCTATTCGTTGTTTTCAGTCACTGTTTTCAATCGCTGTTTCCAATCAGTTTTAAATACTGTTTTCAGTAACTTCTTCCAGTTGTTTCCAATCGCTGTTTCCAATCGCTACTTCCAGCAAAAACAGAGAAAATTAGTGTCCATCGCCCAAATACAACACACAAGAAATAAAAGCAATTTCGTGTTTAATTGAATACACACATTTATCCTCTCTGGGAAAAAAAAAAATGCTGTGTGCAGCAATTTTAGACAGCGTTTTAATAAAGTGGTCTCCGATAGGTTGAATTTCCTGCTGTTCATTTCTGTTGTGATGTATATGCTTGCTCTAATTGAGGGTGACACGAAGTTATATATATTATATATATATATATATATATATATATATATATATATATATATATATATATATATATATATATATATATATATATATATATATATATATATATATATATTAACAAACAATAACCAACTCACTCATTTCAACTTTCGAGTGGCAACCCAAACTTCAAATTGCCATATATATTATTTCCAAATAAATACAGCAATGCATCAAATACCGAATTTACCACAATTATTAAATAACGCCGCCATTGATTCTAACATTTCCGTAACGCTAACCGTTTTCGGATATTCGGAATACGCATCTGAACGCGTCCTTAATCAATCCGTCCACATAATGGCTGTTGGTCAAATGCGCCTGAATTTGAATTGCTTTATATTTCATATATCCGCTGACGTTCGGCGAGTTCGATAAAAAAAAAAAAAAAAAAAAAAAAAAAAAAAAAAAAAAAACTCCTATTAATTAGATAAGCTTTTCTAATTAAATAACATGAGGGCAGTTTTTTTTCAATTATTATTTTCAGATTCATAGGCGTATAAAATTTAGCGGTCATCATTTCGGGGTCTAATTGTGCACTGCCTTTGACGTGGAATGAAGCGAGTATCTGTGTGTGCTTTATCATTATAACCGAGGCAATTATTACTTATGGTTATTTATTAAATATCAATATTTCCCTAAATATACTTCTCTGAGGAATGAGTGCTTTCATATATTAAACAAAGAATCTTCTTTGTTTCTCAACTTTAAGAAGCGATAAAGATTAAAAATTCACTTCTACAGGAATATTTTATATCTGACAGAAACCTCATCAAAATCACCCACAAACTTATATTAGGAATGTAAATACCCGTAACATTTGCCATAAATACACGACAACAAATTACGGGGCAGATCTGCAAAGTTTTTTAAAGTTTCCTCCTTTCTTTCGAAATAAATGGCTTCTGAAAAAAAGAGACAGAGAGATGTGACACAAAAATCTTGTGACTGGAATCTTCACATCAATCAGATGTTCTCCCGAACCATGAATTATAATTATAAGAAGAAGAAGAAGAAGAAGAAGAAGAAGAAGAAGAAGAAGAAGAAGAAGAAGAAAATGAAACTAAGGAGTGATCTCATGTTCTCTCCAACTCAATTTCCAGCTCCGTTTAATTCCAGAGTCAACATTTTGGAACTATACGCCCAACTCCTTCGTCTCTCATCGTAAAAAAGTAAAATAAAATAAATTAAAAAAAGTTCACACACGAGATGTTGTGATCTGTCTTTTGCGTTCGAATCTCATTCTTCTATTTATTATTTATGCAACGAAGGAGGCATGAAATTTCTGATTCCCCTAAAACGTTTTTATGTTTCTTGAATTAGTCTGTTAAACCCCTTTTGTGTTTCTATAATCTTTGTGCTTCCATGCCACGTTACAGTATTCCTGGAATTTTCTCTAAGCTGATTCGTCGGCTCTGTATTGTCCTGCGCGGAATTGGTGGTGCTCCGTTTCTAATCACTGTTTCTATTCGTTGTTTTCAGTCACTGTTTCCAATCAGTTTAAATGCTATTTTCAGTAACTTCTTCCTGTTGTTTTTTCAATCAATGTATTCCAGTGCTTTCAATCGCTGTTTTTAGCTGCTGTTTCCAATAGCTACTTCCAGCAAAAACAGAGAAAATTAGCGTGTCCATCGCCCAAATGCAACGCACAAAGTATTTTTGGTACCATGAAATAAATAAAAGCAATTTCGTGTTTAATTGAATACACACATTTATCCTCTCTGGGGAAAAAATCAAATGCTGTACGCAGCAATTTTAGGGAGCGTTTTAATAAAGTGGTCTCCAATAGGTTGAATTTTCTGCTGTTCATTTCTGTCGTGATGTATATGCTTGCTCTAATTGAGGGGGACACGAAGATATATAATATATATTATATATATATATAGATATATATATATATATATATATATATATATTATATACATATATATATATATATATATATATAATATATATATATATATATATATATATATATATATATATATTTTACCAAAAACAATAACCAACTCACTCATATCAACTTTCGACTTGCAACTCAAACTTCAAATTGCAATATCATATATTTCCAAATAAATACAGCAATGCATCAGATAACGAATTTACCACAATTATTAATTAACGCGCCCGTCATTGATTCCAACATTTCCGTAACGCTGGCGAACCATTTTTTGGAGATTCGGAATACGCATCTGAACGCGGCCCTGAATCAATCCGTCCACATAATGGCTGTTGGTCAAATGCGCCTGAATTTGAATTGCTTTATATTTTCATATATCCAGCTGACGTTCGGCGAGTCGATATAAAAAAAAAAAATAAAAAAAAAAAAAAAAAAAAAAAAAAAAAACTCCTATTAATTAGTATAAGCTTTTCTAATAAATAACATAAGAGGGCAGTTTTTTTTTGGGGCAATTATTATTTTCAGATTCATAGCGTATAAAATTTAGCGGTCACCATTTCCGGGTCTAATTGTGCACTGCCTATGGCGTGGAATGAAGCGAGTATCTCTCTGTGCTTTATCATTATAACAGAGGCAATTATTACTTATTGGTTATTATAAATATCAATATTTCCCTAAATATACTTCTCTGAGGAATGAGTGCTTTCATATATTAAACAAAGAATCTTCTTTGTTTCTCAACGTTAAAGAAGCGATAAAGATTAAAAATTCACTTCTACATGAATATTTTTATATCCTGGCAAAAAAACATCATCAAAATAAACCATAAAACTTATATTAGGAATTTAAATACCCGTAACATCGCCATAAAATACGACAACAAATTACGGACAGATCTGCAAAAGTTTTTGAAGTTTCCTTCTTTCGTAATAAATGGCTTCTGAAAAAAAGAGAGAGACAGAGAGATGTGGGACACAAAAATCTTGTGTGACTGGAATCTTCACATCAATCAGATGTTCTCCCGAGCCATGAATCATAATTTGTTATAAGTTGAGAAGAAGAAGAAGAAGAAGAAAAGAAGAAGAAGAAGAAGAAGAAGAAGAAGAAGAAGAAAAGGAAACTAAGGAGTGATTTCATGTTCACTCCAACTCAATTTCCAGCTCCGTTTAATTCCAGAGTCAACATTTTGCAACTATAGGCCCAACACGTTCGTCTCTCATCGTAAAAAAATAAAATAAATCAAAAAAGTTTCTCTGACGAGATGTTGTTGTGATCTGTCTTTTGCGTTCGAATCTCATTCTTCTATTTATTATTTATGCAACGAAGGAGGCATGAAATTTCTGATTCCCCTAAAACGTTTTTCTGTTCCTAGAATTAGTCTGCTAAACCCCTTTTGTGTTTCTATAATGTTTATGTTTCCCTACAACGTTACATTATTCCTGAAAATGTTCATACTTTCCAAAAACGTTTGTGTGCTTTCTTAAAACCTCTTCTTTATTACGTTTGTGTTCCTAAAAATGTTTGTTTACTAAAACGTTTCTGCATTCCCCAATAAGACTCAGGTTTCCTAACACGCTTCTGTTTCCCTAAAACGTTTTTATATTCTAAACGTTTCTGTTTCCTTAAAATATTTCTTTCCTAAATAAGTTTGTTTCCCTAAAACGTTTCTGCTTTCCCAAAAAATTTAACGATCTTAAGCATTTTCATGGGCGTTCCCCACGACATCTAAACAATGCCAACTTCGCAAAACGTTCCTCTCTCTCTCTCTCTCTCTCTCTCTCTCTCTCTCTCTCTCTCTCTCTCTCTCATGTACGGAGCGCTCAGGAAATCGCAGATCACGGGGAATGTCGTCACTAAGTCGCCGTCCACACGAAGGTACCGTGCTTTGAAGACTAAAGGCGGCCGTGCACGTACACAACCGTGTACGTATATGTCAGGTACGAGTCCATAACTCTCTCTACGGGAAGTCGGGGTAAATTCTGGAATTTCTGGAGAAATTCTGGAACTTCTGGCTTCTGTTGTTCTACGTAATCTGTGAAAGTTTGGCTACTTTGAATTCTAGTTGTGGTTTTCGTTGGTGAAGGAAGAGAGAGAGAGAGAGAGAGAGAGAGAGAGAGAGAGAGAGAGAGAGAGAGAGAGAGAGAGAGAGAGAGGAAGTTTACGTATAGATAATTAGTGCCATTGTTAAATTTTGTTAAATTGTCCCAATGTTTTTTGTTACTTTTGGCTGTTCATTTCTTGCTGTCTTTTGCTAATGCATATCACGGTTACTGTATTATCATTATAAGTAAGTAATTCCATCATACACACACAATATATGTTATATATACACATATATACACCCACACGTAATATCATACATATCAAAGCCCCAGTACATTAATTACACACGACACACTCCACTACAGACAGGGATCCAGTTGCAGCCGACATATTACTACTCCCAAACCTGGTCCCTCCAAATTGCCAAAGCTCCTTCTATTCACCCGACGTAATTAAGTCCAGTCATGTGACGTCATAATCGGAGATAAGGGTCCGTTCATTAGGTTCCCACGAGAGACAACGCGAGGCCAGCAGTACCCTAATGAACGCCGCAATACGGTGCTTTGATTGCTAACTGCAGCGGCTACGAATGGAAATTCATTTTGTAATTGTCTGTAATTGATACCGCTGTGATTGTGGCGTGATTTGCGTTGTGAGTTATATGAGGGGTTGTAATTGCGAAGTTGTAAGTGTTATGGGTTGTGAATTGTACAATGTATTGTAGTTGACGTTGATATTAAAGTAAGGATCCGTCATGGAATTATTATAGAGATAACTTCATTGCAGTAGTAAATCAATCTTTCTCTCTCTCTCTCTCTCTCTCTCTCTCTCTCTCTCTCTCTCTCTCTCTCTCTCTCTCTCTCTGATTTTGATGTTTATTTTCTCTCCGTTTTCTGCTCTTGTTCGTAAAGAGAATTAAATAATAATAATAATAATAATAATAATAATAATAATAATAATAATAATAATAATAATAATAATAATAATAATAATAATAATACTAAGAAGGAAAAGATAAAGGCTATTGCTCTCTCTCTCTCTCTCTCTCTCTCTCTCTCTCTCTCTCTCTCTCTCTCTCTCAAAAGACGACCGAAACCATTACTGTGACTCAGACAAGACGCCACCCTACACCCCGCCCGCAGACGCCCACATCCCGCCCACATCCGCAGCCGCTGAGGCCTAATCGAAAGTTGGCCGTGACAGGAACTCATCCTTCAGGTCCTGGAGACGAGTCCTTCCCAACTTTCTCCTTTCCTGTGTCACCATGATCCCCGAACTACATTCTGGCCCCTATGGAAACAGGAGATGCAAATCTGGATCTGGAGAGAGAGAGAGAGAGAGAGAGAGAGAGAGAGAGAGAGAGAGAGAGAGAGAGAGAGAGAGAGGAAAAGAAGATGAAACGTTCGCGACGTATTAAAGCCTTACAAGACGAAATGGGGAATGAATTTAAATTAGTTGGCATTTGCTGTTAATTCTCTCTCTCTCTCTCTCTCTCTCTCTCTCTCTCTCTCTCTCTTCTCGCTCTCTCTCTCTCAACAACTCGACAGCCAATACTGTTCGATTGATTGAATCTACCTTTTATGAATCCTTCCATATCAATCTAGAACTCAATAATAACTGATTGAAGCGAAGAACCATTTTTGTATTTTCTGAACAGTTTTCAGTCACTGTTTCCAGTCGCTGTTTTCAGTAGCTTTTCCAATCACTGTTGCAAGTTGTTTCCAATCAAAGTTTTCAATCACTGTATTTTAATGTTTTCAATCTGTTTTCATTCGCTGTTTATAATCACTGTTTCCAATCACTACGTTCAGTTGTATTCAATCGCTGTTTCTAACGTGGGCCAACAATTCAGCACATGACAATTCAGCTTAGAGACAATTCAGCTTAGAGACAATTCAGCACGACAATTCAGTGCATGACGATTCAGCACAAGGACTATTCAGCGCAAAGACAATTTGGCGAAATATTTTGTGAATTTAAGCTAAAGCATGGAGAATTAAGAAAATAGTGATCAAATTAGTTCTTATTTGTAAATTATTTTTGAAATTAAAAAAATGAAATATGATATTGATTGAAATAAGATACTGAAAATTATACTAACTTATTTCTGATTTGGCAACAGAAATCAAAACTAACTATTTGCAGTTAAAAATATTGGTAATAATCTAAGATTGTTTACACCTTCAACCACCAAACAATTGACGGTTGTTATTTATGCTACAACGACAAGCGAATAAGAGTTATCGGTATTTTTCTAAACTCGGACTGGATGTATTTCCTTTTCTGGAGCCTAGTTTTCTACAAACATTCGCTAAGCTAAGAAAAAAAGAAAAAAGCCCCAAGGAGCGGATTTTACCAGTGAAAGGTCGTGATAACATTCTATTAAATGGATTTTGCCATGGTTTAGATAGAAAACTTCGCAATGAAAAGGATTCTTGGCGTTGTACACAAGACACAAGCAGAGGACGAATTCATGTTAATGGAATTTCATGGGAATAAGTTATGACGCGTACTCAGCCAGCGGCATCAGCAATGAAGAAAATGGTTTCAAATCTTCGTGAACAGGCTAGTTCTTCTAATCATGTTCCAAGACGACTAATCCAGGAGATGAAGCCACAGTTTTACTACCTAAGTATACTTCATTGCAACGAAGTGTTCGACGTCGAAGAAAAAGAGATGGTGACCCAATTCCAGCAACTAATAGTGTCAGTGATAGTGTATTACCTGACCATTTGCGTTAATGTATTCTATTACCTGACCATTTGCGTGTACCACACAGTGGGGCACATTTTTTTATTGTATGATTCTAAAGCTGAAGATATTTTTGTACATGAATATTTTATAGTATGTTATTTCAATAAATATTTTTGTCTAATTTTTAAAATTCAATATGTTACAAATAAAAAATTAATTTGATGACTGTTTTCTTCGTTTTTCACGTTTTTATTTTATTTCGCAAAATGTCTTTGTGCTGAATAGTCCATGCCCTGGAACGTCGTGCGCAGAATTGTCTCTAAGCTGAATTTTCATGAGCTGAATTGTCTCTAAGCTGATTCGTCGGCGTTGAATTGTCCTGCGCCGAATTGTTGGTGCTCCGTTACTAATCACTGTTTCTATTCGTTGTTTTCAGTCACTGTTTTCAATCGCTGTTTCCAATCGGTTTTCAATGCTGTTTTCAGTTTCTTCTTCTATTTGTTTTCAATCAATGTATTCCAGTGTTTTCAATCGCTGTTTTCAGCCGCTGTTTCCAATGGCTACTTCAAGCGAAAACAGAAAATTAGCGTGTCCATCACCCAAATGCAACACACAAGGTATTTTTGTTGCCATGAAATAAAAGTAATTTCGTGTTTAATTGAATACACACATTTATCCTCTCTGGGGAAGAAAAACAAAATGCGGTAAGCAGCAATTTTAGGCAGCGTTTTAATAAAGTGGTTTCCGATAGGTTGAATTTCCTGCTGTTCATTTCTGTCGTCATGTATATGCTTGCTCTAATTGAGGGTGAAACGTAGCTGTATCTATATATATATATATATATATATATATATATATATATATATATATATATATATATATATATATCTATATATATATATAGATATATATATATATATATATATATATATATATATATCTATATATATATATATAGATATATATATATATTTGAATATATATATATATATATATATATATATATATATATATATATATATATATATATTCAAATATATATATATATATATATATATATATATATATATATATATATATATATATATATATATATATATATATATATATTATATATATCATATATATATAGTATATATATATATATATATATATATATATGATATATAGATATATAGATATATATATATATATATATATATATATATATATATATATATATATATATATATATATATATATATATATACACATTAACAACAATAACCAAATCACTCACTTCAACTTTGGAGTCGCAACCCAAACTTCAAATTGCAATATAGCTATATATCTCTCTCCCAATAATCAAAGCTACGCATCAATTACCGAATCTACCACAATTATTAATTAACACCGCCATTGTTTCCAACATTTCCAACATTGTTCGCATCAATAATGCAGACGCTAAAACTCGGTCCGTCACGCTGGCTGAACACGGCCTGAATCAATCCGTCCATATTTAAGGCAGTTTGCTCAAATGTGCCTGAATTTGAATTGCTTTATATTTCATATATCCGCTGACGTTCGGCGAGTTGGATAAAAAAACTCCTATTAATTAGTCCAGCTTTTCTAATTAAATAACACGATGGCTGTTTTTTTTTTTAATTATTATTTTCAGATTCATAAGCGTATAAAATTTAGCGGTCATCATTTCCGGGTCTAATTGTGCACTGCCGTTGGCGTGGAATGAAGCGAGTATCTCTCTGTGGTTTATCATTATAACTGAGGCAGTTATTACTTAAGATTATTTAAATAAATATTGATATTTCCTTAAATGTATTTCTCTGAGGAATGAGTGCTTTCATAAATGAAACAAAGAACCTTCTTCATGTATCAACTTTAAGAAGCAATAAAGATTAAAAATTCACATCTAAAGGAATATTTTATACCTGACAGAAATCTCATTAAAATCAACCACAAACTTATATTAGGAATTTATACCCCGTGAACATTCGTCATAAATACTCGACAACAAATTAAGGGGCAGATCTGCAAAGTTTTTGAAGTTTCCTTTCTTTTGTAATAAATTACTTCTAAAAAATATAGAGACAGAGAGATGTGACACAAAAATCTTGTGACTGGAATCTTCACATCAATCAGATGTTCTCCCGACCCATGAATCACAATTATAAGTTTGGAGAAGAAGAAGAAGAAGGATGAGAAACTATGGAGTGATTTCATGTTCTCTCCAACTCAATTTCCATCCCCGTTTAATTCCGGAGTCAACATTATGCAACAGTAGTTGCAACTCGTTCGTCTCTCATCTTTAAAAAATAAAATAAAATAAAATAAAATAAAAAAGTTCTCAGACGAGATGTAGTTGTGATCTGTCTTTTGTATCGAGTCTCATTCTTCTATTTATTATTTATGCAACGAAGGAGGTATGAAATTTCTGATTCCCTAAAAACGTTTTTCTGTTCCTAGATTTAGTATGCTAAACCCCTTTTGTGTATCTATAATCTTTGTGCTTCCATACCACGTTACAGTATTCCTGGAAACGTTTATACTTTGTAAAAACGTTTGTGTGCTTTCTTAAAACCTCTTCTACTTTCTTACAAGGTTTGTGCTTTCCTAAGATGTTTGTTTACCTAAAACGTTTCTGCTTTCCCGAAAAGACACAGGTTTCATAACACGTTTCTCTTTCTCTAAAACGTTACAGTTTCCTAAAACGTTTATATGTTCTACATTTTTCTATTTCCTTAAAATATTTCTTCTTTTCTAAAAAATAGTTTGTTTCCCTAACACGTTTCCGCTTTCCCAAAATATTTAACGGTCCCAAAGCATTTTCGTGGGCGTTCCCCACGAGAAAAAAACAATGCCAACTTCGCAAAACGTTCCTTCTCTCTCTCTCTCTCTCTCTCTCTCTCTCTCTCTCTCTCTCTCTATTACGGAGTGCTCAGGAAATCGCCGATCACGGGGAATATCGTCACTAAGTCGCCGTCCACACGAAGGTGCCGTGCTCTCAAAACTAAAGTCAGCCGTGTACGTACACAACCGTGTACGTATCTGTCAGGTACGAGTCCATAATTCTGGAATTTCTGGAGAAATTCTGGAAACTTCTGGCTTATGTTGTTCTACGTAATCTGTGAAAGTTTGGAGACTTTGATTTCTGGCTGTGATTTTCGTTGGTGAAGGAAAGGGAGAGAGAGAGAGAGAGAGAACGAGAAAAAGAAAGAGAGAGAGAAGAGAGAGAGAGAGAGAGAGAGAGAGAGAGAGAGAGGAACGTTTTGCGAAGTTATATTTTTCCAATGTTTTTTGTTACTTTTGGAAGCTAATTTTTTGCTGTCTTTTGCTTATGCATATCACAGTTTCTGTATTATCACTATAAGTAAAGTAAGTTCCGATCATATATTCCACCAATCATTAATAAGGATATTATATATATATATTATATTAATATAATATCATACTATATATATAAATTATATATATATAATATATATTATATATATATATAAGTACTATATAATTATATATTTAAAAATTATATATGAGATAAATACAATAACATATATATATAATATATATAGATATTATATATATTATATATAATATATCTATATATCTATATATATATTAATATATTATTATAATATATATAGATAGTATTATATATAGATTTATATATATATATATATCATATATATAATATATCTATATCTATTATAATTATATATATAGATATTATTACACCCACACTTAATACCATTACATTCAAAGCCCCAGTACATTAATTACATACGACACAGACCACTACAGAAGGGGTTCAGTTACAGTCGACATATTACTACTCCCAAACCTGGTCCCTCCAAATTGCCACACTCTCTATTCACCCGACGTAAGAAAGTCCAGTCATGTGACGTCATAATCGGAGATAAGAGGGTACCGTTCATTTAGGTTCCCAAGAGAAGACAACGCTGCGGAGGCCAGCAGTACCCTAATAAACGCCACAATACGGCGCTTCGATTGCTAACTGCAGCGGCTACGAATGGAAATTCATTTTATAATTGTCTGTGATTGATACCGCTGTGATTGTGGCGTGATTTGCGTTGTGAATGATTTGACGGGTTGTAATTGCTAAGTTGTAAGTGTTATGGGTAGTGAATTGTACAATGTATTGTAGTTGACGTTGATATTAACCCTTAAACGCCGAAGCGGTAAATAAAAAAATGACTCCCGTGTGCCGGAGGGGTTTGAGAGTGAGCGCGTAAGCGGAAAAAATATTTTTTTCAAAAAATCACAGCGCGCTTAGTTTTCAAGATTAAGAGTTCATTTTTGGCTCCTTTTTTTGTCATTGCTTGAAGTTTAGTAGGCAACCATCAGATAAAAAAAAAAATTATCATTATCATATATAAATAATGCGATATATGATAGCTCAAAAACGAAATTTCATATATAATTGTATTCAAATCGCGCTGTGCGCCAAACGGTTAGAGGTAACAAGTTACTTTTTTTTCGTTGTAATGTGCACTAAATTGATATATAACACATTGTAAAACGATAAAAGCAACACAGAGAAAATATTATCACAAAATGATGCATGAATTCGTAGCGCGCGGATGTAAAAAAATAATTTTTTAAAAAATTCACCATAAATCGAAATATTGTTATGAGACTTGCAATTTGTTTCAAAAAAAAAAAATGAAGGGAAAATGATTGAATATTACGATACTGTAAGAGTTTTAGCTTACAAATGCAGTTTTCGACCATTTTGAACGAGTTAAAGTTGACCGAATGTCGAATTTTTGTTTAAATTTTTTTTTTATATGCAAATATAAAAAAAATGAGAAATGCTACAACCTTCCAATAATTTTTGTTATATTTTGCATGTTTTTGCGCACATTTTCATATATAAAACTCTAAAAAAAGCGTAATATGAAAAGGCTCAAATATTAGGAGAATGTGACCTACGCGTTTCCGAGATTTTCGGCCGAGAATCGGCGCGCGGACGGAATAAAAATATTTATTTCAAATATTCACCATAAATCGAGATATTGTTCTAGAGACTTGCAATATGTTTTAAATTGAAGATAAATGATTGAATATTACTATACTGTAAGATTTTTATGTTACAAATGCGTTTTTTACCATTTCGGTTGAGTCAAAGTTGACCGATCGTAGTTTTTTTCGTACTTATCGTACTTTATATGCAAATATTTCAAAAATGATAAATGCTACAACCTTCCAATATTTTTTGTTATATTGTGCACGTCTTTGCACACATTTCCATATATAAACCTCTAAAAAAAGCGTAATATGAAAAGGCACAAATATTAGGAGAATGTGACCTACGCGTTTCCGAGATTTTCGGCCGAGAATCGGCGCGCGGACGGAATAAAAATATTTTTTTCAAATATTCACCATAAATCGAGATATTGTTCTAGAGACTTGCAATATGTTTTAAATTGAAGATAAATGATGGAATATTACTAGACTGTAAGATTTTTATGTTATAAATGCGTTTTTTGACCTTTTCGGTTGAGTCAAATTTGACCGATCGTAGTTTTTTTCGTACTTATCGTAATTTATATGCAAATATTTCAAAAATGAGAAATGCTACAACCTTCCAATATTTTTTGTTATATTGTGCATGTTTTTTTGCGCCACATTTCCATATATAAACAACTCTTAAAAAAAAAAAAAAGCGTAATATTGGGGGGAAAAGGCTCAAATATTAGGAGAATGTGACCTACGCGTTTAGGAGATTTTCGGCCGAGAATCGGCGCGCGGAGGGGAAAACAATATTTTTTTTCAAAAATTCACCATAAATCGAGATATTGTTCTAGAGACTTGCAATATGTTTTAAAATGAAGATAAATGATTGAATATTACTAGACTGTAAGAATTTTATGTTATAAATCCGTTTTTTGACCTTTTCGGTTGAGTCAAAGTTGACGGATCGTAGTTTTTTTCGTACTTATCGTACTTTATATGCAAATATTTCAAAAATAATAAATGCTACAACCTTCCACTATTTTTTGTTATATTGTGCATGTTTTTGCGCACATGTTTCCATAAATAGAAACCTTTAAAAAAAGCGTAATATGAAAAGGAACACGTATCATTTACATGGACAGACGAGCAGCAAGAAGCACTTGATGAATTGAAAGAAAGATTAACACACCCCCCAGTACTTAGCTTCCCAGACTTTGGCAAAGAATTCTTTTTAGCCACGGACGCAAGCTGCATTGGTATAGGAGCATGTTTAATGCAAAAGCAAGATAATAAGTATAATGCCATAGCTTATTACAGTAGGAAATTAAAGCCCTCAGAAGTGAACTACTCAGTAACAGACATCGAGTCTCTAGTTATAATAGATGCTTTAAAGCATTTCAGATATATCATTTTTGGTTACAAGATAACCGTGTTCACGGATCATTCAGCCGCAGTAGAAATGCTAAGGAACCCTAATTTTTCTGGACGAAGAGCCCGTTGGTTCATGACAGCCCAAGATTATGATATAGAGGTGAAATATGTCCCTAGGAAGGCGAATAAGGTAGCGGATGCACTATCAAGATATGTGTCACAAGGTGATAGTATAAATATGATAAGTCAAGAAGAAGAAACAATGTGCAATGACGTAAATGTACTCACCATGCATTTTACAGAGGAGCTTTCCCGGCAAAATTTCATAAAAGAACAAGAAAGAGATGAAGATATAAGGGAACTGTTCAAATACGTTAGAAATTAAAGAAAACACAGCCAACAAGAATTAACCAAACTAGGTAGGAAGGTTGGATGTCCCACGGATGCCCTAACGGACATAGATGGCATATTAATTTGGATGTGTCACAAATATGATCCATTTGGTTAATTTCTAGGTGTGCTGCACAAAAGGTTAGTACCTAAGAATGAAACAAAATAATGATTTTTTTTAGAGAAGGATCGCGTTACCTGACTCCTAACGACCAGGACATTTTAGCCGTCAGGCATATGGTTTGTATATCCCCAAAACTCTATATGCCTCATCTCCGAAGATTAAGTGACTCTCTGGCGCGCCCGACATTTGTGACACTTCGAGCGTCGGAGAATTAATGTAAGGTGGACCTTCTCAAGAGCCTTCTGTTTAATATAACCAAGGGAAATTCAAGGCTTCCTTGTTCCAAAAGTGGATCGTGAAAATCTTGGCTCCACCCTTTATAAGAGTAGGCCTCGAGTCTCGACGAATCAAAAGCCATGAGTGCCAGGTCATAGGCCAGGCCAAAAGGGGTCTCAGCTAATGACCTATGATGTTACCAAAGGGATACACCCCCAAGAAGCCAAGGCATCAAGCAGGAGACGTTTCCTAATTTAGAGTCTACGAATCACTATAGAAAATTTGACAGGAAGGTGGTTTTGTATAAAGTCTGTAGCCACTCAGACACAAGAAGTCTTTCAGAAGATGCCACACCCAGTCAAAATCCAAAAATCCAAAGGCGGTGCGAAGAAGATATCATTCTAATAAAAAGGCCAGACAGAGAGAGAGGAAGGCAGAGGAGACAAGAGAAGAGAAACAGACAGAGGGGAACTGAGGGGAGAGCAGGTGAGTGGCGCAGAAGCCGTACCAAGTAGAAGAAGGAAGAGAAGTGAGGGAAAGGGCAGAAGTGTGGTGGTGTGAATCAAAGGACAGTGATAAGTGACAATCAATACTCAATAAAATTCCCTCGTTCCTATAGACTCGTAATTGCAACAAAGTGCCTCTTTAAAGAAATAAGCTTTATCAGTCCAAGAGCCCAGAAGGTGGAAATTTTATAAGAACCCCTAGCAAAGAATAAACACATATAAGGACACATCAATTTAAATTCTCCCACAAATTTAACTTTTAGCTAATTCCATAGTGAGAACATTCAGCAAAGGTGAGATTAAGATTAGATAATTCTATTCCCTAAATTACAGCCTCATAATCGGCGCACGTTACCTTAGGGCTGTGTGCGAAGAGTAAGTACCGCCACACACACACACACACACACACACACATATATATATTATATATATAATATATATATATATATATATATATATATATATATATATATATATATATATATATATATATATATATATATATATATACTATATATATATATATATATATATATATATATATATATATATACTCTTTCCCTTACTCATTCTGGGTAGCTACCAACAGCAGTCGACTATCAACTAAACTCTTAATCTCTTATTTACAGCTACAGAGTCAATGGATATTCAGAGGTATCCAGAACTTTTTTCCCGTGGGATTGATCTCCCGTCTTCATACTAAAGAGAGAAAGAGAGGTTTAGTTGGGGCTGCATAAAGCCATAAGAGAGAGAGAGAGAGAGAGAGAGAGAGAGAGAGAGAGAGAAAAGTTTAGTTGGGGTTGCATAAAGCATCGCTCATAGGAGAGAGAAATATATGAGAGAGAGAGAGAGAGAGAGAGAGAGAGAGAGAATTGATTTCGAAATACGCAGGTGATACAAACATCACGGAAATGTAATATGGCCCCGTCTGTTGTCAAGACAGGAAAACAGAAACCTGACATTATCAAGTCTCTCTCTCTCTCTCTCTCTCTCTCTCTCTCTCTCCGTAAGGCTCGTGCCGGACTAAAATCTCGTTAGGATAAATCCCATGTTTTTCGTCTCAGATGTGTTTTTTCAATAAGATTTAGCAGCTGATTACCAAGAGAAACCTAAGGTGTTGATATAAAGTGGGTGGTAGTTAGATGCATGTCGTGGGTGGCATGGGGTTCGGAAAGTATTGTCAAATACTTTTCTGGGAAAAGATGGGCTGATAATTTCTGGGTGTAGCCAGACTCTCTCTCTCTCTCTCTCTCTCTCTCTCTCTTATCTTCTCTTTGCTAATCGTTCTTCTTCGACTTTCTCTCTTCTTCCCTCTCTCAAGTCTTTTCTCTCTCGTCTCTCTCTCTCTCTCTCTCTCTCTCTCTCTCTCTCTCTCTCTCTCTCTCTCTCTCTGAACTAAATATTTAGACTTTGCAAATTCTATTGACTTACGCCCATCCTCCATCTATTCGTCTCTAGCTGCATTATTCTATATTGTATTGTCTTACGCAAATCTTCCAACTATACGTTTCTACCTGCAATTTTCTATATTCTATGTACTATTACCTTACGCCAATTCTCTATCTATACGTCTCTACTGCTATATTCTGTATCCTATGTTCTATTTTCTTACGCAAATCCTCCATCTATACGTTTTCAAAAGCTATTTTCTATATTCTATGTTCTATTTTCTTACGCAATCATCAAAAGGCCCGACAAATCGCAGATACTTTCTCTATCTCCGA
>NC_087208.1:47263653-47273653 GCF_015104395.2 Macrobrachium nipponense | reverse complement strand
TTAGGTAGGAAATGTCTGTTTTTGTTTTTGTTTGTAGGGTGTTTTTACGTTGCAGTGAACCAGTGGTTATTCAGCTATGGGACTAACGGCTTGGCGTGACTTCCGAACCACGTCGAGAGTGAACTTCTATCACCAGAAGCACACATCTCTTAACCCTCAATGGAATACCCGAGAAAGGAAATGTCTGTGTAAGAGCCTCAAGAACACAAAGAACAAGCTTCAAACTTCCAAAGAATATGGCGTTCGTTTGAAAGAAGTTCCAGAAAGAACAGATAAGTTACCAAAAATGAAAAATAACATAAAAATCAAAAAGATAAAAATGCAAGCCAACCATTCCTTTACCCTGCTTCTAATTCGTCTGATACCTGCTCCTATTAATTTTATTTTTAGGGATTTAGGGATATTTGGTCATAAATTCGCCTGTAATTAAGGGTGGAAAAAAGGTCTCCCCACACGCCACTTTTTCCCCTAGAACGATCACGAATGAAGTGTGTATCTAGGGGAAATCCAGTCGTTGAAAAAATCCCTAATCCACTTCTATGCAATAAAAGTCGAAGGAGGGCCCTTCATCAGTATTTTTTTTTTTTTATGTTCGTACTTTTATTGAATTTTATTGCTGTCGTTGCAGAACAAGTCTTGGTACTTTATTTTTTTCTCCAATTTTATCAATATAAATAGTTCCCTTTTTTTTAGGGCATTTTAGTTTTGTGACGTTTATTGCATAACCCAGATGTCTATTTAGGAAAAAGGGGTTTCATTGTGATTGCTAACACCCAAAAATAAATCTCGCAGCAAAAGAATTCTTAAGAATAAAGGGTTACATCATTCTTCTCCCATGATTGTATTTGTAATTCAACCAAATTATTCGCTTTAAATATCGTATTACGAAGACATTTTTAATATTTTACGTATTTGAATATAAATATATCTAATATGTTTTTAAATATAGTTAAAATATTTTTATTTAAATATTAATATATCTCTAATATATTTAAATATTAATATATTTATTATATTTTTATTTCAATATTAATATATCTCTAATATGTATTTAAATATGAACATATTTATAACCTTATTTAAATATTAATATATCTCAAATATGTATTCAAATACGAATATTTTTATATTTTTATTTAAATGTGAATTTATCCCTAATATGTACTTGGATATGAATATATTTATAACATTTTATGTACTGAACATTGATATATTTCTAATATTTTATGCGCTGGAAGGTAAAAAATAATTTTATATAAGAGTATGTGGATGTAATACGAACATATAGTTTATCATTTCTTTTGGGACCGAAACACGAATATTTTTATCATAGCAGTGTACTACAAATAATAAACATATTTAGAATCTCACCTCACATACGAAACACGGATAAATTCTTTTATATCAATGTGTAAAATAAAACATATCTTCTAAGTATATCTTTGACGGACATAGTTGTCAACATATGCTTTTTTTCGGATATATTTAGTGAAATTGTCACATGGAAATACATTTTTGTATTAAATATATATATATATATATATATATATATAGTATATATATATATATATGTGTGTGTGTGTGTGTGTGTGTGTGTGTGTGTGTGTGTGTGTGCGTGCGCGCTTTCTACATAATGTTATGGAATCCATAATATACAGGGTGTCCATAAAGGCCCACTACCAAGTGTAACATATTTTTACAAGGTTTAGGATTCGTAATTTTGGCAGAAATTCCAGAAAATACTTGATTCGTTTTTTCAGCACAATAAACATTAATTCATAGAATTACGACTTCAAACAATTTCTTTTCCTGTACAAACACTCGCTTCAAACAATTGCTTCCTTATAGCCACTGATTTAAATCATACCGAAACAAGATGTATTAAACATGACCTCTGGGGATTTTATTATAGCAGCTCATTTAAATCATGGTAAGCTCTACTTTCTGTATAACTACTGATTTAAATCATACAAAATCTAAACCTTTGGGTAATGTAAAACCTCTGGTTTAAGTCATATTTGAACTGAAAAACAAACATTAAGTCTTGATGTCCTATAACCATTGATTTAAATCGGACCTAGCCACGAATCATTAAGTTATATTTTAATTACATCTAAACACACACACAGGTCTACTAACATATGGACGAGCTCCAAGCGACACCCAGATTCCTATCACTCAATTCATTTGCTATACTCCACTTCACGTCCTGAGGAAGAAGGTACCTCTCTCTCTCTCTCTCTCTCTCTCTCTCTCTCTCTCTCTCTCTCTCAGCAGCGTTCCCAAGAGAGCAAATGCCTCCCTCTCTCTCTCTCTCTCTCTCAGCAGCGTTCTCAAGAAAAGTAAATGCCTCCTTATTCGCTCTCTCTCTCTCTCTCTCTCTCTCTCTCTCTCTCTCTCTATCTTTCTCTCTCTCTTATCTCAGCAGCGTTCCCAAGAGAGCAAGGCCTACCTCTCTCTCTCTCTCTCTCTCAGCAGCGTTCTCAAAGAAAAGTAATGTATATCCTCTCTCCTCTCTCTCTCTCTCTCTGATCCCCTTTGTAATGTATGTGGTAAAAGGAGAATCATTCCTTTTTTGTCTCTCTCCAAAATGGAAGCAATTTCACAGTAATATATGAAGTATCTCGGAAGAGGGAGAGAGAAAGGGTTTGAAAACTCGAAATTCATTCTGGCAATAAAAAAAAAAAAAAATATCCCAGACCCCTTTCCACATTCTCGTAGCTTTCGCTGTATATTAGATCCTGGTTACTTTCTCTTACTCGGGGAGTAAGCCTGCAGACTATTTTGTTGTTGCTATTGTTCTTGTTGGGGGAAAGGAAAGGTTGATTGAAGAGCCTAAAAAGGTCTGAAATGTAGAGTCTGCAATCCAAACAACGTTAATAATTATAATAAATAATATATGTTCCATCCTGCAGACTCTTATGCTCATTGAAGGGCCGGTGTTTATTATGATTACTCAGTGGCCTGTATTTATCATGCTCATTGAGGGGCCGGTGTTTATTATGCTTACTCAGTGGTCTGTATTTATTAATGCTCATTAAGGGGCCAGTGTTTATTATGCATACTCAGTGGCCCATATTTATTATACTCATTGAGGGGCCAGTGTTTATTATGCTTACTCAGTGTCCTGTATTTATTATGCTCATTGAGGGGCCGGTGTTTATTATGCTTACTCAGTGGTCTGTATTTATTAATGCTCATTAAGGGGCCAGTGTTTATTATGCATACTCAGTGGCCCATATTTATTATGCTCATTGAGGGGCCAGTGTTTATTATGCTTACATCAGTGGCCCGTATTTATGAATGGTCATTAAGGGGCCAGTGTTTATTATGCATACTCAGCAGCCTGTATTTATTATGCTCATTGAGGGGCCGGTGTTTATTATGCTTACTCAGTGGCCTATATTTATTATGCTCATTGAGGGGCCAGTGTTTATTATGCTTACTCAGTGGCCTATATATATTATGCTCATTAAGGGGCCAGTGTTTATTATGCATACTCAGTGGCCCATATTTATAATGCTCATTAAGGGGCCAGTGTTTATTATGCATACTCAGTGGCCCATATTTATAATGCTCATTAAGGGGCCAGTGTTTATTATGCTTACTCAGTGGCCTGTATTTATTATGCTCATTGAGGGGCTGGTGTTTATTACGCTTACTCAGTGGCCTGTATTTATTAAGCTCACTGAGGGGCCAGTGTTTATTATGCTCACTCAGTGGCCTGTATTTATTATGCTCATTAAGTGGCCAGTGTTTATTATGCACATTGAGGGGCCGGCATTTATTATGCATACTCAGTGGCCTGAATTTATCATGCTCAATTAGGGGCCAGTGTATACTATGTTTACTCAAGGGCTGAAGTTGATTGATAGTCATACAAAAAAGACATTATTTTATTCTTTCTCCAAGCGGCTTACTGGACCTCGTTCATTACCACATAAAAGGGAGAACTCTTTCTCGCCTCTGGACAGGAATTCAATTCTTCCCAATGGGATATCAATGGATATCAATGATTGGATCCCAGCGGGTGGAAAAATTCTCAAAATTGTATTATCTTCGAACTCAACTATTTCTTTTTTTTTATTACGAAGTTCTGTCTTTTTTACATTACGATTTGTTTTTTTTTCTTTTTTTTTACTTTTGGAGATCATAAATTCGAGAGGGACAGACCTGGTGTAAAAAAAGAAAAGAAGAAAAAACTTAAAAAGGAAGATTACGGAATTCTCATTTTCCGATGATAAAAATAAGGAACATCCAGAATTCTCATTTGCCGATGATAGAGAAAAAAAAAACGAAGAATCCGGAATTCTCATTTTCTGATGATACAAAAAAGCGAAATTCCAGAATTCTCATTTTCCGATTATTAAAAGAATGGAAGATTCCGGAAATCTCATTTTCCGAAGATAAAAAAACCCAAGATTCCGGAATTCTCATTTTTCGATGATAAAAAAACCGAAGATTCCAGAATTCTCATTTTCCGATGATACAGAAAAAATGGAAGATTCCGGAATTCTCATTTTCTGATGGAACAAAACAGTGAAATTCCAGAATTCTCATTTTCCGATGATTAAAAATAGAAGATTCCAGAAATCTCATTTTCCAAAGATAAAAAAAAGCCAAGATTCCGGAATCACCATTTTCGGGTAATAAAAAAAAACGGAAATTCCGGAATTCTCATTTGCCGATGATACAGAATTAATGGAAGATTCTGGAATTCTCATTTTTCGATGATAAAAAAAAAGCAAAGATTTGTGAATTCTCATTTGCAATGATAAAAAAAGTGAAGATTCCAGAATTCTCATTTGCCGATGATAAAAGTAAGGAAAATTCTGGAATTCCCATTTGCCGATGATAAAAATAAGGAAAATTCCGGAATTCCCATTTGCCGATGATAAAAAAAAAGCAAAGATTTCGGAATTCCCATTTTCCGATACTAGAAAAAAAAGCAAAGATTCCGAAATTCTCATTTTCCGATGACATAAAAAAAGCGAAATCCCGAATTTTCATTTTCCAATGGTTTAAAAAAAAAGTTCCTATGACATAAAAAAGCGAAATTCCCGAATTTTCATTTTCCGATGATTAAAAAAAAGGAAAATCCGGAATTACCATTTACCAATGATAAAAAAAAAGGCGAAGATTCGGGAATCTCATTTTCCGACGACGAAAGCCTTCAAAATTGATGTGACAATTAACGAGGTCCAGTAAAAGCCAGAGGGAGAAAGCAAAATAACATTTATATATAATATTTCTTAATATAACTGTCAATCAAGTTGGCCTAAGGACGTGAACGAATTCGGAGATACCTACGGTATGACTGACCTTGAGTTTACATTAACTCCCTGAATTCCAGTCTGTACATTACTGGAACATAATAAGTCAATCGGACTTTAAGCCCGTTTATTTGAACCACAACTGACAAGTGATTCTTATGATGTTCTTCAATGGTCCCCTAAAGACAGACAATACAGAAATAATTCACGATCATTCTGAAATAATGTCTATATCAATTAACATTTAAACATGAAAATAGATGATAAAAGGTCAATAAAGGTCACTTAAGATTACCAGAGGCAATGGAAAGGTCACTGCACATGCGCACAATGCATCTAGCGACCGATTATTACCCACGCCCACAAGCTCCTCCCCCTCTCCACCCACGTCAGACCTGGTGAATCAAGGCAATGGCTACTGAGGATTTACCAGGAGGACCTATTAGTTTCAGCGAAATGATCATAAATAGGGCAGCTATAGTAGATTTACATCAACTGTGCATCTGATGTCTAGGTCGGTCCCTTACGACGCTTCTGATTGGCTGCTACTAAGCCAATCACAGGGCTGGAAAACTCTCACAGTCTCTCTTGAGAGTTCACATAGGCAGTATGTATGTTCCACCTCTCCTGAGGGATACATCTTTCAAAATTATCCCTCAGGAGAAGTGGTACATACATCCTGAATATGTGAACTCTCGAGAGAGAGACTGAGAGTTTCCAGCCCTGTGATTGGCTTACCAACAGCCAATCGGGAGCGTCATAAGGGACGGGCGTAGATATCAGATGCACGGTTGATGTGAATCTATTATAGTACGCGTATAGTATAAAAAAAAATGTTGATGTAATCGTTGTTTGTGGATTTTACAGGAAACCAATCCTTGTTAAACAAAATAATTTATATATATATATAATATATATATATATATATATATATATACATATATATATATAATATATATATATATACTATATATATAATATATATATATAGATATATATTATATATATAATATATGTACACATCATTATTCAGTGATATCAAAAATGAAATTTAGCATGAATAGACCAAAATCCTCAACAATAATCCGACATTCGATAATCCCTTCCTCTTTTATGATCTAAAAAAGAAATACCCTTTGATGGTCGAAGCTTTGCTTCAGTAATCTGTATTAGTATTAGATACAAAAAAATAATTTCCGATATTTCAACCCAAATATCCGGAAACCTTTACGAATTACTTAATGGTCTGCCATTTTTATAACTCCTGTTCATTTTTCTCTCTCGCGGCCGATCTCCTGCTGCTGCAAGTTTATCATTAATCGTTTTGTTGCACATGTGAGGAGGGGATTTTGAAAATATTCTGTGTAGGGATTCTTTTTTTCTTTTTACTTTGCTTTTTTTTCAGTGGCACAGATTTTATTTTATATTATATTATTCTATATTAAACTTAACGAAGTTTTACGCAATTTATGCAGTTCTTGAAGGGGTGGATCTAGGCAAAGAAATTAAATATTGAAAGGATGGTGTTTTTTTTTTACTTGGTTATTTGTGACGTAGATTTTATATTCTAATTATTTTATTATTTAAAACATACACAGTTTTCCTTGAAATGGTGGATCTAGACAAAAAAAATTAAATAGCGTAAGGATGGTTTTTTTTTACTTAATTTTTTATATTATCTTATATATTTTTTTCGGTTTTTCTTGAAGTTTTTTCAAGAGTGGATCTAGAGTTCGTATTCACATTTTACAATTTTTATTTCTGAGAAGGTTTTTATTTATTTTTTTTTGATAGCATAGATGTTAGTGTTTTGTCATTTTGTATACCAATTATTAATAATAATAATAAATTACCCTTTGAAACCGGGCTGCTTTCTTCTTCTTTTTAATAATAATAATAATAATAATAATAATAATAATAAGCATGGCATGGATAGACTATAAGAAAGCCTTCGACATGATACCACACACATGGCTAATAGAATGCCTGAAAATATATGGGGCAGAGGAAAATACCATCAGCTTCCTCAAAAATACAATGCGCAACTGGAATACAATACTTACAAGCTCTGGAATAAGACTAGCAGAGGTTAATATCAGGAGAGGGATCTTCCAGGGCGACTCACTGTCCCCACTACTCTTCGTAGTAGCCATGATTCCCATGACAAAAGTACTACAGAAGATGGATGCCGGGTACCAACTCAAGAAAAGAGGCAACAGAATCAACCATCTGATGTTCATGGACGACATCAAGCTGTATGGTAAGAGCATCAAGGAAATAGATACCCTAATCCAGACTGTAAGGATTGTATCTGGGGACATCAGGATGGAGTTTGGAATAGAAAAATGCGCCTTAGTCAACATACAAAAAGGCAAAGTAACGAGAACTGAAGGGATAAAGCTACCAGATGGGAGCAACATCAAGCACATAGATGAGACAGGATACAAAATACCTGGGAATAATGGAAGGAGGAGATATAAAACACCAAGAGATGGATAAAGGGACCAACGATCAAGGAAAAGAATATATGCAGAGACTCAAGGCGATACTCAAGTCAAAACTCACGCCGGAAATATGATAAAAGCCATAAAACACATGGGCAGTGCCAGTAATCAGATACAGCGCAGGAATAGTGTGGAATGGACGAAGGCAGAGCTCCGCAGCATAGATCAGAAAACCAGGAAAACATATGACAATACACAAAGCACTACAACCCAAGAGACAAATACGGACAGACTATACATAACACGAAAGGAAGGAGGGAGAGGACTACTAAGTATAGAGGACTGCGTCAACATCGAAAACAGAGCACTGGGGCAATATCTTGAAAACCAGTGAAGACGAGTGGCTAAAGAGTGCATGGGAAGAAGGACTAATAAAAGCAGACGAAGACCCAGAAATATACAGAGACAGGGAGAAAGACAGAAAGAACAGAGGACTGGCACAACAAACCAATGCACGGACAATACATGAGACAGACTAAAGAACTAGCCAGCGATGACACATGGCAATGGCTACAGAGGGGAGAGCTAAAGAAGGAAACTGAAGGAAGGATAACAGCGGCACAAGATCAGGCCCTAAGAACCAGATATGTTCAAAGTACGATAGACGGAAATAACATCTCTCCCATATGTAGGAAGTGCAATACGAAAAGTGAAACCATAAACCACATAGCAAGTGAATGCCCGCACTTGCACAGAACCAGTACAAAAGAGGCATGATTCAGTAGCAAAAGCCCTCCACTGGAACCTGTGCAAGAAACATCAGCTACCTTGCAGTAATAAGTGGTACGAGCACCAACCTGAAGGAGTGATAGAAAAACGATCAGGCAAAGATCCTCTGGGGGGAACTATGGTATCAGAACGGATAGGGTGATACGTGCAACAGACCAGACGTGACGTTGATTGACAAGGTCAAGAAGAAAGTATCACTCATTGATGTCGCAATACCATGGGACACCAGAGTTGAAGAGAAAAGAGAGGGAAAAATTGGATAAGTATCAAGATCTGAAAATAGAAATAAGAAGGATATGGGATATGCCAGTGGAAATCGTACCATAATCATAGGAGCACTAGGCACGATCCCAAGATCCCTGAAAAGGAATCTAGAAAAACTAGAGGCTGAAGTAGCTCCAGGACTCATGCAGAAGAGTGTGATCCTAGAAACGGCACACCATAGTAAGAAGAGTGATGGACTCCTAAGGAGGCAGGATGCAACCCGGAACCCCACACTATAAATAACACCCAGTCGAATTGGAGGACTGTGATAGAGCAAAAAAAAAAAAAAAAAAAAAAAAAAAAAAAAAAAAAAAAAAAAAAAAAAAAAAAATAATTAATAATAATAATAATAATAATAATAATTAATTAATAATAACAATAATAAATTAATAATAATCATTTAAAAATATAATTTTTTTTGGTTTTTTTTTCTTGAAAAGTTTTTTCAAGAGTGGATTCTAGAGTTCGTATCCATATTTTTACACATTTGATTTCTGAAGGGGTTTTTATTTTTTATTTCTTTTTTTTATACATAGATTTTAGTGTTTTGGTCATTTTGTATTTTGACAATTATTAATAATAATAATAAATACCCTTTGTAAGTTTTTCTTTTTAATTATTAATAATAATAATAAATTAACCCTAATAATAAGAATAATAATAATAATAATAATCAATAATAACCATTTTAGGATATCTAAGAGACTTTCTTACACCCTTCTTAATAATAATAATAATAATAATAAGAATAATAATAATAATAATAATAATAATAATAATAATAATAATAATACCCATTTAAAAAGGATATGTTTAAGAGAGGATCTACATCCCTCTTAATAATAATAAAAATTAAATAAAATAATAATAATAATAAATAATAATAATAAATAATAATAATAATAATAATAACAAAGAAAGTTTGAGGTAATTCCTCAAGGACTGCGAAGCTCTTGGTGCTACAAAAAGAAAAAAAAAAAGGTAAAAAATATTATATTAAAACTTCTCGACATCCACTGGGCGAAACTCCGCCCAATTATCTGATAGGCCCGGGGGCCGCCGGAAATTGTTCTTATTAGAGGTAATTATTCGGCGCAGTCCGCCTCATTGCCTGACTTAAGTAACACTTACGGAGCAGTAACGTCTTGCCATTAGTACGAGATGAGGAACTGGAAGTAGGAGAAGCGAGCGAATATCATTCCTCGTTACCCAAGTCTTGGGGGCGTACCG
>NC_087208.1:47248653-47256153 GCF_015104395.2 Macrobrachium nipponense | reverse complement strand
TTACCGCCGTTTCATCCCCAATTTGGGGGAAAAAATGGGACGTGTCCCCTATTTATCTTGCCATCTTTAAATATCTTCTCCCTCTCCTTTTGAGTAACATTTATTCGTCCTTCATCTCCCTCGTGGCCGGAGAGAGAGTAAACACCGAGTTTTTACGTCTCGAGTTTCCCCCCTTTTTGGACAGCGATATTGTAAACCACTCTAGGGCTGATACGAGCTCTTTTATTTACCGTTAATGACGCGATATAGCAATTGAGATGTGGGAGAGATTTGTACACCAGCGAATACTGAAACGAGGCATCTTTTAGTGTAGGGATTTCATGCCCTATCCTAACCCTTTCATGGCAGGTATTTCCAGAGAAAAATCACTGCGTAACTCATACTTTCACTGCCGAATCGTGGAGGAAGATTGCTTATTTAGATAGAAGGGATGAGGCGTAAGTATAATTCGAGGTTTGGGTCAATAACATAGCAGAAGGGAATTCTTGCTGTAAAAATAGAAAGAAATAAGAACAAACATGATCCGATCTCCAGCTTACTCGAGGCGCACGCTAAAATCTATGGTTAAAAAGTGCGTTGTTTCAAGAACGAAAATTAAAATAAATACGCTGTTTTATTAGAAAATAACTTTTCTGTACTTTTTAACATGCACGTCATGTTTTACATTTTCATTCCAATAAATAAATCATAAATATCCTATCCTCAAATTCTTGTATGTATCTTGTAACTCGACGCGAAACACCCTTTTCAGACCTTTTTAGGCTTTCCTACACCTCAACAAGAACAACAGCAGCAAGAAGAAGAACAACAACAACAACACCTAAGTAGTTTGTACGCTTACTCCCCGAGTAAGCGAAAACAATTGTCTGAGAAATTAGGAAATGAGATATTTTAAATCTTCCCCAACCTACACAGAAGGCTTATCACTGCAGTGAAAGGGAGGGGGGTGGGGAGCTTTTAAAATTCCAGGATGGGGTCACTAAGACAGCAGGCGGTGTTTGTTGATGTAGGAAGTGGAAAGAAAGAAAGAACTAAAAATCAGTAAACTGAGAGATCAGGAATTGAGACGTTGTGAGTGGCTTAGCTGCATAACAGGAGAGAAGATTATAAACACTTGATAGTGAGGGTAACCATGAAGAAAGTGAGAAGAAAAAGAAGAAGGCAAGTGATGAAAATAGAAAAATGTGTAAAAGGGCTTTTAAGAAAGAAAAAATCTTTCTAAAAGGAGGTAGATGCAGAAGAGAAGGTTAGTGAAAGACTGGATCCCCGAATACAAGAGGCAAGGCCTAGGCCTATGCATATCCACACGATATGCAAAGATAATTATCACAAAATTATGAAAACCAGGGACCTTACCAACGCTAACCAAGTGTTTGAACATTTAGCTAGGTCTATGCTATTCCTGAACACGTAATATGCCCAGATTAATTAACGCCAAATAGAGACGCATGAACCTTATCAACGCTAACCAAGTGATTGAACATTGAGCTAGGCCTATGCTATCCATTAACACATAAAACCCATATAATTAACGCCAAATAAAGCAAATAAAGAGACACACGGACCTTACCAACGCTAACCTATTGTTTAAACAATGAGCTAGAGCTACACCACCCATTAACAGGCAATATGCCTACATAACTAACACAAAATAAAGAGAAAATGAATAAAACCAGAAATAAAACAGACTGTAATATCCAAAAAGCAGATCCCATAGATATCCCAGCAAAAGTTAACCTACTGTGCGAACACTGATCTAGGCCAGACAAGAAATAATGGATGGAAACTAGAACTGAAGAGATACAACACATCCCACTATGGGAACTTCTTCACATACAAGATATGTGACACGTGGAATAAACTGCCACCAGAAAGAAGTTGTAAACAGCAACAGTGTGGAAGAGTTTGAAAGAAAGCTAGACAAAATCATTAGGAGGACACTGTGAATGAACAGTAAAACCTGCTCCTACAGATAAATGAGCACACGATGTCTCCTCTTAGGATGGACTATAACAAGTCTTTGAGACATCCTAATCCTTGTAACATCCCTAGATAACTAAAACAAGATCGAGGGAAAATCAATAAAAACAGATCTAAACCAGGACGATAATTCCCACCAGAGCGGCACCTTCGCATCTCCTAGCAATTAGAATCAGGTATATCTCGTTAGAAGGACCCACCCTTCCTCTCTCTCTCTCTCTTCTCTCTCTCTCTCTCTCTCTCTCTCTCTCTCTTTTCTATTTAGAAACAAGCTCATTGACCGGGCAGCGGGAAAATTCGAGGCTCTACTTTAAACTGTGATTTGCAATTGCAGGACAGCGTGAAATTGGGTCCCAATTTGAATTTTGTCTCTTTCTCTCTCTCTCTCTCTCTCTCTCTCTCTCTCTCTCTGGAAAGTCTGAAGTCTTGGACTGTGGATTTGTTACCTCTCTCTCTCTCTATCTCTCTCTCTGTCTCTCTCTTTTGTATCGTCTGGGATTAAGGCCATTTATTTAGGAATTCTTAGATGATATATATATATATATATATATATATATATATATATATATATATATATATATATATATTTATATATATATATATATATATATATATATATATATATATATATATATATATATATATATATATATAGATGTCATTATTTATGTGGTTTGAATTTAAGTGTTTATTATTTATTAATGCTTGTTCTCTCAAGTTAAATTTCTTTACAGAGAGAGAGAGATAGATATGTTCTCAGCTTTTCTTATCACTAATTAATCCTCCAGTCCCTACTTGAATTTTTTTATGCAGAGAGAGAGAGAGAGAGAGATCCTTGTCAGCTTGTATAACCTACAGGAGAACATAATTAAATAAATTTTCTTCTCGAACCTTCTATAATTACCCTGACTCAGGCGGGGCGGGGGCGGAGCGGTGGGGGTGTGTCTAATAACTACTCTATAATTATCGAAGCCCAAGGGCGGTGTGGATTACAGCGGAGGACTGGGCCCTTTGAAAATTCTGTATCAAAAGGATTCAGTGATTTCTAAGAGAGGCTTAATGGGTGGTTTACAGAACGGCTCTCAAAATAGAGAAGAGATCCATCGATCTATAGATTTAATATATCTGGCTGTGTATGTAGTATGTATGTATGTATGTATATATGTATGTCTCTATATATATATATATATATATATATATATATATATATATATATATATTTATTGGTCCTTCTAAATAATATTCGTATAAATATTACAATAATACTGAGATGTATAATTTTTAAATTTTAGATAAAATAGTAATAATGAATAGTATATCTATAATGTTTATGATTCATTATACATACAACCTTTTATTAATGAAATTTTTACTTACAAAAATGCTGCATAAATATATTTTATTTTATTTTATTGATATACACCATAAATTTCAGAGTATCCCAATGTTTATACGAAAATTAAAATAATTGTATGATCTCAGTCAAAAAGTCGGAATATCTACAATTGTATAATGAATCATAGACATTGGTAGATAATATTCATTATTACTATTTTATCTACAATTATTAATAATACATCTTCAATATTATTGTAATATTTATACGAAATATTATTCAGAAGGACCAATAAATTATATATATATAGTATATATATATATTATATATATATATATATATATATATATATATATATATATATATATAAAGGTACTCCTAAAAGGCTGTAGACATCAGGAAAAAAAAATTGAAGAGTGAACGTTTTATATATTTATTTTTATTTATTTATTTATGAACATCTGGAAGAGCGGCCTCTATAAACTTTCAGACTCATTCCAGCGGGGCTGATGACTATGTGGGGGTTGGGGGTTGGGGGGTTGGGGGGTGGGGGGGAGGGAATTTTTCAACCTCATTAACATTTATTGGCTTACATCCGAAAACTATTAACGAAGTCGTTTTTAAAAGTTTGGGCGGGGACCACAAAAAAAAAAAGTTTATTGTTCCCAGGGAGTTTATGGTTGGTTTTATTATTGGTAAAATAAAAATAAGAATTTTTGTGTGTATTATATATACAACATATATAGGATATATATATATATATATATATATATATATATATACACATACACACACACATATATTTCAATTCACGCACTGTAGAATTAACCCTACAATGCCGACGGATTTACTCAGAGAGAGAGAGAGAGAGAGAGAGAGAGAAGAGAGAGAGAGAGGAATTTGCACAAGAATTATCACACCTCCGTGACGATTATATAATTCAATAGACATCATGTTATAAAACTTGCTATTTTTTTTTTTTTTTTTTTATTAGGAATCCACAGAGAGAAGAGAGAGATAGATGGGGGAGAGAGAGAGAAGAGACCCCGTTAGGGAGGGGGGGGAGAGAGGGACCCGAGGGAAACTTCCCCGAATACCCCGTGTTTTAAAAGTGATGGGATTGGTCAGGTTGCCCAACAAGGGGCTATTTTGATATCCGTAAATGGAGCGGTGTCAAACGTCGCTCAAATGACACCGGGGGCGATGTCACATGACACTCTCCACGTGTCAGACTCCGTAATGGATAGTCATTCGGTAATTGATTATCTATTAATGATGGCTGGTTTAGACGGTTGGGTCGTTTAATTTCAGAACTGGATAATGCTGCAAGATACCCTAAGCCGCGGCCCATAAATATCCATCCCAGCCGGCCGTGGTGGCCTGTTGGCGTCACACGATCATGGGTAACTTCAACCTTAAATAAAATAAAGACAACTGAGGCTAGAGGGCTTGCCAATTTGCTACGTTTTTGATGATCGGACGGGGGGGATGGCATTGATTCAACATGCCAATTTGCAGCTCTCTAGCCTCTGTAGTGCCAGACGCACGATCATGGGTACGTTTAACCTTAAAATAAAAACCACTGGTATGTTTGTTCATCGGATGGTGGATGATCAATATAAACAGTATAAATTTTCCTTGCATTCAATTCAGAGTAATATTTCTCTCTCTCTCTCTCTCTCTCTCTCTCTCTCTCTCTCTCTCTCTCTCTCTCTATCTATCGTCATGTATACCTGTGGATGATCTATTAATATATATATATATATATATATTATATATATATATGTGTGTGTGTGTGTGTGTGTGTGTGTGTTTCGTATTAGTTCTCCTTCCATGAGTGCTTTCATAAATATATATTTAAAAAATCATCCTATAAAATTTCTCAAATTGGGAAGGTATTTTGACTTCCCAATACCATTAAAAAAAAAAAGTTTCCAATTATTAGCTAGAACATCAAAAATAAATTGGTTTACACGAAATATCTCAATAAAATTTATGCAAAATAGTTCTCAGAGAGAGAGGTTCTTCCATTATCTGCTAAAACATTTTTACAAACAATTCAAGAAGAAAATAATACTATATTGGAGAATGAAAAGGGCTTTGAGAAGAATCCATATTTAGAATAATGTAAATAGAAACTAAGCTGATGGAGGAATGTTCAAGATGTAAGAAATCATCTCACACACAAGAAAAGGAACCACTTCGGAATTACAGGGTGTCACAAGTAAAGTTCACCAACTTTCAGAGGAGGGGAAAATGGTCAAGAATCTATTAAATGATGATGTAATCTTGGTATAACTATCATTATTCGAAAAATGAACTCTGTCCATATAGAACAAGCCCACAGAAGCCAATGCCTTGAAATTCAAGCTTCCAAAGAATAATAATAATAATAATAATAATAATAATAATAATAATAATAATAATAATAATAATATATTATTATTATTATTATTATTATTATTATTATTATTATTATTATTATTATTATTATTATTAGAAGATGAACCTTGTCCATAAGGATCAAAGCCGACAGAAGCCACTGCCTTGAAATTCAAGATTCCAAAGAATATTAATATTATTATTATTATTATTATTATTATTATTTTTTTTTTTTTTGCTCTATCACAGTCCTCCAATTCGACTGGGTGTATTTATAGTGTGGGGTTCCGGGTTGCATCCTGCCTCCTTAGGAGTCCATCACTTTTCTTACTATGTGTGCCGTTTCTAGGAGGACTCACACTCCGTCTGCATGAGTCCTGGAGCTACTTCAGCTTCTAGTTTTTTCTAGATTCCTTTTCAGGGATCTTGGGATCGTGCCTAGTGCTCCTATGATTATGGGTACGATTTGATTTCCACTGGCATATCCCATATCCTTCTTATTTCTATTTTCAGATCTTGATACTTATCCATTTTTTCCCCTCTCTTTCTCTTCAACTCTGGTATCCCATGGTATTGCGACATCAATGAGTGATACTTTCTTTCTTGACTTTGTCAATCAACGTCACGTCTGGTCTCGTTTGCACGTATCACCCTATCAGTTCTGATACCATAGTCCCAGAGGATCTTTGCCTGATCGTTTTCTATCACTCCTTCAGGTTGGTGCTCGTACCACTTATTACTGCAAGGTAGCTGATGTTTCTTGCACAGGCTCCAGTGGAGGCTTTTGCCACTGAATCATGCCTCTTTTTGTACTGGTTCTGTGCAAGTGCCGGGCATTCACTTGCTATGTGGTTTATGGTTTCATTTTTCGTATTGCACTTCCTACATATGGGAGAGATGTTATTTTCCGTCTATCATACTTTGAACATATCTGGTTCTTAGGGCCTGATCTTGCTGCCGCTGTTATCATTCCTTCAGTTTCCTTCTTTGAGCTCTCCCCTCTGTAGCCATTGCCAATTGTCATCGCTGGCTAGTTCTTTAGTCTGTCTCATGTATTGTCCTGTGCATTGGTTTGTTTTGCCAGTCCTCTGTTCTTTCTGTCTTTCTCCTGTCTCTGTATATTTCTGGGTCTTCTTCTACTTTTATTAGTCCTTCTTCCCATGCACTCTTTAGCCACTCGTCTTCACTGGTTTTCAGATATTGCCCCAGTGCTCTGTTTTCGATGTTGACGCAGTCCTCTATACTTAGTAGTCCTCTCCCTCCTTCCTTTCGTGTTATGTATAGTCTGTCCGTATTTGCTTTTGGGTGTAGTGCTTTGTGTATTGTCATTTTGTTTTCCTGGTTTTCTGAGGCTTTATGCTGCGGAGTTCTGCCTTCGTCCATTCCCACTATTCCTGCGCTGTATCTGATTACTGGCACTGCCCATGTGTTTATGGCTTTTATCATATTTCCGGCGTTGAGTTTTGACTTGAGTATCGCCTTGAGTCTCTGCATATATTCTTTCCTGATCGTGTCTTTATCTCTTGGTGTTTTATATCTCCTCCTTCCATTATTCCCAGGTATTTGTATCCTGTCTCATCTATGTGTTTGATGTTGCTCCCATCTGGTAGCTTATCCCTTCAGTTCTCGTTTACTTTGCCTTTTTGTATGTTGACTAAGGCGCATTTTTCTATTCCAAAACTCCATCCTGATGTCCCCAGATACAATCCTTACAGTCTGGATTAGGGTATCTATTTCCTTGATGCTCTTACCATACAGCTTGATGTCGTCCATGAACATCAGAATGGTTGATTTTGTTGCCT
>NC_087208.1:47241153-47243653 GCF_015104395.2 Macrobrachium nipponense | reverse complement strand
AGAGAGAGAGAGAGAGAGAGGTATGTATTTTTTTTATTTCTGTACATCGGTTTACCTTAGTGCATTCAATCACGTTTTAATAAATGTCATGCTCTTAGAATGTTTAATCTGAGAGAGAGAGAGAGAGAGAGAGAGAGAGAGAGAGAGAGAGAGAGAGAATGTTCTGAGATTTATGTAAACGCGAATCTAACATTCACTGGTCACCTTCCAAAGGAGAGAGAGAGAGAGAGAGAGAGAGAGAGAGAGAATTCATGAGTATAATATAGTATACCCTGACTACTTTTGCATTTAACTGAAATTAATGAAAACACATAAATGTAAATGAATATTCAACTGGAATTGTCTTACTTAGAATTCCCAGTCCTGCTAATTGGAGATATGAGAATAAAAGCAATGTATGAATAAGAAAAATAAAATAAAAATAAAGTTACTATTAGCTAAACGAAAGAAACATATCTCTATGTTATCAAATAATATTAAATGCAAGGGAAACAAATGAGTAACTATTCAAGAATATTACGAGGTAAAACAAAGGAAATCTTTGAAGAATATTAAACAATATAAAGGAAAATACAAAGAAAAAAATCCGGATAACTTGATATGATAGAAAGGAGTAAAGAGAATAAGTAATTTTTTTTTTCTCTCTCTCTCCTCATAACTACCTGCTTACGATGACAGCGATTCAGCATGAATATGGAGAGAGAGAGAGAGAGAGAGAGAGAGAGAGATTACCTTAACAGACCTTATAGCTCGTTCGAGTTGCCCCAGGTCCCTCAGTGTGAGGCACCTCACACTGAGAGAGAGAGAGAGAGAGAGAGAGAGAGAGAGAGAGAGAGAGAGAGAGAGAGAGAGAAGGCCATTTAATCATGCACGAGAAAAGCTAGCAGGGGATTAATGAGTTTCTTATGCAAATGAAAAAATGGTTGGCGAGTCATCCGTTCTGCAATAAATGAACAAGAATCCAAAGTGGATTCAGTGTTGGATGATGATGTTGACGTCTATTCAGGAAATAATAGAAAGGCTAGATAATTAATGTGTTTGCTCTTACTAGAGAAACAACACAGTTTTTAAAAGCTTTGCATCTTTTTGTCTTTGAAATGATAGAACGACATCAGAAAATATATGGTCATTAAACAGCAAGAATTTTATTTTTCATCTTTCAAATAGAAATAAAAACGAAGAAATTATAAATGATCATACTAATGTAACTATACAGATTTTTGCTTTGGGCATTCACAACCCTGGGCAACGACAGGGTATTGTCCCCCCCTCCCCCACCCTTGGGGGTATTTCGCTATATGTAAACCATCTGCTTTGGGACAAACTCTTGGGGGATTGATCTTGTGTTGTAATATTTTTTTTAATGATATTTGGAATGTGTTCGATATGAGATAATGTTGTCGATGGAATATAACAGCGTCTTATTGAATGGATGGAGTTTAAAGCTGAGAGAGAGAGAGAGAGAGAGAGAGAGAGAGAGAGAGAGAGAGAGAGAGAGAGAGAGAGAGAGAGATAACAAAACCGTTGCAATACTTTTACAAAAACTAGTGTTTTAATTATTCCCGGCTACGTAAGCGAATACGGATCAGGAGTAGGAAACAGGAATAGAAATCAGGAATAAAAATCAACGGTAGGGTTCAGGAATAAAAATCAACGGTAGGATTCAGAAACAGGAATCAGAAATATGAATCAAGAGTAGGATTCGGGAATAGGATTCAGAAAAACGAATCACGGATAGGCTTCAGGAGTAGGATTCAGGAATAATAATCAAGGATACAAATCAGAATAAGCTTCAGGAATAAGAATAAGGAGTAGGAATCAGAATAAGATTCATGAATAGGAATCAGGAGCAGAATTCGAGAATAAGAATCAGAAATAGGAATAAGGAGTAGGATTCAGGAATAGCAATCAGAATAGAATTCAGAAATAGGAATCAGGAATAAGACTCAGTGGATATCAGGAATGGGAATCAGAAGTAGGATTCTGGAATAAGAATAAGAAATAGGATTCAGGAGTATTATTCAGGAATAGGAATCAGGAGTAGAAATCAGGATTAGGAAATAGAAATACAATTCAGGAATAGGATTCAGAAATAGGATTCAGGAGTAGTATTCAGGAAAAGGAATCAGAAACTGGAATCATGAATAAAAATCAGTAGGATTCAGGAACAGGAATCAGGGACAGAGTATCCTATGCTTCGTGGCTCGTCTATCCTTTTAACGGGAGATTCCAAGATTTTCGTTCTGAGTTGAAAAATGTTTCGGGGGAAATGTGCGCTTTGATGGGCTGGGATATGGACCGGGGGTTTTTGAAATAAAATTGGCCCAGTCAGAGGATGCACTGTTTTAGGGTTGTTAAGTCAGTCACTCTCTCTCTCTCTCTCTCTCTCTCTCTCTCTCTCTCTCTCTCCTCTCTCTCTCTCCTACTATATATATATATATATATATATAATATATATATATATATATATATATATATATATATATATATATATATCACA
>NC_087208.1:47231153-47238653 GCF_015104395.2 Macrobrachium nipponense | reverse complement strand
ATCTGGCAACGCTGAAGGACAGGCCACCAGACGGGTGGCTGAGAGCTCCATGGGCCACGACTCATACAGGATTATAGTTAAGAAATAATTATCTTTTAGTCTCCAGAGATAGAGAGACATAAAACTACTCATCACAGTCTCTTCAACTGCTTCATTAAGGAATAAATATATATTAGTCGGGCCACGGCTCATACAGGATTATAGTGAACAGAACATTCGATATTCTAATTTTAGTTAAGAAATAATTATATTTTAGTCTCCAGAGATAGAGATAAAACTACTTATCACAGTCTCTTCAACTGTTTAATCAAGGAATAAATATATGCCAGTCTCAAGATAACATATCTGAAATAAAATTGCTGATTGAAGTCTCAAAAAATATATCCAAAAAGGCTTCAGAATGTATTTATCCTAAACGGTCCTTCGTCTCAAACAATTAAAAAATAAATATATTTTAGTCTCCAGAAAGTGTAGTTGAAATAGGACTGCTTATTATTCTCAAAAAATATATCCAAAACGTCTTCAGAATGTATTAACCCTAAAGGTTCCTTCGTCTCAAACAATCAATAAATAAATATATTTTAGTCTCCGTCTCAAACAAATTAAAAAAATAAATATATTTAGTCTCCAGAAAGTGTAGTGAAAATAGGACTCTGCTGATTATTCTCAAAAAACAAAAAAAATATATCCAAAAAACGTCTTCAGAATGTATTAACCCTAAAGGTTCCTTCGTCTCAAACAATCAATAAATAAATATATTTTAGTCTCCGTCTCAAACAATCAATAAATAAATATATTTTAGTCTCCAGAAAGTATAGTTGCAATAGGACTGCTTATTATTCTCAAAAAATATATCCAAAACGTCTTCAGAATGTATTTACCCTAAACGTTCCTTCGTCTCATAATAATAAATAAATAAATATATTTTAGTCTCCAGAAAGTATAGTTGCAATAGGACTGCTTATCATTCTCAAAATATATATCCAAAAAGTCTTCGGAATCTATTTACCCTAAACGTTCGTTCGTCTTAAACAAATGAATGTCTGTTCCATTGCCTTCGGTGAGTAATGTGTGATTACGGCGAGAGCTTCGCCAGAACAATGAATATTTAATGGGCGGGCTTTAATCCGACATTATATTTTTGTTGGTCGTGCTAGATTTACTCTGGTGTCTGAGCCCCACTCTCTCTCTCTCTCTCTCTCTCTCTCTCTCTCTCTCTCTCTCTCTCTCTCTCTCTCTCCTTTTCATCATTTATCCTGGATATTATGTTCTTCAGTTTTTTTTTTCATTCGATTTTTCTCTCTATTTCTTTCTCTTCATTTCGAATTTCCCCCCCCCCCTCTCTTCATAACGCTCCCCCTCTCTCTCTCTCTCTCTCTTGTTTCGTTTTTCCTTTTAGCCATGGTATCATGTGCTCTCTCGTCTCTCTCCTTTTATCCTAGCTTTCACGTTCATTTCTTTCTTCATTTCGAAAACCCCCCCCCCTCTACTCTCATCTATATTCGTTGGTCCTCTTAATTTCCTAGTTGCCGTGGTGCAATCTCCTCTCTCTCTTCTCTAAATCTCGCTTACTCCTCTCTCATCTCTCCTCTTCTTCCTCTCTCACTCCGGTTTGACACCATTATCACTTCTTTCTTCATTTAGACTTCTCTCTCCTCTCTCTCTCTCTTCTCTCGTTATCATTCCTCCGATCTCTTCTCTCTCGTATCCACTTCTCGTAGCTTTCATGTATTTCATTTCGAACCTCCGCCCCCCACCCTCTCTCTCTCTCTCTCTCTCTCTCTCTCTCTCTCTCTCTCTCTCTCTCTCTCTCTCTCGCTTTTTCCCGTCATCCCCCAGTGGTAATCTCATCTTACCGACGTTCATTACTTTAACCTTTTAACCTTTTCAGACGACAAAATCATCATCACTTGATTTTTCCCAATTTTTTTTTTTTTTTTTTTACTTTTTAAATCTCCGTAAAACCATTGCAACATGATTTATGTTGCGTCCTTCACCTCTCTCTACAAACTCTCTTATGACCTTTTACGTACAAAAGAGAAAATACAATTCTCGTTGTTTGTCACAGTGTATTAGGTATACTTTTCTTTTTTTTCGCTTACTCGGGGTGTAAGCCTAGAAACTACATTATTGCTTTTGGTAGGTGGAAAGGGTGTTTGGCGTTGAGTTAAAATGTAAAGAAATTCAAGGATGGGATATTTATGATTTATTTATTCGAATGAAAACGTAAAAGAAAAATAACGTGTGCGTTAAACAATACAGAACAATTATATTATTTCTAATAAAATATAACTCATTCATTTCAATTTTCGTTGGTGAAACAACGCTCTATTTGACCGTAGATTTTCGCAAGTGCACTGAGTAAGCATGAGGTCGGATTGAGCCTTGTTGCGAGATCTGGGAAGTTAAGACGGATAATCCCTCATGAGGAGTGGCAATTAAAAAACATTTATTTCATTTCTCATTTCTCAACTGAACTCGGCTGACATTTCGTTTTTCGTAGGATAATTACTTTAGTGTTTTTATATATTTTTTCGAGAACAGTTATCTGTTTTAAATTCTCTCTCTCTCTTCTCTCTCTTTTTTTCTATATGACATCTGCATGTCGAGGAAATACATAGTTCCTGCTAATTGTATCTTTCGTTACAATGAAATGTTGTAACAGTCGTTCTATCCATTTTCATTTCTCTGTTTGCATTTGTTTGTGTCGAACAGAACATTTCAAAAATCTATATATTTTTCAAAATTTCAGTTTGTGTGTTTTATTTCAGCTTTTTTTATCTTTAGTTTGTGTGTGTGTTTGGGATATCTAGAACATTTCAAAAAAAAATTTTTTTTTAAATTGCCGTTTGTGTGTTTATTTCAGCTTTTTCATTTCTCTGTTTGCGTTTGTTTGTGGCGACTAGAACATTTCAAAAATATATATATTTTTAAATTTCAGTTTGTGTTTTTTTCAGCTTTTTTTATCTTTAGTTTGTGTGTGTTTGTGGCGACTAGAAAATTTATAAAATATTTTTTTTTAATTGCAGTTTGTGTTTTTTATTTCAGCTTTATTATTTTCAGTTTGTGTGTGTTTGTGGCGACTAGAACATTTCAAAAATATTTTTTTTTAAATTGCAGTTTGTGTTTTTTATTTCAGCTTCATTATTTTCAGTTTGTGTGTGTTTGTGACATCTAGAACATTTCAAAAATATATATATTTTTAAAATTTCAGTTTGGTTTTTCATTTCAGCTTTTATTTATCTTGAGTTTGTGTGTGTTTGTGACATCTAGGATAGCTCTTTTTTTTAGAACATTTTATATTGCCGACTAGAATTGTCGTTTAACTAGAACATTTCAAATATATTTTTCTGTTTTTTTTTTTTTTTTTTTTTTTTTTTTTTTTTCTGTTTTTTTTTTTTTTTTTTTTTTTTTTTTTTTTTTTAGTTTTTTTTTTTAGTTTGTGTAAGTTTATGGCATCTAGGATAGCTCTTTTTCCAGAACATTTTATATTGCCGACTAGAATTGTCGTTTAACTAGAACATTTCCAAAATAGTTTTTTGTTTTTTCCTATTTTTTTTTCAGTGTGTGTTTGTTTGTGACTAGAATCGTCCTTTTTCTAGAGCATTTTATGTAAAAAAAATAAAACTAATTTTAGTGTGTGTTTCTTCCAACAAGAACTGTACTTTATATTAAAAAAAAAAATCGTATAATCATTATATAAGAATAATTGCATAAATAAGTAAAAAATACACCGAAGTTTCTTCGGCGCAATCGAGTTTTCTGAACACCGTATGATCAAGGCCACCGAAAACAGATCCATCTTTCGGTGGTCTTGATATAATGCTGTATGAGCCACGGCCCACGATACTTTAACCACGGCCTGGGGTGGCCTGACGCACATTTATTACAAACTCTAACCTTAAATAAAATCAAAGCTACTGAGGCTAGAGGGCTGCAATTTGGTATGTCTAATCATTGAAGGGTGGATGATCAACGTACCAATTTGCAGCCCTCTAGCCTCAGTCGTTTATAAGATCGGAGGGCGGACAGAAAAAAAGCGCGAACGGACAGACAGACAAAGCCGCCGGCACCACAATAGTTCCCTTTTCAGACAAAATCGTCTGAGTGATACTACCGTCGTGATCTCACCTCACTTGTAGATATAACTGCCCGGGGAAAGTTATATTTGACTTGCCATATTACGCGAAAAAGGCTTATCTTTACATTCCAAAGTTCACGGGACTGAGTTAGGGAATAGAATAATAATAAAAAAATGATATACAAACAGAATTAATCTAAAGCTTTACTGGGTTCGTAAGAACTGTACAATAAAGATTTAATATACAAAGTTTGCTAGGGCGAAGATTGACTTTAAATAACTTCCATTACTCTCCGTGAAAAAAATATAAATATTTTGGGAAAAAACTGGTTTACATATGAGAGAGAGAGAGAGAGAGAGAGAGAGAGGGGAATGTTGGTTTTGAAATGTTCGTATGAGATGGCGTTCAGGTTGTTTTGACAATAACTTCTCTCTCTCTCTCTCTCTCTCCCTCTCTCTCTCTCTCATATATATCTATCGATATACTATATATATATATATATATATATATATATATATATATATATATATATATATATATATATGTGTGTGTGCGGCTTATATTTGATTGGTATATGCACAATATAATAATATATGTATATCTATAATATAATATGATGTGTGTGTATGTGTGTGTGTGTGTGTGTGTGTGTTACATACACACACAGACGTATACATATATACGCACACATATATTTGTACAAGAGACATATATCCCCTAATCTCTTCCTCACGTAACCTTTTGACCTAATATATACGAAAAAAATATATATATAAATATCCAGACACTTATTCTATTTTTTCAGTTAGCACTTATAACCATTCCCCTTCGTCTCCTCTTAGTTAAGAGTTTATTTATAATTATTTTTTCTATGATAATCTTCAAAAGCTCTTGACACACTCTAGAGATTCTCTTGGGTCTCACTTCTATTCAACCTGGTCTTTTATTATATTTCTTTCCTCATTCCTTCCTCTTCTTCTTCTCCTATTTTATAAAAAAAAAAAAATAATCTCTTCAGCTCTTCCAATCAACCCCTCTTCTATCTCTCTCTCGTCTTCCTTCTCTCTTCTCTCTCAGCTTCTCGTTCTCTCTTTCTCTCTTCTCCTCTCTCTCTCTCTCTCTCACCCTCGTGCCTTGACACATTTTTCATTTTTCTAACAGCCTCCAAAATTCCTTTCACTCTCCATTTTTAAATATTTATTCTCACATTTTCCTTTTTCAAGTTTTCCCGGTTTATCTTTTTTATTCCTTCGGTTTGTTTATCTTTTCACTCTCTCTATTTCTTCTTCTTCTTCTTCTTCCTCATTCATATCTCGGGTCAAGCATCTAGGTCTCTTGAATAAGGGCTTTTTACCCCCCGTGAGAGAGAGACAGAGAGAGAGAGAGAGAGAGAGAGAGGAGAGAGAGAGAGAGAGAGAATAGCCTCACCCGATTTAGATCCATTTCAGGTAGTAAAATATCTGCCCGAAGCGATGAGTCACCACCAGCAATCCTAACGCATCCTACTGGCAGGAGGACTACTACTACTACTACTAATACTACTACTAGTAGTAGTAGTGGTAGTAGTAGCCAAGACCCTCTCCTCCCTTCCCACCTCACCACCCACTTTCTCCCCCAAACCAGCCACTTCCCCGGACTCACCGAGCACCACCGGCCGACCCAACCACCTCATCTCGAACAAAAGCTCGCCAGAGCTCCAGGCTCCAGGCCTCTCCTGAAGACTTACGGGATTCTGGGAAATTTGTGAATGACATTCATTCAAAGGCAGCGCTTTCGTGTGTTTGTGTGTTTGTTTGTGTGTTTGTGCGCTCGGCAGAAGTAGCTTGAAGTGAATGGGTAGACAGACATACGTGAGCAAACGCTACCGGGTTTATTATATTTTCTTCCGTAAAGCGATTAAAAAAAATGACTACTGGGGTTGGCTGCGCACTAATTTATACACATGAATACAAAGTCATCCATATTTAAGCGTTTTGTGTGTGCGTACGTATAGTACACAGAAATGTTCCGAAAAATATTATTCAACTTGATTCCAAAAGAGGTTGCTAGTTATTTTTTATCCATTATGAATATTTTATAAGCGTTTGAATTGCTTCTTATACGCATGTATACAAAGTGTTCCATATTTGAAAGGATTGTGTGTACGTATGTCTAGTAAGAATTTTTATCACTTCACGTTGATACATATATATATGCATTAAGCTACAAATGTCCTTTAATATCCAATTCGCTCTACCTCGGAATTAATAAATTTTCATATTTGTTAACCGAACGAGAATATTTTTTGTTATAATAACTTCGTCCTCTCGTGGATTCGAACCACCGCACAGGGGAGAAATCAGGACTTCAGTGGTGTTACCGACTCGTCCAGCGTCACTGAAGTCCTGATTTCTCCTCTGTGCGGTGGTTCGAATCCACGAGAGGACGAGGTTCTCAACTAAAAAATTCTCTTTCGGCTAACATATACGAACATTAATTCTGAGGTAGAGCGAATTGGATATTAAAAGGACATTTGTATATTTTAAAGGCATATTCTTCATTACAGAATAATATACGCCCTCTTTTTCTACCTCTTTCACTCTCACCACGAGTCTTCATCATTTCATTGAATCTTCAACATCCTATAGTAGATTCACATCAGCCGTGCATCTGATGTCTAGGCCAGTCCTTTACGACGCTCCTGATTGCCTGTTGATAAGCCAGTCAAAGGCTGTAAACTCTGTCTCTCTCGAGAGTTCACATGGGCAGCATGTATGTTCCATCTCTCCTGAGGGATATGTTTTTCAAAAGTATCCCTCAGGAGTGGTGGAACATACATACTACCTATGTGAACCCTTTCGAGAGACTGAGAGTTTCCAGGCCTGTGATTGGCTTATGAACAGCCAATCAGGAGCGTCGTAAGGGACTGGCCGAGACATCAGTTGCACGGGTGATGTTCATCTACTACAGAACTTCTCCTAATGTCTTCTTTTTCGCAAAATACAACTCATTTCAGTTGGTCCCAGATTCTGTTCATCTTTGGTCCTTTGGCTGGCTCGAAGCACAAGGCTCCTAAGGGTTCATGTGGGGGTTTTTGGAGTTGGGGGGGGGGGGGGGGGGGAGGTCCCGGGGGGTGGGGGTCCTATCTTGAAACGGATTCATTTTTGCTACAGAATGGGAGACTGTGAGAAAACCTTCAAAATTTTGTATTGGTGGAACAGAGTCAAGTTTCGTGATAGTCTTTCACTTTATAAAACCTGAGTTGAGTTCTCTCTCTCTCTCTCTCTCTCTCTCTCTCTCTCTCTCACTATCTGTCTGTCTGTCTCAATCTCTGTATCTCTCTCACTGTCCCAGCCTCTCTCTCTATCTATCTGTGTTTCAGTTGCTCTCTCTCTCTCTCTCTCTGTCTGTCTGTCCGTCTGTCTCTCTAGCCTCTTCC
>NC_087208.1:47210760-47230653 GCF_015104395.2 Macrobrachium nipponense | reverse complement strand
TGAGTCATAGTAATGGTTTCCGGTCGTCTTATTGAGAGAGAGAGAGAGAGAGAGAGAGAGAGAGAGAGAGAGAGAGAGAGAGAGAGCAATACCTTTATTCTTCTCGCCTCCTCTTCTTCTTTACTACTGCAATAGAGTTATCTCTATAATTCCACGATGATTCCTTACTTTAATATCAACGTCAACTACAATAAATTGTACAATTCACAACCCATAACACATACAACTTCGCAATTACAACCCCTCAAATCAATCACAACGCAAATCACGCCACAATCACAGCAGTATCAATTACAGACAATTACAAAATGAATTTCCATTCGTAGCCGCTGCAGTTAGCAATCAAAGCGCCGTATTGCGGCGTTCATTAGGGTACTGCCGGCCTCGCGTTCTCTCTCGGGGTGGGAACCTAATGAACGGACCCTTATCTCCGATTATGACGTCACATGACTGGACTTAATTACGTCGGGTGAATAGAAGGAGCTATGGCAATTTGGAGGGACCATGTTTGGGAGTAGTAATATGTCGGCTGTAACTGGACCCCTTCTGTAGTGGACTGGGTCGTGGTAATTAATGTACTGGGTTTGATATGTATATGATATTACGTGTGGGGGTATATATCATATAATGTGTGTATGTATGAGGGAATTACTTACTTATAATGATAATACAAGAACTTTCATATGCATAAGCAAATGACAAGCAAGAAATTAGCTGCCAAAAGTAACAAAAACTTTGGGAAAATTTAACAATATTTAACAATGCACCACTTATCCTTCCACGTTAACTTCCTCTCTCTCTCTCTCTCTCTCTCTCTCTCTCTCTCTCTCTCTCTCTCTCTCATTTTTGCCATTCACCAACGAAAATCACAGCCAGAATTCAGTCTCCAATCTTTCACAGATTACGTAGAACCACCTAAGCCAGAAGTTCCAGAATTTCTCAGGAATTCCAGAATTTTGCCCGACTTCCCGTAGGGAGGCATTATGGACTCGTACCTGACAGATACGTACACGGTTGTGTACGTACACGGCAGACTTTAGTTTTTGAGAGCACGGGACCTTCGTGTGGACGGCGACGTTAGTGACGACATTCCCCGTGGTCTGCGATTTCCTGAGCGCTCCGGAAAAGAGAGAGAGAGAGAGAGAGAGAGAGAGAGAGAGAGAGAGAGAGAGAGAGAGAGAGAGAGGAACGTTTGCGAAATTGGAATTGTTTAGTTGTCGTGGGAACGCCCACGAAAATGCTTTGGGGTCGTTAAATGGTTTGGGTAAGCGGTAATATTTTAGAGAAACAAGCCTTTTTAGGAAAGCAGAAATATTTTAAGGAAATAGAAACGTTTCGACATAGAAACGTTTTGGGGAAACAGAAATGTGTTAGGGAACTAGAGTCTTTTCGGGAAAGCAGAAATGATTTTAGGTAAACAAACATCTTAGGAAAGCACAAACGTTGTAAGAAAGTAGAAGAGGTTTGAAGAAAGCACACAAACGTTTTTGGAAAGTGTAGACATTTTCAGGAATACTGTAACGTAGTAGGGAAGCACAAACATTATAGAAACACAAAAGGGGTTTAGCAGACTAATTCTAGGAACAGAAAAACGTTTTAGGGGAATCAGAAATTTCATGCCCCTTCGTTGCATAAATAATAAATAGAAAATGAGATTCGAAACGCCACCAAAAGACAGATCACAACAACATCTCGTCAGAGAACTTTTTTTAATTTATTTATTTTATTTTTTTTTTACGATGAGAGACGAACGAGTTTTTGGCCTATAGTTGCCAAATGTTGACTGGAATTAAACGGAGCTGGAAATTGAGTCGAGAGAACAGAAATCACTCCTTAGTTTCCTTTTCTACTTCTTTTTCTTCTTCTTTTCTTCTTCTTTCTCCAAACTACTAATTATTTAATTCATGGCACGGGAGGAGAACATTTGATTGATGTGAAGATTCCAGTCACAAGATTTTTGTGTCACATCTCTCTGTCTCTCTTTTTTTCAGAAGTCATTTATTAAAAAAAGAAAGGAAACCCTTCAAAAACTTTGCAGATCTGCCCCGTAATTTGTGTCGTGTATTTATGGCGAATGTTACGGGTATTTAAATTCCTAATATAAGTTTGTGGTTGATTTTGATGAGGTTTCTGCCAGATAATAGAATATTCCTGTAGAAGTGAATTTTTAATCTTTATCGCTTCTTAAAGTTGAGAAACAAAGGAGGATAATTCTTTGTTTAATATATGAAAGCACTCATTTCTCAGAGAAGTATATTTAGGGAAATATTGATATTTAATAAATAATAATAAGTAATAATTGCCTCGGTTATAATGATAAAGCACAGAGAGATACTCGCTTCATTCCACGCCATAAGGCAGTGCACAATTAGACCCTGGAAATGGTGACCGCTATAATTTTAAATTTTTTACGACTTATGATTCTGAAAATAATAATTGAAAAAAAAACCCTGCCATCATTTATTTTTTAATTAGAAAAGCTTGACCTAAGTTGATAGTTTTTTTTTTTTTTTTTCCAAAACTCGCCCGAACGTCAGCTGGATATATGAATATAAAGCAATTCAAATTCAGTGCGCTATTTGAACCACCAGCCATTAAATGTGGACGGATTGACTTCAGGCCCGCGTTCGAATGCTGTATTTCCGCAATCTCCAAAAATGGTTCGCCAAGCGTTTAACTGGAAATGTTGGAATCATGGCGGGCGTTAACTTAAAAATTGTGGTAAAAATTCCGGTATTTGAATGCATTGCTGTATTTATTTAGAATATATATATTAATATATAGTATATTTATTATATTATATCGTATACTATATACCATATATATAATTAATATATATGTAGTATAATTATATATATATATATTATATTATATAAATGAATACACACATTTATCCTCAGCGAGCTGAAATGCATTGTTTATTCAATTTAAACATGACAATTTGCTTTTATTTCATGGCAACAAAATGCCTTGTGTGTTGCATTTGGGCGGTGTACAGGCTGATTTTCTCTGTTTTCGCTGGAATTAGCGATTGGAAGCATGGAATACATTGATTCGAGACAACTGGAAACAGTGACTGGAAAAAGTTACTGAAAACAGCATCTAAAAAACTGAATGAAAAGCGATTTGAAACAGTGACTGAAAAATAGCGGATGAAAATAGCAGTTGAAAAACAACGATTGGAAACAGCGATTGAAAACGTGACTAAAAACAACGATTGGAAACGTGATTAGGAACAGCGATTGAATACAAACTGGAGCATATTGATTGGAACGGACTGAAAACACTGGATACAGTGATTGAAAAGTTACAGAAAACAGCGATTGAAAATAATGGAATACAATGATTGAAAACTGCGATTGGAAACAGTGATTGGAAAAATTGACTGAAAACAACATCTCAAAAAAGCAATTGTAAACAACGACTGAAAACAGCGATTGGAAACAGCAAAAATTTCAAAACAGCGACTGAAAACAGCGATTGTAAACTCGACAGGAAACAGCGATAGGTAAACAGCCATTGAAAACATCGACTGAAAACAGAGATTGAAAACATCGACTGAAAACAGCGATTGAAATCATCGACTGAAAACAGCGATTCAAAACATCGACTGAAAACAGCGATTCAAAACATCGACTGAAAACAGCGGTTGAAAACATCGACTGAAAACAGCAATTGAAAACAGCGATTGAAAACATCGACTGAAAACAGCGATTGAAAACATCGACTGAAAACAGCGATTGAAAACATCGTCTGAAAACAGCGATTGGAAACTATTCAGAAAATAAAAACAAAAAAAATGTTTCTTCGCTTTGATCAGTTATTGAGTTCTAGGTTGAAATTGAAGGATTCATCATAAAAGGTAGATACGATCAATCGTGCAGCATTGGCTATCGATTGAGAGAGAGAGAGAGAGAGAGAGAGAGAGAGAGAGAGAGAGAGAGTAATAATAATAATAATAATTCTTTATTTCCAATATTTACATTGGGTTTTCATAAAATATAAAACTATAATTAGTAAAATCATCTTACAAATAGTTAAAATATTTATTTTAGACATACAAAAGTTTGGTTAAGAAGCAACAAATCGACTAAAACTTCAGTAATTAATAAAATTCATCAATAATAAAAGAATATTATACATAGAAATATTTGCGGTAAAATATAATGAGTAAAAATTATTCTTCATTGAATATTAAAATACATTGTCATAGACCACATAAGTTGTGTTAAAACAAGTCATGTACAAATATGTTAAAATAACACAAAGTAAAACAAATAAGCATACTAGATTATAAAGGACGAAGGATATCTTAATTTGTTTGTAAATAAAAGCCATCTTATCCATAAGGTATTATCTAAAACTAATTCCAATATCTATAAAAGTACCGTATTTGCCTCAAAAGAAACCTTTTAATATGACAATTAAGCATAACGTGCAGTAAAACTTACACTATCGAACCATTTAAAATTAGTTTCTCTTTAAGTGTCATGAAAAGCAACGAGAGAGGATTTTTGTTTTAATTGTGTCAGGTACTTTATTGTATAATGCGGGCCTCGAATACTTAACCGGCGGGAGCCTATCTCTGTTTTCGCCCTTTTCTACATACTACAGATTTTCCTGCTGTCGGGTAGAAACCTCATTACTCGTGATGTTTTTGAATACCAGATTACAGACATCTATGGAAGGGTATTTGTCTTTTCATCTTTACCCATTCTAATTTTTTGAGGTTAGGGTGGGGATATGTGGTCATGTTTTTTTACATTACCAACAGTCCACTCGGGTGGCAAAGTTTTTGAAGTTTTTGAACCCTTTTCATTTGTGTTGAGAGAGAGAGAGAGAGAGAGAGAGAGAGAGAGAGAGAGAGAGAGAGAGAGAGAAATTAAGAATCATCGATACATAATATTATTATTATTATTATTCATTATCATTTTATTATTATTATTATTATTATTATTATTATTATTATTATTATTATTATTATTATTACGTAGTTAAACTCTGGAAATTACTTATACCAATATAAGTAGAAAAACCCAGAGACAATACAGCACCAAATCACTGAGACAGGAGAGAGAGAGAGAGAGAGAGAGAGAGAGAGAGAGAGAGAGAGAGAGAGAGAGAGAGAGGAATAAATAGCAAATGCCAGCTAATTCAAATTCATTCCAATTTCGTCTTGTAAAGTCCTTAATACATCGCGAACGTTTCTCCTTCAGTTTGCCCTCTCTCTCTCTCCTCTCTCGTCCGTTCTCTCTCTCTCTCTCTCTCTCTCCGAATCCAGATTTGCATCTCCTGTTTCCATTAGGGGCCAGAATGTAGTTCGGGGGATCTGGTGACACAGGAAGGAGAAGTTGGGAAGGACTCGTCTCCAGGACCTGAAGGATGAGTTTCCTGCTCACGGCCAACTTTCTGATTTAGGCCTCAGCGGCTGCGGGTGTGGGCGGGATGTGGCTGTCTGCGGGCGGGGGTGTAGGTGGGCGTATTGTCTGAGTCATAGTAATGGTTTCGGTGTCTCTTGAGAGAGAATGAGAGAGCAATAGTCTTCATCTTCTTCTTACTATTTTTTAATTATTTTATTATTATTATTATTATTTATTAATTATTATTATTATTATTATTATTATTATTATTTAATTCTCTTTACGAACAAGAGCAGAAAACGGAGAGACAATAAACATCAAAATCAGAGAGAGAGAGAGAGAGAGAGAGAGAGAGAGAGAGATTGATTTACTACTGCAATCAAAGTTATCTCTTTAATAATTCCATGACAAACCCTTACTTTAATATCAACGTCAACTACAATACATTGTACAATTCACAACCCAAAACACTTACAACTTCGCAATTACAACCCGTCATATAACTCACTACGTAAATCACGCCACAATCACAGTGGTATCAATTGCAGACAATACAAAATTAGTTTCCATTCGTAGCCGCTGCCAGTTAGCAATTAAAGCGCCGTATTGTGGCTTTTATTATTAGGGTACTACTGGCCTCGCGTTGTCTCTCTTGGGAACCTAATGAACGAAACCCTTATCTCCGATTATGACGTCACATGACTGGACTTAATTACTTCGGGTGTGAATAGAAGGAGCTCTGGCAATTTGGAGGGACCAGGTTTGGGAGTAGTATTTAATATATATATATATATATATATATATATATATATATATATATATATATATATATATATATATATATATATATATATATATATATATATATATATATATATATATATATATATATATATATATATATATATCATAATAATGTGAATATTATGAAGGAATTACTTACTTATAGTGATAATACAAAAACTGTGATATGCATAAGCAAAAGACAGCAAGAAATTAGCTTTCAAAAGTAACAAAACACATTGGAAAAATGTAACTTCGCAAAACGTCTCTCTCTCTCCTCTCTCTCTCTCTCTCTCTCTCTCTCTCTCTCTCCTCCAACGAAAATCACAGCCAGAAATCAAAGTCTCCAAACTGTCGCAGATTATGTAGAACAACAGAAGCCAGAAGTTTCCAGAATTTCTCCAGAAATTCCAGAATTTGCCCCGACTTCCCGTATGGAGAATATGGACCTCGTACTGACAGATACGTACACGGTTGTGTACGTCCACGGCAGACTTTAGTTTTTGAGATCACGGTACCTTTGTGTGTACGGCGACTTAGTAACGACATTCACCCGTGATCTGCGATTTCCTGAGCGCTCCGTAAGAGAGAGAGAGAGAGAGACGAGAGAGAGAGAGAGAGAGAGAGAGAGAGAGAGTAGAGAGAGAGAGGAACGTTTTGTGAAGTTGGCATTATTTAGTTCTCGTGGGGAACGCCCCCGAAAATGCTTTAGGATCGTTAAATGTTTTGGTAAAGCGGAAACGTTTTAGGGAAACATTTTTAGGAGAGCAGAAATATTTTAAAGAAATAGAAACGTTTTAGGGAAACACTTGTTTTAGGGAAGCAGAAATATTTTAAGGAAACCAGAAACGTTTTAGGTAAACAAACATTTCTAGGAAAGCACAACGTTGTAAGAAGAGGTTTTAAAAAAGCACACAAACGTTTTTGGAAAGTATGAACATTTTCAGGAATAATGTAACGTTGAGGGAAACATAAACATTATATAAAACCACAAAAGGGGTTAGCAGACTAATTCTAGGAACAAGAAAAACTTTTTAGAGGGGAATCAGAAATTTCATGCCTCCTTCGTTGCATAAAATAATAAATAGAAGAATGAGATTCGAACGCAAAAGACAGATCACAACAACATCTCGTCAGAGAAACTTTTTTGATTTATTTTATTTTTTTACGATGAGAGACGAACGTGTTGGGCCTATAGTTGCAAAATGTTGACTCTGGAATTAAACGGAGCTGGAAATTGAGTTGGAGTGAACATGAAATCACTCCTTAGTTTCCTTTTCTCTTCTTCTTCTTCTTCTTCTTCTTCTTCTTCTTCTTCTTCTTCTTCTTCTTCTTCTTCTTCTCCAAACTTAAAATTATAATTCATGGCTCGGGAGAACATCTGATTGATGTGAATTCCAGTTCCAGTCAAGATTTTTGTGTCACATCTCTCTGTCTCTCTCTTTTTTCAGAAGCCATTTATTACGAAAGAAAGGAAACTTCAAAAACGTTGCAGATCTGTCCCGTAATTTGTTGTCGTATATTTATGGCGATGTTACGGGTATTTAAATTCCTAATATAAGTTTGTGGTTTATTTTGATGAGAGTTTTGTCAGATATAAAATATTCGTGTAGAAGTGAATTTTTAATCTTTATCGCTTCTTAAAGTTGAGAAACAAAGAAGATTCTTTGTTTATATATGTAAGCACTCATTCCTCAAGAGAAAATATATTTAGGGAAATATTGATATTTAATAAACTAATAATAAGTAATAATTGCCTCTGTTATAATGATAAAGCACAGAGAGATACTCGCTTCATTCCACGCCATAGGCAGTGCACAATTAGACCCGGAAATGGTGACCGCTAAATTTTATACGCCTATGAATCTGAAAATAATAATTGAAAAAAAAAAACCTGCCGTCATGTTATTAATTAGAAAAAGACTTGACTAATTAATAGTTTTTTTTTTTTTTTTTTTTTTTTTTTTTTTTTTATCGAACTCGCCGAACGTCAGCGGATATATGAAATATAAAGCAATTCAAATTCAGGCGCATTTGACCAACAGCCATTATGTGGACGGATTTGATTCAGGCCGCGTTCAGATGCGTATTACGGAAATGTTGGAATCAATGGCGGCGTTAATTAATAATTGTGGTAAATTCGGTATTTGATGCATTGCTGTATTTATTTGGAAATAATATATATGGCAATTTGAAGTTTGGGTTGCAACTCGAAAGTTGATATGAGTGAATTGGTTATTGTTTGGAAAATATATATATCTATATATATATATATATATATATATATATATATATATATATATATATATATATATAGATATATATATATATATATATATGTATGTATATATATACATGTATATATATATATATATATATATATATATATATATATATATATATATATATATATATATATATATATATATATATATATATATAATATATATATATATATATATATATATATATTTATCTACGTGTCACCCTCAATTAGAGCAAGCATATACATCACGACAGAAATGAACAGCAGAAAATTCAACCTATTGGAGACCACTTTATTAAAACGCTCCCTAAAATTGCTGCGTACAGCATTTGATTTTTTTCCCCAGAGAGGATAAATGTGTGTATTCAATTAAACACGAAATTGCTTTTATTTCATGGTAACAAAAATACTTTGTGTGTTGCATTTGGGCGATGGACACGCTAATTTTCTCTGTTTTTGCTGGAAGTAGCTATTGGAAACAGCAGCTAAAAACAGCGATTGAAAGCACTGGAATACATTGATTGAAAACAACAGGAAGAAGTTACTGAAAATAGCATTTAAAACTGATTGGAAACAGTGACTGAAAACAACAAATAGAAACAGTGATTAGAAACGGAGCACCACCAATTCCGCGCAGGACAATACAGAGCCGACGAATCAGCTTAGAGAAAATTCCAGGAATACTGTAACGTGGCATGGAAGCACAAAGATTATAGAAACACAAAAGGGGTTTAACAGACTAATTCAAGAAACATAAAAACGTTTTAGGGGAATCAGAAATTTCATGCCTCCTTCGTTGCATAAATAATAAATAGAAGAATGAGATTCGAACGCAAAAGACAGATCACAACAACATCTCGTGTGTGAACTTTTTTTAATTTATTTTATTTTACTTTTTTACGATGAGAGACGAAGGAGTTGGGCGTATAGTTCCAAAATGTTGACTCTGGAATTAAACGGAGCTGGAAATTGAGTTGGAGAGAACATGAGATCACTCCTTAGTTTCATTTTCTTCTTCTTCTTCTTCTTCTTCTTCTTCTTCTTCTTCTTCTTCTTCTCTTCTTCTTCTTCTTATAATCATAATTTCATGTTCGGGAGAACGATCTGATTGATGGGAAGATTCCAGTCACAAGATTTTTGTGTCACATCTCTCTGTCTCTTTTTTTTCAGAAGCCATTTATTTCGAAAGAAAGGAAACTTAAAAAACTTTGCAGATCTGCCCCGTAATTTGTTGTCGTGTATTTATGGCAAATGTTACGGGTATTTACATTCCTAATATAAGTTTTTGTGGTGATTTTGATGAGGTTTCTGTCAGATATAAAATATTCCTGTAGAAGTGAATTTTTTTAATCTTTAATCGCTTCTTAAAGTTGAGAAACCAAAGAAGATTCTTGTTTAATATATGAAAGCACTCATTCCTCAGAGAAGTATATTTTAGGGAAATATTGATATTTAATAAATAACCATAAGTAATATTGCCTCGGTTATAATGATAAAGCACACACAGATACTCGCTTCATTCCACGTCAAAGGCAGTGCACAATTAGACCCCGAAATGATGACCGCTAAATTTTATACGCCTATGAATCTGAAAATAATAATTGAAAAAAAAAACTGCCCTCATGTTATTTAATTAGAAAAGTATCTAACTAATAGGAGTTTTTTTTTTTTTTGTTTTTTTTATCGAACTCGCCGAAACGTCAGCGGATATATGAAATATAAAGCAATTCAAATTCAGGCGCATTTGACCAACAGCCATTATGTGGACGGATTGATTAAGGACGCGTTCAGATGCGTATTCCGAATATCCGAAAACGGTTAGCGTTACGGAAATGTTAGAATCAATGGCGGCGTTATTTAATAATTGTGGTAAATTCGGTATTTGAGCATTGCTGTATTTATTTGGAAATAATATATATGGCAATTTGAAGTTTGTGTTGCAACTCGAAAGTTTGAAATGAGTGAGTTGGTATTATTTGTTTATATATATATATAGATATATATATATATATATATATATATATATATATATATATATATATATATATATATATATATATATATATATAACTTCGTGTCACCCTCAATTAGAGCAAGCATATACATCACAACAGAAATGAACAGCAGGAAATTCAACCTATCGGAGACCACTTTATTAAAACGCTGTCTAAATTGCTGCCACACAGCATTTTTTTTTTCCCAGAGAGGATAAATGTGTGTATTCAATTAAAACACGAAATTGCTTATTTCTGTGTTGTATTGGGCGATGGACACTAATTTTCTCTGTTTTTGCTGGAAGTAGCGATTGGAAACAACTGGAAGAAGTTACTGAAAACAGTATTTAAAACTGATTGGAAACAGCGATTGAAAAACAGTGACTGAAAACAACGAATAGAAACAGTGATTGAATACACTGAACGTAGTGATTGAAAACAGCTGGAATTCATTGATTGACAACTGCGATTTGGAAACACTGACTAAAAGCCAAAACAAATTGAAAACAGCGACTATAAACAGCAATTGGAAACAGCGACTGAAAACAGCGATTGAAAACATCGACTGAAAACAGCAATTGGAAACAGCGATTGATAACAACGATGAAAACATCGATTGGAAACAGCGATTGAAAAACAGCAATTGGAAACAGCAATTGATAACAATGATTGAAAACATCGACTGAAAACAGCGATTAAAAACAGTGATTGAAAACATCGACTGAGAAAAAGTAATTGGAAACGGCGATTGAAAACATTAACTGAAAACAGCGATTGAAAACAGCGATTGAAAACATCGATTGAAAACATCAACTGAAAACAGCGATTGAAAACAGCGATTGAAACATCGATTGAAAACAGCAATTGGAAACAGCGATTGAAAACAGCGATTGGAAACATCGACTGAAAAAAAGCTATTGAAAACATCGACTGAAAACAGCGATTGAAAAACATCGATTGAAAACATAGACTGAAAACAGTAATTGGAAAAAGCGATTGAAAACAGCGACTGAAAACAGTGACTAAAAACAATGACTTAAACAGCGATAGGAAACAGAGACTGAAAAACAATGATGAAAACACAGCGATTGAAACATCGACTGAAAACAGCAATTGGAAACGGCGATTGAAAACAGCGATTGGAAATAGCGATTGGAAACAGCGACTGAAAACAACGACTGAAACAGCGACTGAAAACTGTTCAGATAATACAAAAAATGGTTCTTTGCTTCGATCATTATTGAGTTCTATGTTAATATGGAAGGATTCATAAAATATAGATTCGATCGATCAGGCAGTATTGGCTGTCGAATTGAGAGAGAAAGAAAGAGAGAGAGAGAGAGAGAGAGAGAGAGAGAGAGAGAGAGAGAGAGAGAGAGAGAGAATGAACAGCAAATGCCAATTAATTCAATTCATTCCCCATTTAGTCTTGTAGCGAACGTTTTTTCTTCTTCCTTTGCTCTCTCTCTCTCTCTCTCTCCTCTCTCTCTCTCTCTTCAAATCAGATTTGCATCTCCCTGTTTCCATTAGGGGCCAGAATGTAGTTCGGGGGATCTGGTGACACAGGAAGGAGAAGTTGGGAAGGACTCGTCTCCAGGACCTGAAGGATGAGTTCCTGTCACGGCCAACTTTCTGATTAGGCCTCAGCGGCTGCGGGTGTGGGCGGGATGTGGGCTGTCTGCGGGCGGGGTGTAGGGTGGGCGTATTGTCTGAGTCATAGTAATGGTTTCGGTCGTCTTTTGAGAGAGAGAGAGAGCGAGGAGAGAGAGAGAGAGAGAGAGAGAGAGAGAGAGAGCAATAGTCTTTATCTTCTTCTTCTTCTTTGTATTATTATTATTATTATTATTATTATTATTATTATTATTATTATTATTATTATTATTACCTTTCAAACGGAGAGACAATAAAATTCAAAATCATAGAGAGAGAGAGAGAGAGAGAGAGAGAGAGAGAGAGAGAGAGAGAGAGAGAGAGAGCGCAATAGTCTTCTTCTCCTTCTTCTTCTTCTTCTTATTATTATTATTATTATTATTATTGCTATTATTATCAGTATTACTATTATTACCTCTGAAATTCCCTTTGCGAATAGAACATAAAACGGAGTAAAATAAACATCAAAATCATGTAGAGGGAGAGAGAGAGACAGAGAGAGAATAAAGTTGTCTCTATAGTTTCCATGATAATTCCTTATTCTTAAAATCAACGTCAACTACAATACATTGCACAATTACAACCCATAACACTTACAACTTCGCAATTACAACCCGTCAAATCATTCACAACGCAAATCACGCCACAATCACAGCGGTATCAATTACAGACAATTACAAAATGAATTTCCATTCGTATCCACTGTAGTTAGCAAACAAAGCGCCGTATTGCGGCGTTCATTAGAGTACTGCTGGCTTCGCGTTGTCTCTCTTGGGAACCTAATGAACGGACCCTTATCTCCGATTATGACGTCACATGACTGGACTTAATTACGTCAGGTGAATAGAAGGAGCTCTTCCAATTCGGAGGGGGCATGTTTGGGAGTAGTAATATGTCGGCTGTAACTGGACCCCTTCTGTAGTGGTCTGTGTCGTATGTAATTAATGTACTGGGGCTTTGATATGTATGATATTACGTGGTGGGTGTATTATATGTATTATATATCATATAATGTGTGAATATATGATGGAATTACTTACTGATAGTGATAATACAGAAACTGTGACATGCATAAGCAAAAGACAGAAAAAATTAGCTTCCAAATTTAACAAAAAACATTGGAAAAATGTAACTTCGCAAAACGTTCCTCTCTCTCTCTCTCTCTCTCTCTCTCATCTCTCTCTCTCTCTCTCTCTCTCTTTCCTTACCAACGAAAAAACGACAGCCAAACTTTTACAGATTACGTAGAGCAACAGAAGCCAGAAGTTCCAGAATTTCTCCAGGAATTCCAGAATTTGCCCCGACTTCCCCGTAGGGAGAATTATAGGACTCGTACCTGACAAATACGTTCGTGGGTTGGTTGGTAACGTTTAAAACACCGGCAGCCTTTAGTCTTTCAAACCACGGGAACCCTTCTTGTGGGGGGGATGGCGACTTAGTTTTGAATTTCGAACCGTTCACCCCCATGATCTTTGTTGGGGATTTGACCGTGAGCTTCTTTCGTAAAAGAGAGAGAGAGAAGAGAGAAAGATGAAGAGTGGAGGGAGAGAGAGGACAGAGAAAGGATTAGAGAGAGAGAGAGAGAAGAGGGGAACGCCTACTCCACGAAAACTAACTTTTGGGAACATCGTTTAACAAATGGTTTTTTTTTGGGGGAAAGGGGAAAAACTTTTTTGTTTTAGGGAAACAAAACCAATTTTTTGAGGAAAGCATGTGAAAATTAGAAAATGGTAAGTTTTTTTTGTTTAAGGAAATTTGTTGAAACAAATGTTTTTTCCGAACAAAATAGCAAAACGTATTTTTAGGGAAAACAGAAACGGGGTGAATTAGGAAACCTTGACGCCCCTTTTTTGCGGGAAAGCAGAAAACGTTTTAGAAGGTAAAACAAAACATTTCGTCTAGGGAAAGCACAAACGTTAAGTAAAGAAAAGTAAGAAGAGTTTTAAGAAAGCACACAAACGTTTTTTTTTTTATTTTGGAAAGTATAAAACATAAATCCAGGAAAAATACTTTGTAAAACGGGGTGCTAGGGGAAAAAACATAAAACAAATTTATAAGAAACAAACAAAACAAAAGGGCTATTAAGCCCCAGACCTAATTCTATGAACCAGAAAAACGTTTGGTTTTTAGGGGAAGCAGAAAATTTTTCATGCCTTCCTTTCGTTTGTTCGAGTTGAATTTTAATTTTTTTTTAATATCTACCTCGGAGAAACTTTTAATTTTTTTTCAAGATGAGAGACCGAACGGAGTTAAACAAACTACTGGTTGTTTGGCATAAACCGGTTTTTGACTCCCGGAATTAAACCGGACAGGCTGGGAAATTGAGGTTTTGGAGTGCAGAAACATGGAAAAACAAATCAACTCCCTTATTACTTTTTTTCTTCATTCCCCGTTCTTCCTTCTTCTTCTACCAAAAACTTTATAATTGGTTAATTTCCATGGGCCCATTCGGAAGAAAACCAACTCTGATTTGAAATGTTGGCAGATTTCCAGTCACAAGATTTTTTTTGTGGTCACATTCTCCCTCTCTCTTCTTCGTCCTTCCTTCTCTCTCTCTCTTCTCATCTCTTTCAAGAAGTCACTTTTTATTACAAAAGAAAAGGGGAAAACCTGTTTCCCAAAAAACCCTTTGGGCTTGGATCTTGCCCCCCCAGCGTAATTTGGTTTCTTTGCTTTTACGGAATATTTTATGACGAAATGTTTTACGGGGTTTTTAAATTCCTAATAATTGACCTTTTTTGTTGGTTTTTGAATTTTTTTAATTTTGAAGGAAGTTCTGGTCCAGATATTAAAAATATTCCTGAAGATGTGAATTTTTTGAAATCCTTTTATCGCCTTCTGTTAAAGTTTTTTTGAGGATATAAAGAAAGGGTTCTATTTTTGTTTAAATATTGAAATGAAAGCACTCAGTTTCCCTAGAAAGAAAATATAATTTAAGAAATAAATAATTCAATATTTTTTATATAAACGTAACTCCGTTAAAAGTAATAATTGCCTTTCCGGTTATAATTGATAAAAGCCACCCATAGAGATTAGAGATTACTTCGCTTGCCCATTTTCCCAACGCCCAAAGGCAGTTACAAAACAATTTAGACCCGGAAAAATGAAATTGGAAACCCGGCGCTAAAATTTTTTTATACGGGGCTTATGAATCTGGAAAAAATAAATTCCATTGAAAAAAAAAAAACCTCGCCCTCCCTTCCATGTTATTTCTTATTTATTTTTTTAATTAGAAAAGCCCTTGACCTAATTTAATAGGAGGATTTTTTTATTTTTTTTTTTTTTTTTATCCCAACTCGGCCCGAACGTCCCCCAGGCGGAAATATTATGAAAATATAAAGCAATTTTTAAACAAAATTCCCAGGCCGCCATTTTGACCCAACCATCCATTAATGTGGGACGGATTTGGGATGCCGCGGCCCCCCTGGGGCGTTTGTTTTTTCCAAGATGCATATTCCCGGGAAATCTCCGAAAAACGCGGTTTCGCCCAGCGTTTACGTGGGAAACCCCCGAAAGTTTTTTTAGGCGGAGTCTGGCATTATTGTTGAATGCCTATCTAATGTTGGAAAATGTTTTTTTTTGGAAACAATGGCGGCGGCCATTGGGAGTTAATAATTCTGGTTTTGTTAGGATTTCGGTCTTTTATTTGAAATTGCGTAGCTTTTTGAATTATTGGGAAGAATAGGAAATATATTTGGCCTATAATGGGGCAATTTTACAATTTATATAATTAATATTAATAACATATTATAATTAGATTATAATAATATCTATTATATAATATAATTTTATATTATATATAAATAATAAATATATAAATTATATACAATAATATATTATATACCACACACACAACAGAAACACACCACTACATAGATTTAATAATATGATTATAATATTATTAATTATATAATTAAACTATATAATATATATAATGCTATATATATATTAATATATAATATTATAAAATATTATAATCATACTTGGAAAAACAGAAGCCGATGTTGGGGTAAACAGCTTACTGAATTACAGCGAATGAGAATAATGGGTAATAAACATGTGCTTGAAAACTGCCGATAAGGAAACAGTTGGAATTGGAAAAGGAAAAGACTTGAAAAACAGCAAACAAAAATCCAGCAAATCTTTTAAAAAAAAGGCGATTGTAAAAACCAGTAAACGGGAGCGACCTAACTGAAAACAGCCGATTGGAAAACAGCGAACTTGGGAAAAACTGTTTTTTTTGCCAGAAAAATAAACGAAAAATGGTTTCTTCGCTTCGAATTAGTTGATTGAGTTTATTCTAGGTTGATATGGCAAAGGAATTCATAAAAGGTTTAGAAAAAGATTCGGATTTCGATCGGGGCCCAAAGTATTTTTGGCCAGTCCAATTCGAGGAGAGAAGGAGATGAGAAGAGAGAGAGAAAGAGAAGAGAGAGAAAAGAAAGAGGAGAAAGAGGAGAGAGGATTTTAACAAGCAAATGAATGCCGAAACTCCTGTCCCCCCAAATTTTCCATAATTTCCCCCTTCCCAAATTTTGGCCCCCCATCTCTCTCCTCTTCCTCCCCAACCATCTCTCCTCTTCCGGTTCCCCCTTCTCTCTTCCTTTCCCTCTTCCTCTTACCCTCCCCCTCTCTCTTCCTCTCTCCCTTCCTCCTCCGTCTCTTCCCCCTCTATTCCGACAATCACCAGATTTTTTTTGCATCTCTCCTGTTTCCCAATTAGGGGGGCCAGAAAATGTAAGTTTCGGGGGATCCCTGGTGGGACCACAGGAAGGAGAAGTTGGGAAGGACTCGTCTCCAGGACCTGAAGGATGAGTTCCTGTCACGGCCAACTTCTGATTAGGCCTCAGCGGCTGCGGGTGTGGGCGGGATGTGGCTGTCTGCGGGGCGGGGTGTAGGGTGGGCGTATTGTCCTGAGTCCATAGTAATGGTTTCGGTCGTCTTTTGAGAGAGAGAGAGAGAGAGAGAGAGAGAGAGAGAGAGAGAGAGAGAGAGCAATAGTCTTTATCTTCTTCTTCTTCTTTGTATTATTATTATTATTATTATTTATTATTATTATTATTATTATTATTATTATTACCTTTCAAACGGAGAGACAATAAAATTCAAAATCATAGAGAGAGAGAGGAGAGAGAGAGAGAGAGAGCGCAATAGTCTTCTCTTCTTCTTCTTCTTCTTCATTATTATATTATTATTATTGCTATTATTATCAGTATTACTATTATTACCTCTGAAATTCCCTTTGCGAATAGAACATAAAACGGAGTAAAATAAACATCAAAATCATGTAGAGGGAGAGAGAGAGAGAGAGAGAATAAAGTTGTCTCTATAGTTCCATGATAATTCCTTATTCTTAAAATCAACGTCAACTACAATACATTGCACAATTCACAACCCATAACACTTACAACTTCGCAATTACAAACCCGTCAAATCATTCACAACGCCAAATCACGCCACAATCACAGCAGTATCAATTACAGACAATTACAAAATGAAATTTCCATTCGTATCCACTGTAGTTAGCAAACAAAGCGCCGTATTGCGGCGTTCATTAGAGTACTGCTGGCTTCGCGTTGTCTCTCTTGGGAACCTAATGAACGGACCCTTATCTCCGATTATGACGTCACATGACTGGACTTAATTACGTCAGGTGAATAGAAGGAGCTCTTCCAATTCGGAGGGGGCATGTTTGGGAGTAGTAATATGTCGGCTGTAACTGGACCCCTTCTGTAGTGGTCTGTGTCGTATGTAATTAATGTACTGGGGCTTTGATATGTATGATATTACGTGTGTATATGTGTGGTATATCATATAATGTGTGAATATATGATGGAATTACTTACTTATAGTGATAATACAGAAACTGTGACATGCATAAGCAAAAGACAGAAAAAATTAGCTTCCAAATTTAACAAAAAACATTGGAAAAATGTAACTTCGCAAAACGTTCTCTCTCTCTCTCTCTCTCTCTCTCTCTCTCTCTCTCTCTCTCTCTCTCTCTCTCTCTCTTTCCTTCACCAACGAAAACGACAGCCAAACTTTTACAGATTACGTAGAGCAACAGAAGCCAGAAGTTCCAGAATTTCTCCAGGAATTCCAGAATTTGCCCCGACTCCCCGTAGGGAGAATTATGGACTCGTACCTGACAGATACGTTCGCGGTTGTGTACGTACACGGCAGCCTTTAGTCTTCAAACCGCGGGACCTTCTTGTGGATGGCGACTTAGTGATGACGTTCCCCATGATCTGTGATTTCCTGAGCGCTTCGTAAAAAAAATAGAGAGAGAGAGAGAGAGAGAGAGAGAGAGAGAGAGAGAAAGGAACGTTTTGCGGAGTTGGAATTATTTACTTCTCGTGGGGAACGCTCACGAAAATACTTTGGGATCGCTAAATGTTTTGGGAAAGGGGAAACGTTTTAGGGAAACAAACATTTTTAGGAAAGCAGAAATATTTTAAGGAAATAGAAATGTTTCGAACATAGAAACGTTTTAGGGAAACAGAAACGTGTTAGGAAACCTGAGCCTTTTCGGGAAAGCAGAAACGTTTTAGGTAAACAAACATTTCTAGGAAAGCACAAACGTAGTAAGAAAGTAGAAGAGGTTTTAAGAAAGCACACAAACGTTTATGGAAAGTATAAACATTTCCAGGAATACTGTAACGTGCTAGGGAAACATAAACATTATAGAAACACAAAAGGGTTTAAGACTAATTTTATGAACAGAAAAACGTTTTAGGGGAATCAGAAATTTCATGTCTCCTTCGTTGAATAAATAATGAATAGAAGAATGAGATTCGAACGGAAAAGACAGATCACAATTACATCTCCTCTGAGAACTTTTTTATTTTTTTATTATTTTTTCAAAGATGAGAGACGAACGAGTTGCAACTACTGTTGCATAACGTTGACTCCGGAATTAAACGGAGCTGGAAATTGAGTTGTAGAGAACATGAAATCACTCCATAGTTTCTTATTCTTCTTCTTCTTCTTCTTCTTCTCCAAACTTATAATTGTAATTCATGGCTCGGAAGAACATCTGATTGATGTGAAGATTCCAGTCACAAGATTTTTGTGTCACATCTCTCTGTCTCTCTCTTTCTCTCTTTTTCAGAAGTCATTTATTACAAAAGAAAGGAAACTTCAAAAACTTTGTGGATCTGCCCCGTAATTTGTTTTCGTATATTTATGACGAATGTTTTCACGGGGTTTAAATTCCTAATATAAGTTGTGGTTGTTATTTTAATTAGAGTTCTGTCAGATATAAAATATTCCTGAAGATGTGAATTTTTAATCTTTATCGCTTCTTAAATTAGAAATTGAGAAACAAAGAAGATTCTTTGATTAATATATGAAAGCCCTCATTCCTCAGAGAAGTATATTTAGGGAAATATTGATATTTATTAATAATCGTAGGTAATAATTGCCTCGGTTATAATGATAAAGCACAGAGAGATACTCACTTCATTCCACGCCAAAGGTAATGCATAATTAGACCGGGAAATGATGACCGCTAAATTTTTTACGCCTATGAATCTGAAAATAATAATTGAAAAAAAGCCTGATCTCGCTCTCTCTCTCTCTCTCTCTCTCTCTCTCTCTCTCTCTCTCTCTCTCTCTCCGAATCCAGAATTTGCATCTCCTGTTTCCATTAGGGGCCAGAATGTAGTTCGGGGGATCTGGTGACACAGGAAGGAGAAGTTGGGAAGGACTCGTCTCCAGGACCTGAAGGATGAGTTCCTGTCACGGCCAACTTTCTGATTAGGCCCCAGCGGCTGCGGGTGTGGCCGGGATGTGGCTGTCTGCGGGCGGGTGTTGGGTGGGCGTATTGTCTGAGTCATAG
>NC_087208.1:47189554-47204554 GCF_015104395.2 Macrobrachium nipponense | reverse complement strand
AAATTGTTGATGTGGGGTGCTACAGGACTGGTTTTCTTCTTTCGTAAGTCCTCGTAGCTTTTGTTTATTCTGATGGGTTGTGTATGTATGTATTTTATATTTATAATATATATATATATATATATATATATATATATATATATATATATATATATATATATATATATATATTTATATGTATGTATATATATATATAATATATATTATACTATATATAATATATTATATATATATATATTATTATATATATATATTATTATAGAGAGAGAGATGAGGGAGAGTATTTGTTATAGATCTATTTATATATATAATTTTAATATATTATTATATATATATTATATATAATATAATATTAAGATATTTACATTATATATATATATATATTATTAAATTATTATTATATGTTATATATATATAAATTATATATATAATATACAGATAAATTTAAAACAAAAACAGATATAGCATTAATTTTAGAATATTGAATCTCTCTCTCTCTCTCTCTCTCTCTCTCTCTCTCTCTCTCTCTCTCTCTCTATCTATTCTATACTCTGTGAATAAGGGATTTCAAGTGAAGTTCTGAAGAGAGCAATAAAGAAAGAAAAATTTGACGGTATATGTAGAAATCACAAGGACTGGACTATTCTCCTATCCGGAGACTTTAACTTTCTTTCGTAGACTGGAAAGAACGAATAGTAGATTGTGGTTGTATTTATACATATAAAAAGGAGAGTAATAGTAGTGCTGAAGATAAAAGGCAGTTCGAAAAACTATTAGATGTGCTACTAGAATACAACATTCAACAAATAAATCACCTGCCAACAAGAAAGGAAAATACTTTAGACCTAGTATTTGTGAACGAGGTGAATTATGTTAAAGAAATAATAGTTTATAATGCGAATATTTCAGACCATAATGTCATAGAATTAACAGTTCATTCCAAAGCAAGTGAAAACAGAGATAAGCAAGAAATGAAAAAGTGGGAAGGATATGGAAAATACAACTTCTACAGTAAAAATATAAAATGGTCAGAAATTAATGAAGAATTAAACAAAGATTGGGATAACATTTTCGTAAGTGATGATATATAGGTAAATACAGAGATATATAAAATATTAGAGAAAATTGTGGATAAATATATACCGAAGAAGAAAAGTAAACATCAGTCATGCATACCAAGAGACAGAAGGATCTTGTTCCAGAAAATCAGAAAGTGGAAAAAAAATCTTGCAAAAAATTAAATGCATGGAAAGTGATCGAACTAAAAAGTAAGATAGAAAATGCAGGACAAAAGATTATATAATCAGAAGAAAATGAAAAACGGGACTTGGAAGTAAAACCCTAGTAAATATCAAGCAAAACCCCAAACTATTGTACTCGTATGCGAAAAAGATGAATAAAAGAATAGAAATAGGCCCTAAAGAATTGAAGGAAGATTAACAAATGAAAAAAAAGGAATATGCAACATATTGGCAGAAAGATATGAGAGAGAATTCACCCCTAGAATTGATAATGAAGATAATGATATAGAAGTAAGGGACGAAAATAGTGAATATTTAGCAGGAATAGTTATTAATGAAGCTGATATTGTGCAGGCTATCAATGAAATTAAAAATGGAGCTGTAGCAGGGCCTGATGGTGTCCCTGCTATTTTGTTAAAGAAAGTAGTTCATTCTATCGCAAAGCCACTTTCAATATTACTAAGACAAAGTGTAGATACTGGCAAGATTTATGATGAGCACAAATTATCATATATTACCCGTACTTTCAAAAGTGGATCAAGACTAGAGGCAAGTAATTATAGGCCTGTGAGCCTAACATCACATATTTGTGATGTTTGTTATGATTGCAGACATAGACAGTAATGTTAAGGACTCAGTATTGAGTAGTTTCGCCGATGACACAAGATTAAGTAGAGAAATCACTTGTGATGAAGATAGGAACGCGCTACAGAGACCTTAACAAAGTATATGATTGGGCAGAGGTAAATAGGATGGTATTTAACTCTGATAAATTTGAATCAATAAATTATGGAGACAGAGAAGGAAATCTATATGCATAAAAGGGACCTAATAATGAGACAATCACAAATAAGGAAGCAGTTAAAGACTTTGGTGTGATGATGAATAGGAACATGTTATGCAATGATCAAATAGCAATTCTATTGGGAAAATGTAAAGCAAAAATGGGAATGTTGTTACGGCACTTCAAAACAAGAAAAGCTGAACACATGATTATGCTTTATAAAACAAATGTTCGTAGTCCACTCTCTCTCTCTCTCTCTCTCTCTCTCTCTCTCTCTCTCTCTCTCTCTCTCTCTCTCTCTCTCTCTCTCTCTCTCTCTCTCTCTCTCTGAGGATCCCGTCGTATTTGTTCTAAGTGTCCATTTTGTTTTAATTTAATAAAGACGAAATGACGAGCGTGTCATATTTTATACCTAAGCTGACTACAACGCTGACTCTACAGTAAAAGCTAACGCTATCAAAGTAGTGACGTTTTTCCCGCGTATTTGTTCCAAGTGTCCATTTTGTTACAATTTATTTTCGAGCAGCTAATTAATAAAGATGACAACACAGGAGTATCTAATTGCTCCCTTCTCTCTTAATTATATTAGTATAGAACTCTGATGCTCATCCTTGCTTGTTCTATTTTAGTAAATGATGCTGAATAGCAATACTAAGTAAAATCTCTTTCCTAAGATTTTTTGATAAAATCAGACCTTTGTCTTATGTGTAAATTTTCATCTATTGTTAAAAATACCTTTAAAATCCCTTAGCTTTTGGTAATTACTATGCCTTGAGGATTTTAAGTATGATTTTAACAACGCAACAAGATTTTCATGCAAGAAAAGTGGATTAATTTGGCTTTATTTTGCACATTTTTGTTCTGATATTTAAAAGAAGAAGAGGGTTAGAACTTGTTGATTTAGTCAAGACCAGAAAGCAGTAGTTCAGAAATATGAGCTAAAAATAAAAAAAGAATTAACATTCATACCTAGTGGTTTTCCAATAAAAATATTAAAAAAAGGGGATTAGATAAAACATTAGAGTTAAAATAAATATCTATAAGCGCAAAAAATAATAAGATAAAAATCCCTAACCGGAAGCTATCCTGCTTCATGCATGATCTTTGTTTACATTTCGTTACCCTTCAGTCTTGACGTATCCCTGTCTCACGTCCTCAATTACGTTTTATATCATCATTTACCAGCTTTCTTCTATGAAGGTCGAGTTAAAATATATATCTAGAAAGGCACAAAAAATTAAAATCCCCAAGGAAGCTATGTTGATTTAGTCACGAGCAGAAAGCAAAAGTTCAGAATAATGACCTGGAAATTTTAAAAAAATTTACATTTATATTTAAAAAAAATAGGTTAGGTAAAAAAAAGAAGAGAGAAGGTTGAATTTCTTCAGTTGAAATATTCTTTAAAATTTTCGTATTTTCTTTAAATGTTTTCATTTTCTTTAAGTATTTTCTCAAGTACTAATATTTTTTCATTCATTCACTGATTGTTATTCCATTTCAAAACGATGAACTATTTATTTCAATGCGTTTTCTGTCGACAGTTTCATTATTACATATATATATTTTTCCAATTCCATATTTTTTTCTCGATTATCGTAAGTCCTGAATAATTAGTTATTTAATAAATATTCTTTTTTGAGACTGAATATCTGACATTAAGTTCTACTAGTCTCGATTTTAGCTTTCTGAACCCTTCAAATAATATCTTTGAATATTTAAGCAAATATTACGAATTGATTATCAAATATAAATATTATAAATTAACAAATTCTAATTTCAAATATGTTTTCCAGCTCTTATCTCAAAAAAATTATGATATTACTTATTTGAACCAGATATCGTTTCATATTAATACATCATAACCCAGTTATTGTCTCATATTAATACATCATAACCCAGTTATTGTTTCATATTAATGCATCATAACACGCTTATTGTATCATATTAATGCATCATAACCCGGTTAATATCTCATAGGAATACATCATAACCCGGTTATCGTTTCACATTAAAACATCATAACCCGGTTATCGTTTCTTATCAATACATCATAACGAGCGCTGCTGTTTCTTCCACAAATTGATCTTAGAGAAAGCAACAATGCCATATAAACAAACAAGCAAAGAATGTTGTCCATCCCGACCTAAGAAGGCTGGATTATCCAACCATAAAACATCAGACGAGATAAAATGAATAATGTTCCCATTGATGTGAGGAACCAATCTTAACTGATCGACCTCACAGGTCATTTCTCCCGTACCACGAAGGAAAGTTTCCATAGATATATTCGCCTCTCCCCTCCCCCCCCCCCCCCCCCCCCCACCATCCCCCCCCCCCCCCTCTCTCTCTCTCTCTCTCGCTCTCTCTCTGTTTCCCTCGTCCAAGGGATTATGACGGATCTAACGCAATGCCTGTCGAATGTCCCTGAATGCAGAGAGACGATAATGCACTCTGGTTGAAATTTTTGAACCTGTTCTCGTTTTTGACAACCAAAATACGGTATTTGGAAGAGCTTAAAGAGAGAGAGAGAGAGAGAGAGGAGACGAATCAAGACCAGGAATATCAATGTGTCGTGATGATGATTCCTGGCTAGCAGGATTTAATTATAATTAAGTGGATTAGTGGCGTCCCAATTGTCCTGGTTTTTGAAGGCTTAATTTTGGTATATTGGGTTATATAGTGTTTGAGGTGTTTTGCCCTAGGTTGAAGGAAAGGGTTGTCTATAACCCATCCAAGTCTTGACCAGACCCAACTCATCTTAACAGTACGGCAAACAATGCGTATTAGGACCAGCAATATCATTGCGTCCTGTATATATATATATATATATATATATATATATATATTATATATATATATATATATATATATATAGGAGATAGATATAGATATAGATAGTATATATATTATATATATCATATATATATATATATATGATAATATATATATAGTATTCTATATATATATATATATATACATATATATATATATATATCTATATACTATATCATATATAATATATATATATATATATATATATATATATATAATAAACTTATATATTATATATCTATACTATATATATATATCTATATATATATATATATATATATATATATAGATATATATAATATACTATATATATACTATATATATATATATATATATATATATATATATATATATTATATATATATATATATATATATATATATATATATATATATATATAATATATATATATATATCTATATATGTATCTTTATATATATATATATATATATATAAAATATATATATATATATATATATATATATATATATATATATATATTCTATATATATATAAATATTATATATATATATATATATATATATATATGTATATATATATATTATAATTATATATATATAGTATCTATCTATATATATATATATATATATATATATATATATATATATCGCTATATATATATATATATATATATATATATAGGTATATATCTATATATATATATATATATATATATATATATATATCATATTATATATATATATTAGATATATAATATATATATATATATTCAAATTATATATATTATAAATGAATATATATGTATCTATATCTACTATATATATATCATATCATATATATATCATATATATATCTATATATCATACTATATATATATTAATATAAAACTATATATATCAGCAGCATAGGATATATATTACCTCATATATGTTATATATATATCACTATATCTATCATATGATATATATATATATATCTCTCTATATAACTATTATATATATAGATATATAGGATCTATATAGTATATATAATATAACTCTACTATATATATATACTATATATATACTACATATTATATATATACTATATATATATATATATATACTATATATATATATTATATCTATATATATCTATATATACTCATATATATCTACGCTCTAGATCTAGATTATATTCTATATCATATATATATCTATATATATATACCTAGATATATATATATATATAAATGTATCTGTGTGTGTGTGCGTGCGTGTGTGTGCGTGTGTGTGTGTGCGTGTGTGTGTGTGTGTGTTGTGTGTGAGTGTGTGTGCGTCTATGTGTAGAGAGAGACCCTCTCTCTCTCTCTCTCTCTCTCTCGGTCCTCTCTCCCTCACAAAAAAATGCCTCCCGGAGATATTGACATGACACATGATACCGTCTTTCGCTCCAACTGGGACAAATCATTTTTTTTTTTTTTTTTTATGTTTTCGTGGAGTGTGTCAATCAGACTGTGGTTTTCTTCTTTCTTTCTCCTCTCTATCTGAGTGGAAGATCAAGATGGATGAGAGAATTGAAGAATATGAGAGAGAGAGAGAGAGAGAGAGAGAGAGAGATAAGCCCCTTGCATCAATGTTTTCTCATTCTAGAGGTTCAGTTTTCTGAAGGAAATTCTAATATATTTAAAATGATGAAAGTTAAAATAAATATTGTTGGCATAAAGTATGGCAGATTTTGTGAACTATTTAGTGGATGCAAATTCCTTCAATTATGTTTTGTTTTAAATATTCATGAATGACGTAAGTTAATATTTCATTCACTTATCAGGAGCCAATTTTGCTATGTAATGCAAGTGTACACAATCCTGTTAAACAATCAGTCTTTTGTTTTGTAATTAATCAGAAGCATAGAAATTTTTTTTCCTCAACATCTATAGAGTATGTCTTTTATAAAATTTATATATGAGTCAGAATAGTATATCTATATGTGTGTGTGTGTGTTTGTGTGCAGTTGTGTGTGTGTCAGATGCTATTAAAACATTGCTAATAAAAGTAAAGCTCACCCCAATGGCTTGTAAATATCAGGAAGTAACCCAGACACATCGAGTTTCCTTCCCAGTTAGGAAGTACATATCTTCCATTCGACCGATACCTCGTAAAAAAGTATATCAGTGGTATTGAGGTAAAGTTATTATTATTATTATCTTTTTCTGACTGGTGGCCGCTCTTCCTTACCAACATATGAGGTCTATGGATTATCTCTCTCTCTCTCTCTCTCTCTCTCTCTCTCTCTCTCTCTCTCTCTCTCTCTCTCTTTGTGGCTTTGTTTCTTTACGTCTCTATATCTCTCTCCTCCTGGTTTTCTTTCTATTTCTTTTATAGGTTCTCTCTCTCTCTCTCTCTCTCTCTCTCTCTCTCTCTCTCTCTCTCTCTTCAGAGCTTTCTTTTTCTCTAAATTTATCTCACTGTAAATCTACCTCTCTTTCCCTCCCTCACACATTATCTCTCTTTCTTTTTTCCTGGCATTCTCTCTCTCTCTCTCTCTCTCTCTCTCTCTCTCTCTCTCTCTCTCTCTCTCTCTTTTCCTAGCCTTCTTTCTTTTTGTTGTGTCTCTTTCTCTCTTTCACTAAATCCATCTCTCTTTCTTTACCACATACACTCTCTCTCACTCTTGCTTTTTTCCTGGCTCTCTCTCTCTTTCTCTCTCTCACTCTCTCTCTCACTAAATCTATCTCTCTTCCTCTATCTTAGAATTGTTATATCCTTTTCCTAACTCTCTCTCTCTCTCTCTCTCTCACATTATATCTCTCTTTTCCTGGCTCTCTCTCTCTCTCTCTCTCTCTCTCTCTCTCTCTGAAGGTGAAGCTGTCACAAAAAGAAAAACAGCCTCCATTATTGACATGACACTTGATATTGTCTTTTGGTTTCTTCTGCAAATGTGATCGTGTCCTGGACGCAATAAGCATGTCTCTTTTTTTTATATTTTCTAAGAAAGGTGTCAGCCTTATAAGCCATTGCCTGTGTGTGTGTGTGTGTGTGTGTGTGTGTGTGTGTGTGTCTGCTGCATTTGTCCTTGTTTGTCGTTTTTTTTTTTTTTTTTTTTTTTTTGTTTTTTTTTTTTTTTTTTTTTTTTTTGCTGTCTTTGTGTTAGGCTTTCTTCTTTGAAGACCCATATGATTTTTTTTTATTATTGTCAGCATCTTTTTTACATAAAGGAGGAGTATATATATATATATATATAATACTACCTATATATATATATATATATATATATATATATATATATATATATATATATGTGTATATATATATTAATATATATATATGTGTGTATATCATATATATATAATATATATATATATATATATATATATATATATATATATATTATATATATATATATAAGCATCCAAATTTAAACGTTTACTGATATACTTGATATATACACATGTACATGTATTACTATATAAACAATTTCGACCTGTATTTTCGTTATCCATTTGCCCATTAAACATTCCATCAATAAACCACCTACAAAATACTTCAGCTAAATATTATCCAAGACTCAGATAAATGTAATGAAAACAAAACTTCTAAGAAAAGTTTTTTCTATTTGATCGCTTACATTAACAGTTGTTCCATGACGACTACTTTTCCAGTGCAACGAGATTTTCCAGAGCTCTAATTGGTTTATGGAAGCAGAGCGATGATTGGCAGAGTTTTGAATGAGGCGGAGCTAAAAGTTGGGGTTCAGTATTTTTATTTCTTTAGTCTCTCTTACTCAGGGAGTAAGGCTACACACTAGTTTGTTGTCGTTGTTGTTGTTGTTCTTGCTGTTGTTGTTCTTGTTAGCAACAAGAACACCATCAACATCAAAGTACTTTGTAGGCTTACTCCCCGGGTAAGCGAAAACGATAATTGCATAACATATCACTCACTAAATAGCACATTGAAACCTCAAGCTGAATAGATCCTTTACAGAGAGTGAACAGAATTTTTCTTTGTATAGGTTATAGAAGGTATTTCTATGTATATGTCATAGAAGTCAATACAGCAGAAATATTAAGTCCCTTCCCCAGGGAAGGAGAATGTAGACATGATTCAAGGAGTTCATGTTACATCTAGAGAGAGAGAGAGAGAGAGAGAGAGAGAGAGAGAGAGAGAGAGAGAGAGGGGGGGGGGGGCCCGGGGAGGAATAATGGGAATGAAACGAAAGAGGCGGTGGGGGGACAGCCAAGAAAGTCAGAGAGAGTAGAATAAGAGAGAGAGAGAAGAAAGAGCAAGAAATCCAGGAGAGGTAGAATAAGAGAGAAGAGAGAGACAGAGAGAGAGAGAGAGAGAGAGAGAGAGAGAGAGGAGAGAGAGAGAAAACTAAAGAGAGAGTGAGACCTTACCTTACCTTACAGACCTTACATTTCGTTCGGGTTGCCCCAGGTCCCTCAGTGTGAGGCGCCTCTAATGTTTACCAGAGAGTTGCTAGTACATCTTCCGGTATAATTTTGCATCTTCCAATCTTGGATGGTCCTGGGATGCAGTTTAGATATTTGTCGAGCTTATTCTTAAACACATCTACGCTCACTCCTGAAGATATTCCTCAGATGAGCTTGGCAACGCATTGAATAGACGCTGCCATTAATCGATGCTGGTGCGTAGTGGATTAATGTTCTGTGTGCTTTCCTTATTTTTCCTGTATAGTTTTGGGCACTATTAATCTACCTCTGCTTGCTCTTTCCTGATATTTTTTTTTGTTTCCATGATATTTTCTGTTATTCCTTCTATCTGTTTCCATGCCTGAATTATCATGTAGCGTTCTCTTCTCCTTTCTAGACTATATAATTTTAAGGATTGTAGTCTTTCCCAGTAGTCTAGGTCCTTAACTTCTTCTATTCTAGCTGTAAGGGACCTTGTACACTCTCTATTTGTTGCAATATCCTTTTGATAGTGTGGGTACCATATCATATTGCAATATTCAAGTGGACTACGAACATATGTTTTAGAAAGCCATAATCATGTGTTCAGCTTTTCTTGTTTTTGCAAGTGCCGTAACCAACATTCCCATTTTTTGCTTTACATTTTGCCAACAGAATGGCTATTTGATCATTGCATAACAGTTTCCTATTCATCATCACACCAAGGTCTTTAACTGCTTCCTTATTTGGTGATTGTCTCATTATTAGGTCCCCTATATGCATATAGCTTTTCCTTCTCTGTCTCCATAATTTATTGATTCAAATTTAATCAGAGTTAAATATCCATCCTATTTACCTCTGCCCAATCATATACTTTGTTAAGGTCTCTTGTAGAGCGTTTCCTATCTTCATCACAAGTAATTTCTCTACTTATTCTTGTGTCCATCAGCGAAACTACTCACTACCGAATCCTTAACATTACTGTCTATGTCTTCAATCATAATAACAAACAATATTGCAGCTAGCACCGTACCTTGTGGGCACACCGGATATTACCTTGGTTTCATCCGATTTCTCATCGTTTGCAATAACTAATCTGTTTTCTGTTGTGTAAAAATTCTTTTAAACCATCTTCCTACTTTTATCTACGATATTGTGTTTTCTAATTTTTCTTTGCTAATATATTTATGGTCTACTTTGTCAAAAGCTTTTGCAAAGTCTAGATAACCACATCTGTTGCATTTCCGCTTTTCATATTTTTTAATATGTTTTCTCACGGTGGTACTAACAGTTTGGTTTTGTGTAACTTTTTCCGGGTACGAAAAACAAATATTAAACAAATTATTTTTTATTAAATGTTTCATAATATTTTTCTTCATTACCCTTTCATACACTTTCATAATATGTTGATGTTAGACTCACAGGCCTATAATTACTTGCCTCTAGTCCTTGATCCACTTTTGAAGTAGGGGTGATATATGCTAATATTGTGCTCATCATAAATCTTGCCTGTATCTACACTTTGTCTTAATAATATTGCAAGTGGCTTTGCGATAGAATGAACTATTTTCTTTAACAAAATAGCAGGGACTCCATCCGGCCCTGCAGCAGCTCCATTTTTAATTTCATTAATTGCCTGCACAATATCAGCTTCATTAAATTTCTATGTCAGCTAAATATTCACTATTTTCGTCCCTTACTTTCTATATCATTATCTTCATTATCTATTCTAGGGGTGAATTCTCTCTTATATCGTTCTGCCGTATGTTTTGCAAATTTCCTTTTTTTTCATTCGTTAATCTCCCTTCAATTCTCAGAAGGGCCTATTTCTATTCTTCTTTTATTCATCTTCGCATATGAGTATAATAGTTTGGGGTTTTGCTTGATAATATAGGGTTTTTTCTTCCAAGTCCCGTTTTTCATTTTTCTTTTGATTGGTATAATCTTTTGTTCTGCATTTTCTATCTTACTTTTTAGTTTCTATAACTTTCCATGCATTTTTTTTTCTTTTGCAAGACCTTTTTTTTTTTCCACTTTCTGATTTTTCTGGAACAAGATCCTTCTGTCTCTTGGTATGCATGAATGATGTTTACTTTTCTTCTTCGGTATATATTTATCCACTATTTTCTCCAATATTTTATATAATATCTCCGTATTTACCCTTATGTCATCACTTACGAAAATATTTATCCCAATCTTTGTTTAATTCTTCATTAATTTCTGACCATTTTTATATTTTTTACTGTAGAAGTTGTATTTTCCATATCCTTCCCACTTTTTCATTTCTTGGCTTATCTCTATTTTCACTTGCTTTGGGAATGAAATGTTATTCTATGACATTATGATCTGAAATACTCGCATTATAAACTATTATTTTCTTTAACATAATTCATCTCGTTCACAAATACTAGGTCTAAAGTATTTTTCCTTTCTTGTTGGCAGGTGATTTATTTGTTGAATGTTGTATTCTAGTAGCATATCTAATAGCTTTTCAAATTTGCCTCTTATCTTCTGCACTACTATTACTCTCTTTTTATATGTATAAGTACAACCACAGTCTCCTATTCGTTCTTTCCCATTCTACGAAAGGAAACAGTTGAAGGTCACCAGATAGGAGAATAGTCCAGTCCTTGTGATTTCTACATATATCAATCCAATTTTTCAATTATTAAGTCAAACTCTTTACTATTAGGAGGTCTATATATTTACCATGTTCATCAATTTTTCAGATTCAAATTCTACCGCTATTAGTTCACATTCTGAGTTACTATATTTTCTCATATATTTTTTCCTTGTTTTTGTCTTTCCCATATATTGCGGTTCCCCCTTGATTCCTATTTTTTCTATCTGATCTATAAGTTTGGAACCCCTTTTATTTGATCATCATTCCCAGTCTCTTGGGAATACCAGGTTTCACTTATATTCATTTAATATCTATTTTCTTTTCATTTTGGGTTTAGTTCTTCTAAGTACTTCTATTTTTCTTTTTGAGTTACTCGTAACTAAACCCTGCGCATTCCATCACTATGATGGTTTTGCGTGTTTTCTCCTTCATTTAATATTGGTAGTAATAAGGATTTTCCCATGTCTCTTTCCTGTTCTGGTATGTTGTTCTTTTTTTCATTTCCAGAAATTTTGACATTAAAAAATCCAACTTTTCCATAATATTTGATCTTCCTTCATCATAATTATTCGTTTTGTGTCTGAATCTTCAATTTTCTCCGTTTTTGCAATATCCTCTTGCATAATAAATACAGAGAGAGCCAGGGAGAGAGAGAGAGAGAGAGAGAGAGAGAGAGAGAGAGAATAAAGCCAGTGACAGAGAGATAGAGAGAGAGAGAGGAGAGAGAGAGAGAGAGAGAGAGAGAGAGAGAGAGAGAGAGAGCCACGGAAAGAGAGAGAACAAACTAAAGATAGAGAGATAGAGAAATACGTAGACCTTCCCAAGAGATAAATGTCCTTTGTACTTGAAGATATAAACCTTCTAACAACCCATCTAATACCGTAATAATAACCAGGAGGATATATAGCCTATAAGTATAATCAACAACCCACGCGCTTTGCAAACCGAACCTCCAATCTTGCAAGAATATCCGATACGTCTCGTATGCAGTATTCTTTTTTGCAATAATCTTGGTGGAGATATGTGTTATATTCCTTTGGCGTTAAAGATGCGTATATATAATAACATACTCTCTCTCTCTCGCTCTGTCGACTCTGTAAATAACGGTTTTCAAGTGAAGTTCTGAAGAGAGCAATAACGAAAGAAAATACTCTCTCTCTCTCTCTCTCTCTCTCTCTCTCTCTCTCTCTCTCTCTCTCTATCTATCTATTTATCTCTGTAAATAAGGGTTTTCAATTAAGTTCTGAAAAGAGCAATAATGAGAGAAAATTCTCTCTCTCTCTCTCTCTCTCTGATGATCCCTTCATCAGGAGATTTCAGCTAAATATTTCAAGAAAAATAAAAAAAAAATTAGAAATTAAAAAATAAGGAAAGTTGATTGTCGCCATAACATGATTTTTTTACTTTTTTTGTGAAACCCTCTCTCTCTCCCTCTCTCTCTCTCTCTCTCTCTCTCTCTCTCTCTCTCTCTCTCTCTCTCTCTCTCTGAGGATCCCGTCATTAAGAGACTTCAGCTGGATATTTCAAGAAATATAAAAAAAAAATAAAAAATAAAAAAAATGAGAAAAGTTGATTGAATTTTTTTTACATGAGGATTTTTTTTTGTGAAACCTGGAAGCGAAACTTGCTCTTTACAAAGGCAACAGTAAAGGAGATTAAAATTTAGTTAAGTATTTCAATTAAGTGGGTTAGAAGAACAGGCCGTTCTAGGAGAGATAAAGCTGATTCTGTCAAAAGTAGAGCTTATTACATTAGAAAACTCGTCTTTGGTGATACGCGACTTTCAAAACAACACCCCCCCCTCTCTCTCTCTCTCTCTCTCTCTCTCTCTCTCTCTCTCTCTCTCTCTAGAGGAGAGAGAGAGAGAGAGAGAGATACTCCCAATCTTATTATCAATAGCAATGAAATTTTCGAATTAGTTATCATTTAGAAGAGAGAGAGAGAGAGAGAAGAGAGAGAGAGAGAGAGAGAGAGAGAGAGAGTTTCTTCTCTTTACTGCTCCCTTCAGATCTTCACTTGGAAACCACTATTTACAAAGTGAATAGAGTGAGAGAGAGAGAGAGAGAGAGAGAGAAGAGAGAGAGAGAGATAATATACATTATTATATATACAATACGCATCTTTAACGCCAAAGGAATATACACATATCTCCACCAAGATATTGCAGAATATTGCATACGAGACGTATCGGATATTCTTGCAAGATTGGAGGTTGGGGTTGCAAGGCGCGTGGGTTGTTGATTATACTTATTATAGGCTATATATCCTCCTGGTTGATATTACGGTATCAGATGGGTTGTTAGAAGGGTTATATCTCCAAGTACAAGGGACATTTATCTCTTGGGAAGGTCTACGCATTTTTCTCTTTCTCTCTCTCTTTAGTTTGTTGTCTCTCTTTCCTTCTCTCTCTCTCTCTCTCTCTCTCTCTCTCTCTCTCTCTCTCTCTCTCTCTCTCACCCTCTCTCTTTTGCTCTTCTCTCTCCCATTGTCTTTTACCCCCAGCCTCTCTCTCTCTCTCTCTCTCTCTCCCTCTCTCTTCTCTCTCTCTCTCTCTCTTTTATTCTACCTCTCCCTGGCTTTCTTGGCCGCCACCCACCGTTTCTTTCTCTCCCATTTGCTCTCTCTCTCTCTCTCTCTCTCTCTCTCTCTCTCTCTCTCTCTCTCTCGATGTAACATGAACTCCTTGACTTATGTGTACATTTTCCTTCCTTGGGGAAGAGATTTAATATTTCTGCTGTATTGACTTCTTTAACATATTCATTGAAATACCTTCTATAACCTATAAAAAGAAAGGCTGTTCACTCAATGTAAAGGTTCCATTCAGCGTAATGTCTCCATGGTTAAAAAATCGATCACAATTCCTGAATATTACGTAATTTTATTGGCATTAAGGATCTGAGTTTATTCCTTAAGAAAATAAGCGCAATTACTACTTGCTTTGAGTAAGTAATATGTTACGGAATTCTCGTTTTCGCTTACTCGAGGAGTAAGCCTACAAACTACTTTGTTGTTGATGATGTTGTTCTTGTTGCTAACAAAAACAACAATAGCAAGAACAAAAACAGCAACAACAAACTAGTTTGTAGAATTACTCCCCGAGTAAGCGAAAATAAAGAAATAAAAATACTGAACCCCAACTTTTAGCTCT
>NC_087208.1:47169554-47184554 GCF_015104395.2 Macrobrachium nipponense | reverse complement strand
ATATATATATATATATATATATAGATATATATATATATATATATATATATATATATATATATATATATATATATAGGTATCACTTAAAACAACAATTGTATTGTTATTTTTTTCCTTTTTTTTATATCACAGTCCTCCAATTCGACTGGGTGGTATTTATGGTGTGGTGTTCCGGGTTGCATCCTGCCTCCGTAGGAGTCCATCTCTTTTCTTACTATGTGTGCCGTTTCTAGGATCACACTCTCCTGCATGAGTCCTGGAGCTACTTCATCCATTAGTTTTTCCAGATTCCTTTTCATGGATCTTGGGATCGTGCCTAGTGTTCCTATGGTTATGGGTACAATTTCCACTGGCATATCCCATACCCTCCTTATTTCTACTTTAGGTCTTGATACTTATCCATTTTTTCCCTCTCTTTCTCTTCAACTCTGGTGTCCCATGATTGTGCGACATCAATGAGTGATACTTTCTTCTTGATTTTGTCAATCAACGTCACGTCTGGTCTATTTGCACGTATCACCCTATCTGTTCTGATACCATAGTCCTAGAGGATCTTTGCCTGATCATTTTCTATCACGCCTTCAGATTGGTGCTCGTACCACTCATTACTGCAATGTAGCTGATGTTTCTTGCACAGGCTCCAGTGGAGGGCTTTAGCCAATGAATCATGCTTATTATTATTGTTTTCTTTTTTTTTTTTTTGCTCTATCACACTCCTCCAATTCGACTGGGTGGTATTTATAGTGTGGGGTTCCGGGTTGCATCCTGCCTCCTTAGGAGTCCATCACTTTTCTTACTATGTGCGCTATTTCTAGGATCACACTCTTCTGCATGAGTCCTGGAGCTACTTCAGCCTCTAGTTTTTCTAGATTCCTTTTCAGGGATCTTGGGATCGTGCCTAGTGCTCCTATGATTATGGATACGATTTCCACTGGCATATCCCATATCCTTCTTATTTCTATTTTCAGATCTTGATGCTTATCCATTTTTTCTCTCTCTTTCTCTTCAACTCTGGTGTCCCATGGTATTGCGACATCAATGAGTGATACTTTCTTCTTGATTTTGTCAATCAACGTCACGTCTGGTCCATTTGCACGAATCACCCTATCTGTTCTGATACCATAATCCCAGAGGATCTTTGCCTGATCGTTTTCTATCACTCCTTCAGGTTGGTGTTCGTACCACTTATTACTGCAAGGTAGCTGATGTTTCTTGCACAGGCTCCAGTGGAGGGCTTTTGCCACTGAATCATGCCTCTTTTTGTACTGGTTCTGTGCAAGTGCCGACATTCGCTTGCTATGTGGTTTATGGTTTCATTTTTCGTATTGCACTTCCTGCATATGGGAGAGATGTTATTTACATCTATCGTTCTTTTAACATATCTGGTTCTTAGGGGCCTGATCTTGTGCCGCTGTTATCATTCCTTCAGTTTCCTTCTTTAGCTCTCCCCTCTGTAGCCATTGCCATGTGTCATCGCTGGCTAGTTCTTTAGTCTGTCTCATGTAGTGTCGGTGCATTGGTTTGTTGTGCCAGTCCTCTGTTCTGTTTGCCATTCTCCTGTCTCTGTATATTTGTGGGTCTTCGTCTACTTTTATTAGTCCTTCTTCCCATGCACTCTTTAGCCACTCGTCTTCACTGGTTTTCAGATATTGCCCCAGTGCTCTGTTCTCGATGTTGACGCAGTCCTCTATGCTTAGTAGCCCTCTCCCTCCTTCCTTTTGTGTTATGTATAGTCTGTCCGTATTTGCTCTTGGGTGTAGTGCTTTGTGTATTGTCATATGTTTCCTGGTTTTCTGTTCTATGCTGTGGAGTTCTGCCTTCGTCCATTCCCCTATTCCTGCGCTGTATCTGATTACTGGCACTGCCCATGTTTTTATGGGTTTTATCATATTTCCGCCGTTGAGTTTTGACTTGAGTATTGCCTTATTCTTTCCTGGTCGTGTCCTTCATCTCTTGGTGTTTTATATCCCCTCCTTCCATTATTCCCAGGTATTTGTATCCAGTCTCATCTATGTGTTTGATGTTGCTCCCATCTGGTAGCTTTATCCCTTCAGTTCTTGTTACTTTGCCCTTTTGTATGTTGACTAAGTCGCATTTTTCTATTCCAAACTCCATCCTGATGTCCCCAGATACAATCCTTACAGTCTGGATTATGGTATCTATTTCCTTGATGCTCTTACCATACAGCTTGATGTCGTCCATGAACATCAGATGGTTAATTCTGTTGCCTCTTGTCTTGAGTTGGTACCCGGCATCCATCTTCTGTAGTACTTTTGTCATGGGAATCATGGCTACTACGAAGAGTAGTGGGGACAGTGAGTCTCCCTGGAAGATCCCTCTCCTGATATTAACCTCTGCTAGTCTTATTCCAGAGCTTGTAAGTATTGTATTCCAGTTGCGCATTGTATTTTTGAGGAAGCTGATGGTATTTTCCCTCTGCCCCATATATTTTCAGGCATTCTATATTAGCCATGTTTGTGGTATCATGTCGAAGACTTTCTTATAGTCTATCCATGCCATGCTTAGGTGGTTTTCCTTCTCCTACCGTTCTTCATTACCAATTTTGTCTATCAGGAGCTGGTCTTTTGTGCCCCTACACTTCCTTCTGCAGCCTTTCTGTGGTGGGGGATGGTGTTTGTCTCCTCTAGGTAGTTGTATAGCCTTTCATTGATGATACCTGTCAGTAACTCCCACATTATTGGTAGGCAGGTGATAGGCCTGTTGTTACTGGCTATATTTCCCTTACTCTTGTCTTTTTGTACTAAGGATGTCCTTCCTGTGGTCATCCATTTGGGTGCATGGTGATTTGAGATACAATGCTGGAGTTGTTCTGCTATTCGTGGGTGTAGGGCCTTGAAGTTTTTGAGCCAGTATCCATGGACTCCACCGGGACCTGGGGCTTTCCAGTTTGGCATTTTCTTTAGTTATTATTATTATTATTATTATTATTATTATTATTATTATTATTATTATTATTATTATTATTATTATTATTATTATTATTATTATCTAATACAAAAACCCTCAAATCAATAGGATCAAATATATCTCCTTTAATTTCAATGAACATTCGTATAATATAATTATGATTAAATCGTCCTAATTTCTATCAATATTTATAAATGAAACTTATTGACCACGCCTACTTGAAGAATCTTAACTAAATGGATTCCTGTATTTTTCTTTGGCCTTCCAGGTAAACATTTGGGTAACTCTCTGTTTACCCAACAAATTGCCTCCACTTCCAAAGTGAGAGAATATTTGTTTGTAGTGGAAGTTCTCTTTGGCTTTCAAAATCATTATCTGCCGTCGTGAATTGATGGGTTATCTTGGAACGAGTGTTTAGGGTTTTTTTTTTGGCTTACTCGGGGAGTAAGCCTACAATCTACTTTGTTGTTGTTGCTCTTGTTCTTGTTGTTGTTCTTGCTGTTGTTGTTCTTGCTGGCAACGTAGGAAAGGTGTATTGATGAGCCTAAAAAGGTCTGAAAAAGGTATTTCGTGTCGAGTTAAAGATAAAGAAACTTTAAGATTGGATATTTATGATTTATTCATTGGAATGAATATGTCAAAGATATATAATATGCATAATAAGCAGCGCAGAAAAATTATTTCCAATAAAATATAGAGTATTTATTTAAATTTTCGTTGGTGAAACAACGCTCTATTTGACCATAGGTTTTAGCACGTGCCCCGAGCAAGCTGGAGGTCGGATCACGCATTGTTAATTATAATGTAGCGTCGTGAATTAATAGGGTATCGTGAAACGAATATATGGATTTTTTATTTTATGATGTTTTTTTTAATTAGTAAATGAAATAGTGTAAAGTGGATTATTTATTTTTTATGTGTGAAAAATAATAATTATCCTTTTTTTTCTGCAGGAGGGTAGTCCCGTCAGTTCTCCTCATGCAGTGCAGTGTAGGCATTACTTAAGGCTCTTTACGGCGTGCCTTCGGCCCCTAGCTGCAACCCCTTTCGTTCATTTTACTGTACCTTCTTCAATATTCTCTTTCTTCCATGTAACTTTCCAACCTCTCTTAACAATTGATTCTTAGTGCAACTACTTTGAGGTTTTCCTCCTGTTACGCCTTTCAAATCTTTTACTGTCAATTTCCGTTTCTGCGCTGAATGACCTCGTATTTCCCAGTGCTTGGCCTTTAGCCTAAATTCTTTGTTTTATTTGTTCATTTTTATCTTTGTTTTTTTTATAACATTGCGTATAAATGGTATATGCAGTAATGTATTCTATTTTTCAATTTCAAGGGTTATAATATCGAATATTTTCTATTTCTATCTTTATAAATAAAGAATTTTTAAAGTAATTATAAGAAAAATAAGTGAACAAAAAATGATCGTGAACTGGGTACTAAATTATGTAGTGACCAAGTATTTCTGTGGTCAAATCTTATTGAAGAAATGTTTCATAAACTCTCTCTCTCTCTCTCTCTCTCTCTCTCTCTCTCTCTCTCTCTCTCTCTCTCTCTCATGGCTTCAAGTCCTGCCCTCGGTGGGTGGGTTTCTCTCTCTCCTCCCTTGTATGCAAGAACGGCCTTCGTTCAGTGTTGCTGCTCTCTCTCTCTCTCTCTCTCTCTCTCTCTCTCTCTCTCTCTCTCTCTCCTTCCTTGTTTGCAAGAACGGCCTTCGTTAAGTGCTGCTCTCTCTCTCTCTCTCTCTCTCTCTCTCTCTCTCTCTCTCTCTTTCCGAATGAAGATCAGCTCGGTCACTCGGAAGAATCGATGTGATTGAATCTGCCACATATCCTTTAGGACTTCAAATCTAATTTCAAGATAAAGGATATTCCTTTTGCAAGGAGGTAACTCCTGATCCACTTTCGCTTGAGGATCAAAAGTCCTTTCCATACAAAGCCTCTATGGAAGAGGCGCTGGTGTCTGGAAAGACCCTGGAAATATCCAGGAATGGAACGTGTGTGGGAACGCTGGAGGGTTAAAGAAAGGTTCATTGTGTCACTGAGGATTGTTGTAACTTAATGTGTGAAACATTTGTAGGTTTGTAATATTAGGACTATATATATGTATGTGTATATAACTCCTCGTTGGACGAGTGGTTAACGTGCTACATTACCGTTTCCGTAGTCGTGAGTTCGATTCCCCGCTCTGCCAAAGTGGAATCAGAGAACTGTATTTCTGGTGATTAGAAATTCATTTCTCGATATAATGTGATTCGGATCTCACAATAAGCTGTAGGTCCCGCTGCTAGGTAACCAATTATTGGTTCCCAGCCACACAAAAATAACTAATACTTCGGACAAGCCCTAGGAGAGCTGTTCATCAGCTTTCAGTGGTCTGGGTAAACTAAGATATACTGTTGTCTGTGTGCGTGTGTGTGTGTGTGTGTGTGTGTGTGTATGTATGTATATGAGAGAGAGAGAGAGAGAGTCATTGCAATAGCAAAACACTTACATTCATTGAAAATTATTTCACATCATTATTATAAAGCTTCAACTGTTTGTTGTAATATTTATCTCTCTCTCTCTCTCTCTCTCTCTCTCTCTCTCTCTCTCTCTCTCTCTCTGCAGCCAAAACCAACACCTTAAAATAGAAGCGGCTATTATTCGAAACCTCATCGAAATTTCATTCAAACTAAAACTCTAGCCATGTCTGGCTCGTCTCGTTTCGCAACAATACACTTTCAGAGAAAAATTCGTAAACTCGGTTATCTTTTGCGAAGTTCTGCCAAGTTTGTTTTCGTTTAGCTGAAGAAATGGCGAATGGAAAAGAGAAAGAGAGAGAGAGAGAGAGAAGAGAACAACCACAAATGCTCTTTTTATTCGCTCGTAATTTATTGTATTACACACACAGACACAAATACACATACACGCGCGCATACGCACCTAAAGATCTAGGCAAATCTTACCCCACAAACACATGCACACCCATTCAGATCTCCTCAAATACCATTCTCCTGCCATTTTAATACATTTTTATCTGTTTATTAATGCATTAATGGATTTTCCTTTGATTAATAAGTGGGATACCTTCTCTTTTCCTTAAACCTCACCGTACTCCATTCTAATGAACATCATATTCTTTGGAAGCTTGAATTTCAAGTCAATGGCCTTTGGGTTGGATCCGTATGAAGAGGGTTCATCTTCTGAATAATAATAATAATGATAATAATGACTGATGATCTCTTCTAACCGTATTTCCCATTAACTTCTGAGATTCCATCCTAATGAACACCACAACATTCTTTGGAAGATTGAATTTCAAGTCAGTGGCCCCTTTGGTGGGCTTGTTCCATATGAATAGGGATCATCCTCTGAATAATAATGATCTTACTATAATGGGAGTTACGTCTGTCCGTCCGTCTGTCATTCAATCACGGCCAAACGGCTGTTCTGATGGGCATAAAACTTGGCAAGGGTATAGTGGGGACCCCTAATATGGTTTATAATGGGGTTCCATCCTACCTCTCCCAACCCCCAACCCCCCCTCCCCCCCGCCTCCGAAGGGAGTGGGTTGTGAGAAGGGATTCCCTGCCGTTGGAAAGGTGGCTGATGTAAGCAATAGACTTAGTTACTTTATGAATTTATCATACAAAATTTCTGTATCCATATCTTTGATAGTAATGAAAAAGAAACCTACAAGATTACCGAGTATCACTTGTTAATGCCATTAAACACTTACAACTTAACAAGTGATACTTGGCAATGTTGTGGGTCTCTTTTCTCCATCTTCAGAAGAAAACTGAAAGAAGTCTTTGTTTGGTTTAATAATAATAATAATAATAATAATAATAATAATAATCTCGAACAAATGTAATGAGGAGAGGCGTACGTGAACCCATTCAACTGGTTCCTAATACATAGGTATTGTTAATTCTGTGTGATTCAGTTCACTCAGACACGGTTCCTAAAATTCAGTCCTCGTGGATAGTTAACAACTTCCAGTGAGAGTTTAACAATACAGAGTGGCAGTTCAGGAGAGGAGATGAATGGCATAGAATATTCTGATTAGAATTTCCTACCTATCGCGTTTGACTTGCTCCATAGTGATGTAGAATTACGAGTACATAAAGTGATGTCGAATTGTCTGACAAGTGGTTGGTAAGGGTCGTTTGTTTGTGTGTATGTATGTTTGTATGTATGTATGCATAATGCATCCATGAAAATTTTAATTATTTAATATATATATATAATATATATATATATATATATATATATATATATATATATATATATATATATATATATGTGTGTGGTGTGTGTGTGTGTACGTATATATATCCACAAACACTAGCCCGCAAACATCATTAATCACCAAACCCTCCATACCTCGGGAACAACCATATGACAGAAGGCCCCTACAATCAGCGCGACAATTTGACGGGTCGCGGCGTGAAACGACGATTCGCCAGAATTTACGAGCGACAAATGCGATTACGTAACGAGATGAGCCTTTATAATAACAGTTACAATTATGATAAAAACCCTTTCGCCGTGAGGGTCATTTGGCAAACGTTGGTTGTTATTTATTATTGATCCTGTTGTAAGGGTTGTAAAACTCCTCCGTTGCTGTGCTGAGGTTGTGAAGTGAAAGGTAATTATGTTGTCACTATTTTGTTATTCAGTTTGTTTATCACGTTTTGTTTACCTTCCTAATTATTATTGTTTATTGCTCGCTGTGTTACGTCGGAGCAGGCTGACGTGCAATGAACATATTGTCGTCAACTTGTATGTGACCTATTAGGAAACTTCATGCGTAGTAATTGGACACCAGTTTCATATAACTCTAGAATTATTGACGCAATTAGTATATACATATACATATATATATATATATATATATATATATATATATATATATATATATATATATATATATATATATAAATGTATAGAGAGAGAGAGAGAGAGAAAATTGGCCCTTAAAAGGATCATCAAATAGTCTTTTAAAAGTAAAGACAATAATAGAAGCTTGAAACACTATGATAAAAAAAAACACAGCAACACGAAGAGAGAGAGAGAGAGAGAGAGAGAGAGAGAGAGGGAGGATTACCGGAGAGACGCGAAATTTCTCGGAGGAGAGTTTAAAATACAAACTTTGAATTTGAGCTTCCACCTGTTTCTCTCTCTCTCTCTCTCTCTCTCTCTCTCTTTTTCTCCGGCAAAACATTTCGTGAAATTTCTTTCACTTTACTTGTGGGGTCGTGGAATTTTTTTACTCTTTAATTAATTAATTCATTCATTCATTCATTCATTCACTCATTCATTCACTCATTCATTTTAATGAAGGATTTTTTAATAATCTAAGAATGGTTAATTAATTAATTTATTTATTTATTTCATTATTTTAGTTCTTGAATTTTAATGAAGTTAATTTATTTAATATCTTTATTTTAAATAAGATTTTTGTTTCTTTTTATTTATTTATTTATTTATTTTCTATTTATTTATTATTTTTTATTATTGTTTATGATTATTAGTGGAATTAGGGAATTTTTTATTTAAAAAATTAATTTTGGAAATTTAATAAAAAATTTTTTTTTTTCTTTGTATTTTTTTTTTTTAAACAAAAGAGATCCTCGCGTGTATTAATGAGAAATAGATTGACAAATTAACAAACAGTAAAAAATTTATCAAAATGTAAGGAATTCAGTATTAAGGTAGGAATGCATTGCAACTTTACTTGAACTCGTGTAAAAATTCGCTTACTCGGGGAGTAAGCCTGCAAACTACTTTGTTATTGTTCTTAGTCTTGTTGGGGGGTTAGGAAAGTCCTTTGGAAAAGCCTAAAAAAGGTCTGAAAAAGGAGTTTTGCTTTGAGTTAGATACGGGAATTTTAAGATAGGATATTGATGATTTATTTATTAGAATGCAAATGTGAAGGATAAATAATGTTGTTGTTTAACAGTACAGAACAATTATTTCTAATAGAATATAGCCTATTTATTTTAATTTTCGTTGGTGAAACAACAATCTATGTGACCGTAGATTTTAACTGGTTTTAATTTACGTTAAAAGTGTTTAATATAATATTTACAACTTATGCGAAAGAGGAAAATCTTTCACGCATCCCCCAGTAAGCTGGGGGTCGGATCACGCCTTCCTCCTTTTAACAAAACGACGTCTTAAATGTTTTTTCTTTAGAAAACAAACGACCCCATTCCAGGGTTTTATTGTTCCCTGAGGGGCCAAGACATATATTGGTTTTTCGTTAATTTACATAAGAGTTACGCAATCTTGGGACAGATGGATAAAGTAATTTATTTTGGAGATATATAGGTGACAGTTACGGTATACCCTGATAAGTAAAACAGCTGTTTTGGCTTCTTGTAGTCATGGAGTTTCAATTGCTGCGTATAACTGAAGCCTGTCGCTTACTTGGGGAGTAAGCCTACGTACTACATTGTTGTCGTTGTTGTTGGGGGGTTGTGTTAACGATTAAAGGAATTTTAGGATAGGATATTTATGATTTCTTCATTAGAATGAAGATGTAAACAATAAATAATGTGCATGTTAAATAGTACAGAAAAATAAATTCTAATAAAATATAGGGTATTATTTCAATTTTCATTGGTGAAACAAAAGCGCTATTTGGCCGTAGATTTTAGCACGTGCTCCGATAAAGTTGGAGATCGGATCACGCCTTGTATTTTTAACTAGCTTTCTCGTATGAAGGTTGAATTTCTTCAGTTAGAATATTCTTTTAAATTTTCATATTTTCTTTGAATACTTTCATTTTCTTTAAATATTCTCTCAAGTTCTGATATTTTTTATTCATTCACTGATTATTATTTGATTTGGAAAAGATTATCTTTTCGCGTCTATGCGTTTTCTGTCGTTATTCGCTCCTTATCAGGAGCCAATTTTGCTTTGCAACGCAAGTGTACACAAGCCTATCAATCAATCAGTGTTTTATTTCTTAATTAATCAGGAGCATGGAAAATATTTTTCCCTCAATTTCCATAGCGTGTAGATGGATGGTTGTATGCAGAAGGTTGTAAGAGGGTTGTAGTCTAGTGATTACATATATATATATATATATATATATATATATATATATATTATATATATGTATGTATATATATATAAATATAAAATCACTCGACTACAACCCTCCTACAACCTTCTGCATACAACCATCCACAATATTTCATCTACAAGCATCCAATGCAACCCTCCTCCTACAACATCATCTAGCACACCACCCACAGCCTTTCATTTACAACCTCGGGCCTACAACCCCGTTTTGACTACAACCGTCCATCCACAACCTCCACACACAGTCTTTCATCTACAATCATCCGACTACAAACCCTCTAACTACAACCATCCATCTACAACCCCACCCACAATCTTTCATATACAATCATCTTACTATAACCCTCATCCTACAACCATCCATCCACAACCTCCAACGACAGCCTTTCATCTACAATCATCTGATAATAACCCTCCTACAACCTTATGCATACAACCATCCATCCACAACCTCCATCATCAGCCTTTCATTTACAGTCATTCAACTACAACCCTCCTCCTACAACCTTCTACATAACAACCATTCATTAACAGTGTTTCACCTGCAGTCTTATACCCACAACCATTGATATGTCATCCACCAACAACACTCCATATACAACCTAACAACCACAACCAACAGCCATCCACCCATAACCTTCCTCTCATAACCCTCCCATAGCAGTCATCCACCTGGTCACTACTCACAACCATCCACATACAACCATTCACTCACAACTCTCCACTCCCATATTTTTCAATACAAAAACCATTCCTCCCATAACTCCTCCACTTTCACCCACCATTCATACACCATCCTCCCACAACTACAACACTATACACACACCCCTCAACCTTACCCACAAACATCCACATAAACCCTCTAACCACAGCCATCCACAGACAACCTTCCACCCACATACTCCACCTGGTCTTTGTCCACAACCCTAAGTTTCCCACCCAACCATCTAGCCACAGCCAATCACCCACAACACTGAACACAACCTAACCACAACCCTCTACCCACAAACTTTCCACCCCAACCCGGTTTGAGAGCGAGCGAGAGAGAGAAAGAGAAATTTGCAATGTTTAACCTGTAGGAATCTCCCCTTAAAATCATGCGATACGTTTTATATAACCTTGGTTAAATGCTACAGTTAGAGCAACTGTAGTACTAGGCCTAGACTCTAACAGTGCCATGTATCTAGCACTTACCTTCTATTCTTTGGAATATATTCCTGAAATTATATTAAATTAAATTACCCAAGACTAAAAAGTATAAATGTTAGGTGCATGGCACTGTAGAGTCTAGGCCTAAATATTTACAGTTGCTCTAACTTGAGCATTTAACAAAGTTTAAATCAAAGGTATCGCATGATCTTAAGGGGAGATTCCCACAGGTTAAACATTGCAAACCTCTCTCTCTCTCTCTCTCTCTCTCTCTCTCTCTCTCTCTCTCTCTCTCATTTCTTTTTGCAGGTATTTTACAGACATGTCCAACCTCCCTATTTATCCGGGCTTGGACCGACACTGAGAGTTGGGCTGGCTAGCCAGCCCAAACTCACAGTGGCTAGGTTTTAAAATGTTGTTTATCCACAGCAGAAAAATGAATCAAGTTTATCCAGTGAAGCTATGTTTGGCGAGCTCCTTCCTGGACAGACTTGAGAAAAAAAAAGGCTTAAACACGAATGGGTCACAAAATGGCCTGGTGACTGGTTTTGGGGTGAACGCAAACACCCAAAACACAACATAAGAGGAACTACCATTAACACCTTCGGGGGAGAGGGGGTGAAGGTGGGGGGAATCATGGTGGGTCCCTCTCATGGTGCTGAAGATGTGCGCTCAGCTATTACCGTCTAGGTAACTAGACGGCAATGGCTCATCCCCATGGTCACCGAGCCAGTCTATAACTCATTCCTGTTTGTTGGCCTTTTTTTTTGGGTTTTTTGGGTGGGCCTTTTTTAGGTGGGCCGTTTTGGCTGGCTGTAATTGCTGGGCGTTTTTTTGTGGAGTGGGGTGTCACAACTCACCCACCCCTCCTGCTGTGGAAAGCAAAAGGCAATCAAGAGATTTGCCTCTTTTTCTTAATCTTTGACCATAACTGCAGCAATTTAATCGACCTATGTCCTGCAAATGGTCCTTTTTTGCCTTCTGCAATAATATTTATTTTCCTCACAATCTATTATTCCATTTACATGGTCAGTTGCACCTGCTTAGTCTTCAATAGACCTCCTTCATTGCCCTGCGTCTCTCCTCCAGTAGTTTCTTGTGGGTCTCATCTCGCGCTTTTGTTTTCTCAGTGCAAGGTTTAGAATGTTCCTTTCTTAACTTGAACTGGTTTCCTCTTGCAGGACCCTTTAGGGAACATTGGTAGTTGCGCATGTATCTAGTTCATGTTTCCATCCATGACTTTTCAGGTCACAAATTTCTTCGAAAAGTTGGTATACATTACCCACCTGAATGGAAACCATGTCCCAAAAGCCAGCCAGATCTGCAGCTATTATAGCAGGCTCCTCTCCTTTAGGACCATCAATATTTTGTTGGCAGAGCCCTCTGAACTGCTTGATCTTTTCTGCAAGATGAGGAGGCGCCCCCTTTCCGTTGCTTGCAAGGCACCTTTCCTTGCACCTCCTCACTCATCTGCTCTCTGAAAGTTTCTAGGTCATATTCAGAATGTTTATCAGTTCTTGTAATCTAGAAACTTCTCTTCCGACTATCTGCAAGAAATGGTGGTTCCTTCCTTTTTGGTTTTTCCACTTTCAGTTTGTTTTTGTCCATTAACTGCCCACATCTTTCAAATCGGACTTTAGTTTTTTCATTGTCCTTTTTCAGTCTGTTAAATGTCTTTCCTTCAAATGATCCTTTTTGCCGTTCAGTCCATAAAGAAAATTTCCACGCCATCTTCAAGGTCAATTTGACAATCCTCAAGGTTGAGCACCTGCTTAGTCTTCATAGCCTCCTTCATTGCTCTGCGTCTCTCCTCTAGTAGTTTCTTACGGGCCTCATCTCGCGCTTTTGTTTTTTCAGTGCAAAGTTTAGTAGGTCCTTTCTTAATCTGAACTGGTTTCCTCTTTGCAGGGCCTTTAGGGACATTGGTAGTTACGCATGTATCTAGTTCATGTTTCCATCCATGACTTTTAAGGTCACCAATTTCTTCGAAAAGTTGGTGTACATTACCCACCTGAATGGAAACCATGTCCCAAAAGCCAGCCAGATCTGCAGCTATTATAGCAGGCTCATCCCCTTTAGGTCCGTCAATATTTTGTTGGCAGAGCCCTCTGAACTGCTCTATCTTCTGTGAGATAAGGAGGCGCGCCTTTCCAGTTGCTGCGAGGACCTTTCCTTGCACCTCCTCACTCATTTGCGGCCTAAAGGTTGTCATGTCAGATTCAGCAGTGTTTATTAGGTCTCGCAATTTGGAGACTTCTTTTTCTACTATTTTTAAAAAGTGCCTTCCATTCTTCTCCTGTTCTTCTTCTTTCTTCCTGGTGTCCATCGACTGCTCCTCTCTCAGGCAACATTCCTCGTCTCCTAATTTCTTGATCTTTCCATAGTTTTCCTCTACATTTATGACTTTTTCGGCGTCACATTCATTCTGCTGTTCCTGGAGTGAGGTGCATTTGCTTTCGAGAGTGATCACTCCTTTCTGCAACTCTAAATCTCTTGCTCTGACAAGGCCGTTCAAATGATCTAATTCCTTTCGTTGCTTTGCCATCAAAACCTTGTTCTTCTGATTTGTATCCTTCAGAAGTCTATTTTCATTCGCCAGAACTTCAATTGTTTCTTCAACTTTACTGATGTTCATCTCGGCCTCCTGGGTAACAGTGATTAATTCTTCAGCGTGCAAAAGTTTTTCAGTAGCCAAAGCCTTTTCCAGATCGTGGATCCTCTGCATGAGAGCATCCTCTTTCCTGTCATTCTCGTCCTTTTCCCGGAGGTGTTCACGGTTCTTCTCGTAGGCCAATTCCAGTTCCTTCTTCAAGATGTTAAGAGTATCCTGCAAGTCATTCAGCTCACATCGAACCTGGAGGTTTTCGTCAGCTGCTGTCTTGCGGGCCAATTTTTCGGCCTGCATTTTCAGTAGTAAGATTCCACAAAGTCCTCCCAATAGTCCAGCAAAACAGTTCTCCCGAAGGAAACCGCCATAGACCTATGAGGGAAGGACTTTCTGGATATAAGAGATTAAATTCTTCAGCGTGCAAAAGTTTTTCAGTAGCAAAAGCCTTTGTTTTTTTTTCCAGATCGTGGATCCTCTGCATGAGAGCATCCTCTTTCCTGGTCATTCTCGTCCTTTTCCCGGAGGTGTTCACGGTTCTTCTCGTAGGCCAATTCCAGTTTCCTTCTTCAAGATCTTAAGAGTATCCTTGCAAGTCATTCAGCTCACATCGAACCTGTAGGTTTTTCGTCAGCTGCTGTCTTGCGGGCCAATTTATCGTCCTGCATTTTCAGTAGTAAGATTCCACAAAGTCCTCCCAACAGTCCAGCAAAACAGTTCTCCCGAAGGAAACCGCCAATAGACCAAGAGGGAAGGACTTTCTGGGATATAAGAGGAATAAAATCCTCAGGTTCCTTTGAAGGGACCTGGGCCATCAAAAAGTTTAGGCAAGTCCTCCCAACAGTCCAGCAAAACGGTTCTCCTGAAGGAAACCGCCAATAGACCCAGAGGGAAGGACTTCCTTCCATACAAAAAGATAAATCCACAGTTTCCCTTTGCAGGGAGCTGGGACATCAAAGAGACCCATTAGTCCTCCCAAAAGTCCAGCAAAACGGTTTTTTCCCACCAGAAGGAAACCGCCAACAGACCAACAAAGAAGCACTAATGCCAATACAATAAATAAAAACCACAAATTCCCTTTGCAGGATCAGGGCCATCACAAAGTCGCTAACACTATTCACAATTGAGGTAAACATGTTTGCTGATATCGCGGTATTAGTGTTTCCAAAACCAAAGCGTTAGTTTTCGAAAAAGCCACGAGCACACACCTCATCGGTTCCTGAAGACTTCTCCAGCTTCTGAA
>NC_087208.1:47164297-47169054 GCF_015104395.2 Macrobrachium nipponense | reverse complement strand
TCCAGCTTCTGAAGACTTCTTAGGCTCCAGTGATCCAGAATGTCCTCCTCGGTGCATTACAATTAGCTCCAGGGAATATCTTCGGGCCTCTGAAGACTTCGGCTTCTGAAGACTTCTTCGGCTCCAGTGATCCAGAATGTCCCCTTCGGTTCAATGCGATAGGCTCCAGGGAATGCTTCGGTCTAGTGTTCCGAAGTCTTTATCTCTCCCCCACACACACACACTAACACATACGTAACACTTTCGCCCTTGTACTATGACTATATACTGTGTGATTCAAAAATTATAAAGTTTACTGTGAAATCATGAATTTCTTTAAAAACTGTTATTCATTTAGAGGGACAAAACCGGGAATTTCATATGGAAAAGAGCATTGAAAAAGAAACAATTAACTTATGCTCTTCCTCCACATCGGCCTAGACACTATAGACTCTATCGTTATAAGGATAATTCTTGTGTACTACACGTTTCCCTACAATACTAAGCTGACTCTACAGGAAAAGCTATCGCTATCAAAGTGGTGACGTTTTTCCGTGTATTTGTTCTAACTGTTCATTTTGTTATAATTTATTTGAACAGCTAATTAATATTTGATACCTACTAGGTGTCTAATTGCTCCCTTCTCTCTTAGTTATATTAGTATGTAACTCTGATGTTCATCCTTGATTGTTCTTTTTTAGTAAATAATACTGAATCATAATACGAAGTACAATCTCGTTTCTAAGAAGTTTTTGATAAAATCAGACCTTTGTCTTGTGTGTAAATCTTCGTATATTGGTAAAAATACCTTCAAAATCCCTTAGCTTTTGGTAATTACTGTGCCTTGAGGATTTTAAGTGTGATTTTAACAACACATCATGATTTTTATGCAAGAAAAGTGGATTCATTTGGCTTTATTTTGCACATTTTTATTCTGATATTTAAAACATGAGGAGGGTTAAAACTGGTTGATTTAGTCAAGAGCAGAAAGCAAAAGTTCAGAATAATGAGCTGAAAATAAAACAAAAATTAACATTCTTACTTAGAGGTTTTTAATAAAAATATTTAGCAAAAAAAAAGGGATTAGATAAAACAGTAGTTAAAATATATATCTATAAGCGGAAAAAAAAAAAAAAATCCCTAACCGGGAGCTATCCTGCTTCCTCCATGATCTTTGTTCACATTTCGTTACCCTTCAGTCTTGACGTATCCCTGTCTAACGTCCACAATTACGATTTTATATCATCATTTACTAGCTTTCTTCTATGAAAGTCGAATTTCCTTGGTTAGAATATTCTTTAAAATCTTCATATTTTCTTTTATATTTTCATTTTCTAGTTTTCTTCTATGAAGGTCGAATTTCTTCAGTTAAATAAATCTTCTTTGAAATTTTCATATTTATTTTAAATATTTTCTTCTCCATCTTTCTCGTGTGAAGGTTGAATTTTTTTTGTTTCAGTTAACTATTCTTTATTTTCACGTTTTCATACTTTCTTTATTATGTCTTTTCTAGCTTTTCCTCCTCCATGAAGGTCGATGTTTCTCCCGTTAAAATATTCTTTAAAAATTTTCAAAATTTTCTTTAAAAATATTTTCACTCTTTAAACAGTATTTTCTTAAGTTCTTGATATTTTTTATCATTCACTGATTATTTCTTGGAAAAAGATGAACCTTTTATTTCAATGCATTTTCTATTAACAAAATTTCATTATTACATTTATATATTTTTTTTCAACTTCCATCTTTTTCCTCACTTATCGTAAGTCCTGAATAATTATTTATTTAGTATTTACTAAATATTCTTTTTACAGATGAATGTCTGACATTCAGTTTCTACTAGTCTCGATTTAGCTCTTGAAACCTTCAAATAATATTTTTACTATTTAAGGCAAATATTGCGAAATTAATTATCAAATATAAAATATTATAAATGAAAAATTCGAATTTCAAATATGTGTTCCAACTGTTATCTTAAACGCAAAAAAAAAAAAAATTACTTGATAATGCTTCTTTGAGCCAGATTCTTTTCATATTAATACATCATAACCCGGTTATCGTTTTTCTTATTAACTACATCTAACCGGGTTATGTTTCATATATACATCATAACCCGGTTATCTTCTCATATTAATACATCATAACCCGGTTAGCGTCTTTATTTATACATCATAAAACCCGGTTATCGTTTCAGATTAATACAAATCATTAACCTGGTTATCATTTCATATTAATACAGCATAACCCAGTTTCCATTTTTCATATTTTAAAAAACATCATAACGGGTTATCGTTTCATCTTAATACATCATAAAACCGGGTTATCATCTCTTATCATACATCATAAACCCTGTTATTTGTTTTCTTATTAGTGCATCATAACCCAATTATCGTTTCATATTACATCATAACCAGGTTATCATCTCTTATTCATATCATAACACCCTGTTATGTTTCTTATTAGTCATTTATAAACCAGTTATCATTTTATATTAATACATCATAACCTGGTTATCGTTTCATATCCATACATCATAACTAGCGCTGCCTGTTTTTTTCCCACAGATTGATCTTAGAGAAAGCAAAAAACAACAGATAAACGAACAAGCAAAAAATGACGTCATCCCGACCAAAGAAGGCTGGATTATCCGACCGCAAAATAAACATCGGACGAGATAAAAATGAAAATAATGTTCCATAGATGTGAAGGGACCAATCTTAGCTGATCGGGCCTCACGGGTCATTTCTCCCCGTACCACGAAGGGAAAAATTTTCCATAGATGTATTCCACCCCCCCCCCCCACCCCGTCTCTCTCTCTCTCTCTCTCTCTCTCTCTCTCTCTCTTCTCTCTTGCTCTCCTCTCTCTATTTCCCTCGTCCAAGGGAGGGATATGACGATCTAACACAATGCCTGTAGAATGTTCCCTGATGCGGAAGAGACGATAATGCACTCTGGTAAAATTCTTTTAACCTGTTCTCGTTTTTGACAACCCAAATACGTTATTTAGGAAGAGTTTAGAGAGGGGAGAGAGAAAGACGATTAGGACCAGGATATCACTGTGTCCTGATGATGATTCCGGCTAGCAGGATTTAATTATAATTAAGTGGTTTAATGGCGTCCCAAATTGTCATGGTTTTTTGCAGGCTTAATTTGGTATATTCGGTTATATAGTGTTTGAGGTGTTTTTGCCCTAGATTAATGGAAGGGGTTGTCTAGGACCCATCCAAGTCTTGACAGACCCAACTTATCTAACAGTACGGCAAACAATGTGTGTGTAAACATATATATATATATATATGTATAACTGAATCACGAAAGTTAGGAACGTGATAAATCCATAAAATAAAGATAAATACCTCGAAGGAAAAAATAAAACGAAGGAGTCGCAAGAAACTTTTCGACTTAAAAGTCCTTTACTGAGCAGATACTGACATAAAACGAGAAAACAATACAAGAAGGTTCGTATAACTGACAGATTAGGGATTATAAAGGGATTAGTACTAGAATTTTCCGAAACACAACCTGGAAGATAAGAAAAACCTTCCCAAACAAGCATAAATAATGGGTGCAATTAAAAGGTTTAAAGGGGACAATCATCTCAGATACAATTTCCAGACAAATTAAAGGATTATAGGTGACAGCTATTCGGAACTGGTAAAACAAAAAAACCATATTCACAAAAACAGACAGACATTACATTACAAACCCCAAAATTTAATAACTCTAAGGCAACTGATTTTTTATTTAAAGTCAGTAATAATATCTTGAGGTCATTTCTTAAAAACATGTTACAGATACAAGGGTCTTAAATGAAAAAGGCCCCCGACTAACATTGAAATTACAATGAAAAGTAAGTTGTATTAAAGCAGATTCTAAAAAGATTTCGTGATAAGACAATCTCTGACCTGCAATTACTGAAAAAAACTATCAATCCAATTAAATTCGGTGGTTGTTTCACTTAAATGAATGAATAATGCATAGATTTTGCCCAGTTACAAAGTACTTATGCTGGCTTAGCCTTACTTCTAAGCCTTTGCTGGACTGTCCGAGATAGAATGAAGGACAATCCATACATGGAATGTTATATATTATGTTGTTGCTTTCTCTGGGGCCATTTTTTATCACATTCCTTTTTAGTGTGTTATTATAGGAAAAAACAGGTGACATTAAAAAGCTTTTAACAATGGTTTAAGGTGTGTGTGTATTACAGTATAAAACTTTTTCGTTGGGCTTTATTATAAACCAAATGTCTAATATATGTGAAGGGATAGCATAAAATCTTTCCTATTTGCTATGTATTCAATTTTCTTGATCCAAATATTGTGGACTGACAATGCGCAATGCTCGTAAAAAACATAGAGAGGAAAAAATTGATATTTTTATGTTAAGATGGTGGGCCTGAAAGAAGAAAATGAAACATAAGTAAGTTGTGTCGGTTTCCTATAAATACTGAATTACATTGAAATGGTTCTCTATGTATCAAAAACATCTAAGAAAGGGAGGGCAATTGTCTTTTTCTAATTCTAGAGTAAAACTTAATCGATTGTACCTGGTTATTTAATTTAGAGGAGTAATCATTTACAATCAATACCGACAGGGAAGAACAAGCTAAACAATCATCAACGTAACGACACCACTTTACAGGAATATAAAATGATATTAGGTAAGTAGCGTTTTTTCAAAGAATTCCATGTACAGGGTTTGAGAGTGGTGGTGATAAGGATTTTCCCATTGCCATGCCAAAATTTATTTGTTGATAAAATTCACCATTTGAATATAAA
>NC_087208.1:47134297-47159297 GCF_015104395.2 Macrobrachium nipponense | reverse complement strand
ATGCATCAGCTCCAAGATTCTACTCAAGAGATAATAACTGTTTTATTATGCAAGAGGATATTGCAGATATGGAGAAAAATTGCAGATTCAGACACAAAATGAATAATTATGATGAAGGAAGAACAAATATTATGGAAAAGTTGGATTTTTTAATGTCAGAATTTCTGGTAAATGAAAAAAAGAACAACATACCAGAACAGGAAAGAGACATGGGAAAATCCTTATTATTACCAATATTAAATGAAGGAGAAAACACGCAAACCATCCATAGAATGATGAATGCGCAGGGTTTAGTTACGAGTAACTCAAAAAGACAAAAAAATAGAGTACTTAGAAGAACTAACCCAAATGAAAGAAAATAGATATAATGAATATAAGTGAAACCTGGTATTCCCAAGAGACTGGGAATGATGATCAATAAAAGGGTTCCAAACTTATAGATCAGATAGAAAAAAATAGGAATCAAGGGGGAACCGCAATATATGGAAAGACAAAAAACAAGGATATATGAGAAATATAGTAACTCAGAATGTGAACTAATAGCGGTAGAATTTGAATCTGAAAATTAATGAACATAGGTAATATAGACCTCCTAATACTAAAGAGTTTGACTTAATAATAGAAAAATTGGATGATATAGTAGAAATCACAAGGACTGGACTATTCTCCTATCTGGAGACTTCAACTTTCCTTCGTAGACTGGAAAGAACGAATAGGAGATTGTGGATGTACTTGATATATAAAAAAGAGAGTAATAGTAGTGCAGAAGATAAGAGGCAATTCGAAAAGCTATTAGATATGCTACTAGAAACAACATTCAACAAATAAATCACCTGCCAACAAGAAAGGGAAAATACTTTAGACCTAGTATTTGTGAACGAGATGAATTATGTTAAAGAAATAATAGTTTATAATGCAAGTATTTCAGACCATAATGTCATAGAATTAACAGTCCATTCCAAAGCAAGTGAAAAACAGAGATAAGCAAGAAATGAAAAAGTGGGAAGGATATGGAAAATACAACTTCTACAGTAAAAATATAAAATGGTCAGAAATAAATGAAGAATTAAACAAAGATTGGGATAAACATTTTCGTAAGTGATGACATAAAGGTAAATACGGAGATATTATATAAAATATTAGAGAAAAATAGTGGATAAAATATACCGAAGAAGAAAAGTAAACATCAGTCATGCATACCAAGAGACAGAAGGATCTTGTTCCAGAAAATCAGAAAGTGGAAAAAGGGTCTTGCAAAAGAAAAAATGCATGGAAAGTTATAGAACTAAAAAGTAAGATAGAAAATGCAGAACAAAAGATTATATAATCAAAAGAAAATGAAAAACGGGATTTGGAAGAAAAAACCCTATTAAATATCAAGCAAAATCCCAAACTATTATACACATATGCGAAGAAGATGAATAAAAGAAGAATAGAAAATAGGCCCTCTAAGAATTGAAGGAGATTAACGAATGAAAAAAAGGAAACTTTGCAACATATTAGCAGAAAACGATATAAGAGAGAATTCACCCCTAGAATAGATAATGAAGATAATGATATAGAAGTAAGGACGAAAATAGTGAATATTTAGCTGACATAGATATTAATGAAGCTGATATTGTGCAGGCTATAATGAAATTAAAAAATGGAGCTGCTGCAGGCCTGATGGAGTGCCTGCTATTTTGTTAAAGAAAAGTAGTTCATTCTATCGCAAAGCCACTTGCAATATTATTAAGACAAAAGTGTAGATACAGGCAAGATTTATGATGAGCACAAATTAGCATATATTACCCCTACTTTCAAAAAGTGGATCAAGACTAGAGGCAAGTAATTATAGGGCCTGTGAGTCTAACATCAACATATTATGAAAGTGTATGAAAGGGTAATGAAGAAAATATTATGAAACATTTAATAAAAAAATAAAAATTTGTTTAATATAGGACAACAGGTTTCGTACCGGAAAAAAGTACACAAACCCAACTGTTAGTCCACCGTGAGAACATATTTCAAAAATATGAAAAGCGGAAATGAAACAGATGTGGTTTATTAGACTTTGCAAAAGCTTTGACAAAGTAGACCATGATATATTAGCGAAGAAAATTAGAAAACACAATATCGTGGATAAAGTAGGAAGATGGTTTAAAAGAATTTTTACACAACAGAAAACAGATAGTTATTGCAAACGACGAGAAATCGGATGAAGCCAAGGTAATATCGGTGTGCCGCAAGGTACGGTGTTAGCTGCAATACTGTTTGTTATTATGATTGAAGACATAGACAGTAATGTTAAGGATTCGGTAGTGAGTAGTTTCGCAGATGACACAAGAATAAGTAGAGAAATTACTTGTGATGAAGATAGGAACGCTCTACAAGGAGACCTTAACAAAAGTATATGATTGGGCAGAGGTAAATAGGATGGTATTTAACTCTGATAAATTTGAATTCAATAAATTATGGAGACAGAGAAAGAAAGCTATATGCATATAGGGGACCTAATAATAAGACAATCACAAATAAGGAAGCATTTAAAGACCTTGGTGTGAATAGGAACATGTTATGCAATGATCAAATAGCAATTCTGTGGCAAAAATGTTAAAGCAAAAATGGGAATGTTGTTACGGAACACTTCAAAACAAGAAAAGCTGAACACATGATTATGCTTTATAAAAATATGTTCGTAGTCCACTTGAATATTGCAATATGATATGGTACCCACACTATCAAAAGGATATTGCACAAATGGAGAGTGTACAAAGGTCCTTTACAGCTAGAATAGAAGAAGTTAAAGACCTTGACTACTGGAAAGATACAATCCTTAAAATATATAGTCTAGAAAGGAGAAGAGAACGCTACATGATAATTCAGGCATGGAAAACAGATAGAAGGAATAGCAGAAAATATCATGGAACTAAAAAATATCAGAAAGAGCAAGCAGAGGTAGATTAACAGTGCCCAAAACTATAGCAGGAAAAATAAGGAAAGCACACAGGACATTAATCCACTACGCACCAGCATCGATAATGCAGCGTCTATTCAATGCGTTAATTGCCAGCTCATCTGAGGAATATATCAGGAGTGAGCGTAGATGTGTTTAAGAATAAGCTCGACAAATATCTAAACTGCATCCCAGACCATCCAAGATTGGAAGATGCAAAATATACCGGAAGATGTACTAAGCAACTCTTCTGGTAGACATTAGAGGTGCCATCACACTGAGGGACCTAGGGCAACCCGAACAAGATGTAAGGTCTGTAAGGTAAGGTCGAGCTTTCTTCCTTTCTCTAAATTTATCTCACTGTAAATCTATCTCTCTTTCCCTCCCTCACACATTATCTCTCTTTCTTTTTTCCTGGCTCTCTCTCTCTCTCTCTCTCTCTCTCTCTCTCTCTCTCTCTCTCTCTTCCTAGCTCTTCCTAGCTTTCGTGCTGTCTCTCTCTTTCACTAAATCCATCTCTCTTTCCCTACCACACACACTCACTCTCTTGCTTTTTTCCTGGCTCTCTCTCTCTCTCTCTCTCTCTCACTAAATCTATCACTCTTTCTTTCTCTTTCTGAATCTATCTCACTCTCAATTTATTTCTCTTTATCTCTCACACATTATGTCTCTCTTTTCCTGGCTCTCTCTCTCTCTCTCTCTCTCTCTCTCTCTCTCTCTCTCTCTCTGAAGGTGAGGCTGTCACAAAAAGAAAAACAGTCTCCATTATTGACATGACACTTGATATTGTCTTTTGGTTTCTTCTGCAAATGTGATCGTGTCCTGGACGCAATAACCATGTCTCTTTTTTTTCTTTTTTATTCAAGAAAGGTGTCAGCCTTATAAGCCATTGCTTGTGTGTGTGTGTGTGCGTGTGTGTGTCTGCTGCTTTTGTCTTTGTTTATCGTTTTGGTTTTGTTTTGCTGTCTTTGTGTTAGTTTGTCTTCTTTTAGCTGGAGGGGTAATTTAATAAATTCTCAATTAAGGGCTCTCTCTCTCTCTCTCTTCTCTCTCTCTCTCTCTCTCTCTCTCTCTCCCTTTATACACACACACACACACACACCCCCCCCCCCCCCCCCACCACACACACACACACACACACACATATATATATACTATATATATATATATATATATATATATATATATCTATATATATATATATATATAGTATTTGTGTTGTGTGTGTGTGTCTATATGTATATATATATATATATATATATATATATATATATATATATATATATATATATATGTATATATATATATATATACATACTATATATATATATCTATAATATATTATATATATATATATATATATATATATATATATATATATATATATATATATATATACATATATATATATGTATATATATATATATATATATATATATATATATATAGTATATATATATATATATATATATATATATATATTACATATATATATATGTATGTATATATATATATATATAGATATACTATATATATATATATATATATATAGTATATATATATTATATATATATGATATATATTTATATATATATCTATATATATATATTATATAATATATATATATCGTGCTACAATGTCCTTTAATATCTAATTCGCTCTACCTCGGAATTAATATATTTCATATATGCTTAACCGAAGGGAATTTTTTCTCGATAATAGAGTTGCCTGGATCGGCACGCGAACCAAGGATCCCTTTCAAATCCAGGAACGTCAGTGAAGCTTTACCTACTACACTACCGGTAGTGTAGAAGGTAAAAGCTTCACTGACGTTTCGTGGATTTCAAAGGATCCTGGGTTCGCGCCTCGATCCAGGCAAGTTCTATTATCGAGGAAAAATTCCCTTCGGTTAAGCATATATGAAAATATATTAGTTCCGAGGTAGAGCGAATTAGATATTAAAGGACATTGTAGCTCGATATATGTATATGAATCACGTAAAATGATGTAATTATATATATATATATATATATATATAGTATATATATATATATATATATATATATATATGTATATATATAAATATATATATATATATATATATATATATATATATATATATATATATATATATATATATATATATATAGATATACACACACACACACACACAATATATATATATATATATCTATATATATATATATATATATCATATATATATATATATATATATATATATATATATATATTTATATATAGTATATACAAGATAATATACGCATCCAAATTTAAACGTCTACTGATATACTTGATATATACATATGTACATGTGTTACTATATAAACAATTTCGACCCAAATTTATCTTATCCATTTGCCCATTAAACATTCCATCAATAAACCACCTATAAAATACTTCAGCTAAATATTATCCAAGACTCAGATAAATGTAATCAAAACAAAACTTCTAAGAAAAGTTTTCTCTCTTTAATTGCTTATATTAACAGTTGTTCCATGACGACTACTTTTCCGGTGCAACGAGATTTTCCAGAGCTCTAATTGGCTGATGGATGCAGAGCGCTCATTGGCCGAGTTCGTATGGGCCGGAGCTAAAAGATGTTCAATATTTTTTTCATTTCTTTATTTCGCTTACTCGGTGAGTAAGGCTACAAAATAGTTTGTTGTTATTGTTGTTCTTGCTGTTGTTGTTCTTGTTAGCAACAAGAACAACAACATTAACAACAAAGTAGTTTGTAGGCTTGCTCCCTGAGTAAGCGAAAACAAGAATTGCATAACATATCACTCATTCAAAGCAAATAGTAATTACGCTTATTTTTCTTAAGGAATAAACTGAAATCCTGGATGCCAAATGAATTATGTAATATTCAGGGAGTGTGGTCGATTTCTTAACCATGGAGACCTCAGGCTGAATAGTTTTTTTTTTGTTTTTTCTAGATTATAGAAGGCCTTTCTATGTATATGTTATAGAAGTCAATACAGCAGAAATAATAAATCCCCTCCCCAAGGAAGGAAAAGTAGATATGTCAAGACAGTTACTTTAAAGAGATGAAGGAGAAGAGATTCTAGTTGAGATTTAGAGAGAGAGAGAGAGAGAGAGAGAGAGAGCGTAAATGGGAATGAAGAGGTAATGGGTGGCGGCCAAGAAAGCCAGGGAGAAGTAGATTAAGAGAGGGAGAGAGAGAGACCTTACCTTACAGACCTTACATCTTGTTCGGGTTGCCCCGGGTCCCTCAATGTGAGGCACCTCTAATGTCTACCAGAGAGTTGCTAGTACATCTTCCGGTAGATTTTGCATCTTCCAATCTTGGATGGTCTGGGATTGCAGCTTAGATATTTGTCGAGCTTATTCTTAAACAAATATATCACTTCTGATATATTCCTCAGATGTTTGTTTGTATGGTGCTTTTGCGTTGCATGCGGGACCAATGGCTTTTCGTGACTTCCGAACCACGTCGAGAGTGAACTTCTATCACCAGAAATACACATCTCACTCCTCAATGGAATGGCCGAGAATCGAACCCACGACCACCGAGGTGGAACACTAATACCATACCAACCATGCCGCTGAGGCGCTCTATTCCTCAGATGAGCTGGCAACGCATTGAATAGATGCTGCATTATCGATGCTGGTGCGTAGTGGATTAATGTCCTGTGTGCTTTCCTTATTTTTCCTGGTATAGTTTTGGGCACTATTAATCTACCTCTGCTTACTCTTTCTGATATTTTTAGCTCCATGATGTTTTCGGCAATTCTTTCTATCTGTTTCCATGCCTAAATTATCATGTGGCGTTCTCTTCTCCTTTCTAGACCATATAATCTTAATGATTGTAGTCTTTCCCAGTAGTCAAAATCCTTAACTTCTTCTATTCTAGCTGTAAAGGCCCTTTGTACACTCTCTATTTGTGCAATATCCTTTTGATAGTGTGGGTACTATATCATATTACAATATTCAAGTGGACTATGAACATATGTTATATAGAGCATAATCATGTGTTCAGCTTTTCTTGTTTTTGAAGTGCCGTAACAACATTCCCATTTTTACTTTACATTTTGCCAATAGAATTGCTATTTGATGATTGCATTACATGTTCCTATTCAACATCACACCAAGGTCTTTAACTGCTTCCTTATTTGTGATTGTCTCATTATTAGGTCCCCTATATGCATATAGCTTTCCTTCTCTGTCTACATAATTTATTGATTCAAATTAAACAAAGATTGGGATAACATTTCCATAAATGATGATATAAAGGTAAATATGGAGATATTATGTGAAATATTAGAGAAAATAGTGGATAAATATATACCGAAGAAGAAAAGTAAACATCAGTCATGCATACCAAGAGACAGAAGATCTTGTTCCAGAAAATCAGAAAGTGGAAAAAAGCTCTTGCAAAAGAAAAAATGCATGGAAGTGATTGAACTGAAAAGTAAGATAGGAAACTCAGAACAGAAGATTATACAATCAAAAGAAAATGAAAAACAGGACTTGGAAGAAAAAACCTATTAAATATCAAGCAAAACCCCAAACTATTGTACTGGTATGCGAAAAAGATGAATAAAAGAATAGAAATAGGCCCTCTATGAATTGAATGGAGATAAACGAATGAAAAAAAGGAAATATGCAACATATTGGCAGAACAATATAAGAGAGAATTCACCCCTAGAATTGATAATGAAGATAATGATATAGAATTAGGGATGGAAATAGTGTTAGTCCACCGTGAGAACATATACAAAATATGAAAAGCGGAAATGAACAGATGTGTTTTATCTAGACTTTGCAAAACCTTTTGAGAAGGTAGATCATAATATATTAGCGAAGAAAATTAGAAAACATAATATAGTGGATAAAGTAGGAAGATGGTTAAAAGAATTTTTACACAACAGAAAACAGATAGTTATTGCAAACGATGAGAAATCGGATGAAGCTAAGGTAATATCCGGGGTGCAATAAGGTACGGTGTTAGCTGCATTACTGTTTGTTATTATGATTGCAGACATAGACAGTAATGTTAAGGACTCGGTAGTGAGTTGTTTTGCTGATGACAAAAGAATAAGTAGAGAAATTACTTGTGATGAAGATAGGAATGCGCTACAAAGAGACCTTAACAAAGTATATGATTAGGCAGAGGTAAATAAGATGGTATTTAACTCTGATAAATTTGAATCAATAATTTATGGAGAAGGAAAGCTGTATGCATATAGGGGACCTAATGATGAGATAATCACAAATAAGGAAGAGTTAAAGACCTTGGTGTGATGTTGAATAGGAACATGTTATGCAATCATCAAATAGCAATTCTATTGGCAAAATGTAAAGCAAAAATGGGAATGTTGTTACGGCACTTTAAAACAAGAAAAGCTGAACACATGATTATGCTTTATAAAACATATGTTCGTAGTCCACTTGAATATTAAAATATGATATGGTACCCACACTATCAGAAAGATATTGCACAAATAGAGAGTGTACAAAGGTCCTTTACAGCTATAATTGAAGAAGTTAAGGATCTTGACTACAGGGAAAGACTACAATTATTAAAATTATATAGTCTAGAAAGGAGAAGAGAACGCTACATGATAAATCAGGCATGGAAACAGATAGAAGGAATTGCCAAAAAAAATCATGGAGCTAAAAATATCAGAAAGAGCAAGCAGAGGTAGATTGATAGTGCCCAAATCTATACCAGGAAAAATAAGGAAAGCATACAGGACATTAATCCACTACGCACCAGCATCGACAATGCAGCGTCTATTCAATGCGTTGCCAGCTCATCTGAGGAATATATCAGGAGTGAGCGTAGATGTGTTTAACAATAAGCTCGACAAATATGTAAGTTGCATCCCAGACCATCCAAGATTGGAAGATACAAAATATACCGGAAGATGTACTAGCAACTCTCTGGTAGACATTAGAGGTGCCTCATACTGTGGGACCTGGGGCAACCCGAACAAGATGTAAGGTCTGTAAGGTAAGGTAAGGTCCTCTCTCTCTCTCTCTCTCTCTCTCTCTCTCTCTCTCTCTCAATAATATAGTGGATAAAGTAGAAAGATTATTGAAAGAATTTTTACACAACAGAAAACAGATAATTATTGCAAACGATGAGAAATTGGATGAAGCTAAGGTAATATCCGGTGTGCCACAATGTACGGTGTTAGCTGCATTACTGTTTGCTATTATGATTGCAGACATAGACAGTAATGTTAAGGACTCGGTAGTGAGTAGTTTCGCCGATGACACAAGAATAAGTAGAAAAATTACTTGTAATGAAGATGGGAACACGCTACAAAGAGACCTTAACAAAGTATATGATTGGGCAGAGGTAAATAGAATGGTATTTAACTCTGATAAATTTGAATCAATAAATTATGGAGACAGAGAAGGAAAGCTATATGCATATAGGGGACCTAATACTGAGACAATTACTAATAAGGAAGCAGTTAAAGACCTTGGTGTGATGTTGAATAGGAATATGTTATGCAATGATTAAATAGCAATTCTATTGGCAAAATGTAGAGCAAAAATGGGAATGTTGTTACGGCACTTCAAAACATGAAAATTTGAACACATGATTATACTTTATAAAACATATGTTCGTAGTCCACTTGAATATTGCAATATGATATGGTACCCACACTATCAAAAGGATATTGCACAAAGCTAGAATAGAAGTTAAGGATCTTGACTACTGGGAAAGAATACAATCCTTAAAATTATATAGTCTAGAAAGGAGAAGAGAACGCTACATGATAAGTCAGGCATGGAAACAGATAGAAGGAATTGCCAAAAAAACAAAAATCATGGAGCTAAAAATATCAGAAAGAGCAAGCAGAGGTAGATTAATAGTGCCCAAAACTATACCAGGAAAAATAAGGAAAGCACACAGGACATTAATCCACTACGCACCAGCATCGATAATGCAGCGTCTATTCAATGCATGTTTAAGAATAAGCTCGACAAATATCTAAGCTGCATCCCAGACCATCCAAGATTGGAAGATGCAAAATATACCAGAAGATGTACTAGCAACTCTCTGGTAGACATTAGAGGTGCCTCAAACTGAGGGACCTGGGGCAACCCGAACAAGATGTAAGGTCTGTAAGGTGAGGTAAGGTAAGGTCTCTCTCTCTCTCTCTCTCTCTCACTGTCGACTCTGTCAATAAGGGTTTTCAAGTGAGGATCTGAAGAGAGCAATAACGAAAGAAAATTTTCTCTCTCTCTCTCTCTCTCTCTCTCTCTCTCTCTCTATCTATATATCTATCTATCTATCTATCTATCTATCTATCTATCTATCTATCTCTATAAATAAGGGTTTTCAATTGAAGTTCTAAAGAGAGCGATAATGAGAGAAAGCTGTCTCTCTCTCTCTCTCTCTGATGATCACTTCATCAGGAGATTTCAGCTGAATATTTCAAGATATGTAAAAAATTTTAAAAATAAAAAAATTAGGAAAGTTAATTGTCGCCATAATATGAATTTTTTTTATTTTTTTGTGAAACCCACTCTCTCTCTCTCCTCTCTCTCTCTCTCTCTCTCTCTCTCTCTCTCTCTCTCTCTCTCTCTCTCTGAGGATCCCATCATTAGGAGACTTCAGCTGGATATTTCAAGTAATATAAAAAAAAAAAAATAAAAAAAAAAAAAAAAAAATGAGGAAAGTTGATTGTCCCCATAACATGAATTTTTTTTACATGAGGTTTTTTTTTTTTTTTTTTTTTTTTTTTTTTTTTGTGAAACCCGGAAGCGACACTTGATCTTTACAAAGGCAACAGTAAAGGAGATTAAAATTTAGTTAATTATTTCAATTAAGTGGGTTAGAAGAACAGGCCGTTTTAGGAGAGATAAAGCTGATTCTGTCAAAAGTAGAGCTTATTACATTAGAAAACCCGTCTTTGGTGATACGCGACTTTCAAAACAACAACCACCCCCCCCCCCCTCTCTCTCTCTCTCTCTCTCTCTCTCACTCTCTCTCTCTCTCTCTCTCTCTCTCTCTCTAGAGAGAGAGAGAGAGAGAGAGACTCCCAATTTTATTATCAAAAGCAATGAAATTTTCGAATTGGTTATCATGTAGAAAAGCGAGAGAGAGAGAGAGAGAGGATGAGAAGAGAGAGAGAGACCTTACCTACAGACCTACAGTTCGTTCGGGTTGCCCCCACCTCTCAGTGTGAGGCACCTCTAATGTCTACCAGAGAGTTGCTAGTACATCTTCCGGTATATTTTGCATCTTCCAATCTTGGATGGTCTGGGATGCAGTTTAGATATTTGTCGAGCTTATTCTTAAACACATCTACGCTCACTCCTGATATATTCCTCAGATGAGCTGGCAACGCATTGAATAGTCGCTGCATTATCGATGCTGGTGCGTAGTGGATTAATGTCCTGTGTGCTTTCCTTCTTTTTCCTGGTATAGTTTTGGGCACTATTAATCTACCTCTGCTTGCTCTTTCTGATATTTTTAGTTCCATGATATTTTCTGTTATTAATTCTATCTGTTTCCATGCCTGAATTATCATGTAGTATCGTTCTCTTCTCCTTCTAGACTATATAATTTTAAGGATTGTAGTCTTTCCCAGTAGTCAAGGTCCTTAACTTCTTCTATTCTAGCTGTAAAGGACCTTTGTACACTCTCTATTTGTGCAATATCCTTTTGATAGTGTGGGTACCATATCATATTGCAATATTCAAGTGGACTACGAACATATGTTTTTAAAGCAAATAATCATGTGTTTTAGCTTTTCTTGTTTGAAGTGCCGTAACAACATTTCCATTTTTGCTTTACATTTTGCCAAAAGAATTGCTATTTGATCATTGCATAACAAGTTCCTATTCATCATCACACCAAGGTCTTTAACTGCTTCCTTATTTGTGATTGTCTCATTATTAGGTCCCCTATATGCATATAGCTTTCCTTCTCTGTCTCCATAATTTTATTGATTCAAATTTATCAGAGTTAAATACCATCCTATTTTCCTCTGCCCAATCATATACTTTGTTAAGGTCTCTTTGTAGAGCGTTTTTTCCTATCTTCATCACAAGTAATTTCTCTACTTATTCTTGTGTCATCAGCGAAACTACTCACTACCGAATCCTTAACATTACTGTCTATGTCTTCAATCATAATAACAAACAGTATTGCAGCTAACACTGTACCTTGCGGCACACCGGATTATTACCTTGGTTTCATCCGATTTCTCTTCGTTTGCAATAACTATCTGTTTTTCTGTTGTGTAAAAATTCTTTTAACCATCTTCCTACTTTATCTACGATATTGTGTTTTCTAATTTCTTCGCTAATATATATGGTCTACTTTGTCAAAAGCTTTTGCAAAGTCTAGATAAACCACATCGTTTCATTTCGCTTTTCATATTTTTGAATATGTTCTCACGGTGGACTAACAGTTGGGTTTGTGTACTTTTTCCGGGTACGAAACCGTGTTGTCCTATAGTTAAACAAATTATTTTTATTAAATGTTTCATAATATTTTTCTTCATTACCCTTTCATACACTTTCATAATATTGTGATGTTAGACTCACAGGCCTATAATTACTTGCCTCTAGTCTTGATCCACTTTTGAAAGTAGGGGTGATATATGCTAATTTGTGTCATCATAAATCTTGCCTGTATCTACACTTTGTCTTAATAATATTGCAAGTGGCTTTGCGATAGAATGAACTACTTTTCTTTAACAAAATAGCAGGGACTCCATCAGGCCCTGCAGCAGCTCCATTTTTAATTTCATTAATAGCCTGCACAATATCAGCTTCATTAATTTCATTAATCCTGCAAAATTCAGCTTCATTAATTTCTATGTCAGCTAAATATTCACTATTTTTCGTCCCTTACTTCTATATCATTATCTTCATTATCTATTCTAGGGGTGAATTCTCTCTTATATCGTTCTGCCAGTTATGTTTGCAAATTTCCTTTTTTTTTCATTCGTTAATCTCCCTTCAATTCTCAGAGGGCCTATTTCTATTCTTTTCTTTTATTCATCTTCTTCGCATATGTGTATAATAGTTTGGGGTTTTGCTGATATTTAATAGGGTTTTTTCTTCCAAGTCCCGCTTTTCATTTTCTTTTGATTGTATAATCTTTTGTTCTGCATTTTCTATCTTACTTTTTATTTCTATAACTTTCCATGCATTTTTTTCTTTTGCAAGACCTTTTTTCCACTTTCTGATTTTCTGGAACAAGATCCTTCTGTCTCTTGGTATGCATGAATGATGTTTACTTTTCTTCTTCGGTATATGATTTATCTACTATTTTCTCTAATATTTTTATATAATATCTCCGTATTTACCCTTATATCATCACTTACGAAAAAATGTTATCCCAATCTTTTGTTAATTCTTCATTTATTTTCTGACCATTTTTATATTTTACTGTAGAAGTTGTATTTTCCATATCCTTCCCACTTTTTCATTTTCTTGCGTATCTCTGTTTTCACTTGCTTTGGAATGAACTGTTAATTCTATGACATTATGGTCTGAAATACTCGCATTATAAACTATTATTTCTTTAACATAATCATCTCGTTCACAAATACTAGGTCTAAAGTATTTTCCTTTCTTGTTGGCAGGTGATTTATTTGTTGAATGTTGTATTCTAGTAGCATATCTAATAGCTTTTCAAATTGCCTATTATCTTCTGCACTACTATTACTCTCTTTTTTATAATGTGGATAATTACAACCACAATCTCCGCCTATTCGTTCTTTTCCTTCCATTCTAACGAAAAGGGTGGAAGTTGAAGTCCACCAGATAGGAGAAGTAGTCCAGTTCCCTTGTGATTTTCTACATATATCATCCAATTTTTCCAATTATTAAGTCAAACTCTTTAGTATTAGAGGTCTATATATTACTATGTTCATTAATTTTTCAGATTCAAATTCTACCGCTATTAGTTCACATTCTGAGTTACTATATTTCTCATATATTTTTCCTTGTTTTTGTCTTTCCCATATATTGCGGTTCCCCCCCTTGATTCCTATTTTTTCTATCTGATCTATAAGTTTGGAACCCTTTTATTTGATCATCATTCCCAGTCTCTTGGGAATACCAGGTTTCACTTATATTCATTATATCTATTTTCTTTTCAATTTGTTAGTTCTTCTAAGTACTTCTATTTTCTTTTTGAGTTACTCGTAACTAAACCCTGCGCATTCATCACTATGATGGTTTGCGTGTTTTCTCCTTCATTTATATTGGTGGTAGAAATAAGGATTTTGCCCATGTCTCTTTCCTGTTCTGGTATGTTGTTCTTTTTTTCATTTCCCAGAAATTCTGACATTAAAAAATCCAACTTTTCCATAATATTTGATCTTCCTTCATCATAATTATTCATTTTGTGTCTGAATCTGCAATTTTCTTCGTTTCTGCAATATCCTCTTGCATAATAAATACAGTTATTATCTCTTGAGTAGAATTTTGGAGCTGATGCTTTGAAATTTTTTGCTGACACCTCTGCATATCTCATTGGTGGTTTGCTTTTCTCTTTTACCTGATATTCTTGATTTCTCTCTTTATTTGGTTTGTTTCTTTCTTATTTTGGATTTTATTGCTTGGTTGGGTTATTTATTTGATTATGATTCATGGCTACAGGGTGCATATATTTACATTTTTTGTCGAACTTACATCCTTTTCCTTCTTTTAGGTTTTGCATATTTTTGGATGCAGATCTCTGCAATCATCCCCATAGCTATCTAAGTATGCACATTTACCATATATTTCATAGTTGTGACATACCTTAGGAAGAGAGAGAGAGAGAGAGAGAGAGAGAGAGAGACGAGAGAGAGAGAGAGAGAGAGAGAGAGAGAGAGAGTTCAAATTTCATTGCTAATAGGAATACAATTTACGACTGATTCACCAAGTAAAGAGTGTGAGAGAGAGAGAGAAAGAGACAGACAGACAGACAGACAGACAGACAGACAGAGATAATTAGTTACCAAGTAGAAGGAAAAGTGAAGAGAGAGAGAGAGAGAGAGAGAGAGAGAGAGAGAGAGAGAGAGAGAGAGAGAGAGAGAGAGAGGTCCAAATTATTTTTTCTAGAGAAATATGATTTACGAATTACCTACTTAGCTGAGAGAGAGAGAGAGAGAGAGAGAGAGAGAGAGAGAGAGAGAGAGAGACTTCGAAACTCCCAGTCTCCTCTCTATCCTCTTCAAGTTAACAGTGACACAGCCAGAAGCCTTTTGAAAGATCAAACACAAAACGATAATTCGTGACCCTTTGTGAACGCGGCCTTAATACATCTGAATTCAATAATTCATCTTGCTTTCCTTAATTAGGTATTCACTGTATAATTAAATGTCTGGCATTGCCAATACCTCTGGGGACTTGTGGGATAATAATGAGGTCTCAGAAATAGACAGGAGTCTTGAAGTTTGAGTTATATATATTTGATGTATGTGTGTATATATGCATATAACATATAAAATATATATATATATATATATATATATATATATATATATATATATATTATATATATATATATATATATATATATATATATATATATATATATATATGTGTGTGTGTGTGTGTGTGTGTGTGTGTGTGTGTGTGTGTGTGTGTGTGTATGTATATATATATATATATATATATATATATATATATATATATATATATATATATATATATATATATATATATATATATATATATATACATATAATCATTTATATATATATTATGTATATATATAGGATCACACTCTTCGCATGAGTCCTTGAGCTACTTCAGCCTTTAGTTTTTCCAGATTCCTTTTCAGGGATCTTGGGATCGTGCCTAGTGTTCCTATGATTATGGCTACAATTTCCACTGCCATATCCCATATCTTCCTTATTTCTATTTTCAGGTCTTGATACTTATCCATTTTTTCCCGTTCTTTCTCTTCAAATCTGGTGTCCCATGGTATTGCGACATCAATTAGTGATACTTTCTTCTTGATTTTGTCAATCAACGTCACGTCTGGTCTATTTGCACGTATCACCCTATCTGTTCTGATACCATAGTCCCAGAGGATCTTTGCCTGATCATTTTCTATCACTCCTTCAGGTTGGTGCTCGTACCACTTATTACTGCAAGGTAGATGGTGTTTCTTGCTCAGGCTGCATTGGAGGGCTTTTTTGCTACTGAATCATGCCTCTTTTTGTCCTGGATCTGTGCAAGTACAGGACATTAGCTTGCTTTGTGGTTTATGGTTTCATTTTTCGTATTGCACTTCCTACATATGGGAGAGATGTTATTTCCGTCTATCGTTCTTTGAACATATCTGGTTCTTAGGGCCTGATCTTGTGCCGCTGTTATCATTCCTTCAGTTTCCTTCTTGAGCTCTTCCCTCTGTGGCCATGCCAACTGTCATCACTGGCTAGTTATTTAGTCTGTCTCATGTATTGTCTGTGCATTGGTTTATTGTGCCATTCCTCTGTTCTGCTTGTCTTTCTCCTGTCTCTGTATATTTGTGGGTCTTCGTCTACTTTTATCAGTCCTACTTCTACTTCCCATGCACTCTTGAGCCATTCGTCTTCACTGGTTTTCTTATATTGCCCCAGTACTCTGTTCTCGATGTTGACGCAGTCCTCTATGCTTAGTAGTCCCCTCCCTCCTTCTTGCCGTGTTACGTATAGTCTGCCTGTGCTTGGTCTTGGGTATAGTGCTTTGTGTATTGTCATATGTTTCCTCGTTTTCTGGTCTATACTGCGAAGTTCTGCCTTCGTCCATTCCACTATTCCCTTACTGTATCTGATTACTGGCACTGGCCGTGTGTTTATGGCTTTTATCATATTTCCAGCGTTGAGTTTTGACTTGAGTATCGCCTTGAGTCTCTGTATATATTCTCTTCTGATCGTGTACTTCATGTCTTGGTGTTTTATATTCCCTCATTCCATTATTCCTAGGTATTTGTATCCCGTCTCATCTATGTGTTTGATGTTGTTCCCATCTGGTAGCTTTATCCCTTCAGTCCTTGTTACTTTGCCCTTTTGTACGTTGACTAAGGCACATTTTTCTCTCCCATACTCCATCCTGATGTCCCTAGATACAATCCTTACAGTCTGGATTAGGGTATCTATTTCCTTGATTCTCTTACCATACAGCTTGATGTCGTCCATGAACATCAGATGGTTAATTCTCTTGCCTCTTTTCTTGAGATGGTACCCAACATCCATCTTCTGCAGTACTTTTGTCATGGGAATCATGGCTACTACGAAGAGTTGTGGGGACAGTGAGTCGCCCTGGAAGATCCCTCTCCTGATATTAACCCCTGCTAGTCTTATTCCAGAGCTTGAAAGTATTGTATTCTAGTTGTGCATTGTATTTTTGAGGAAGCTGATGGTGTTTTCCTCTGCCCCATATATTTTCAGGCATTCTATTAGCCATATGTGTGGTATCATGTCGAAGGCTTTCTAATAGTCAATCCATGCCATGCTTAGGTTGGTTTTCCTTCTCCTACTGTTCTTCATTACCATTTTGTCTGGAAGGAGCTGGTCATTCGTGCCCCTACACTTCCTTCTGCTGCCTTTCTATTGGTGGGGGATGGTGTTTGTATCCTCTAGGTAATTCTATAGCCTTTCGCTGATGATACCTGTTAGTAACTTCCACATTATTGGTAGGCAGGTGATAGGCATAAAGTTACTGGCTATATTTCCCTTACTCTTGACTTTTTGTACTAACAAGTACTAAACATTATTGTTATCATTATTTTTTTTTTGGTCTATCACAGTGCTCCAATTCGATTGGGTGGTATTTTTCGTGTGGGGTTTCGGGTTGCATCCTGCCTCCTTAGGAGTCCATCACTTTTCTTTTTATGTGCGCCGTTTCTACGGTCACACTCTTCTGCATGAGTCCTGGAGCTACTTCAGCCTCTGGTTTTTCCAGATTCCTTTTCAGGGATCTTGGGATCGTGCCTATGATTATGGGTACAATTTCCACTGCCATATCCCATATCCTCCTTATTTCTATTCTTAGGTCTTGATACTTATCCATTTTTTCCCTTTCTTTCTCTTCTACTGTGGTTTCCCATGGTTGTGCGACATCAATGAGTGATACTTTCTCCTTGATTTTGTCAAACAACGTCACGTCTGGTCTATTTGCACGAATCACCCTATCTGTTCTGATACCATAGTCCCAGAGGATCTTTGCCTGATTGTTTTCTATCACGCCTTCAGGTTGGTGCTCGTACCACTCATTACTGCAATGTAGCTGATGTTTCTTGCACAGGCTCCAGTGGAGGGCTTTAGCCACTGAATCATGCTTACTATTATTATTATCAATATTATCATTATTATTATTATTATTATTATTATTATTATTATTATTATTATTATTATTATTATATAAAATACTAAACCCTCAAATAAACAGGATCAAATTATCTCCCTTAATTTCAATAAACATACTTACAACATAATTTAGACTAAACTGTCCTAATTTCTATCAATATTCATAAAGAAACTTATTGACCACAACTACTTGAAGAATCTTAACTAAATGGATTCCTGTATTTTTCTTTGGCCTTCCAGGTAAACATTTGGGTAACTCTCTGTTTACCCAACAAATTGCTTTCACTTCCAAAGTGAGAGAATGTTTGTTTTTAGTGGAAGTTCCCTTTGGTTTTCTGAATCATTATCTGCCGTCGTGAATTGATGGGTTATCTTGGAACGAATGTGTGGGATTTTTTTTTAGCTTACTCGGGGAGTAAGCCTACAATATAATTTGTTGTTGTTGCTCTTGTTCTTGTTGTTGTTGTTCTTGCTGTTATTGGTCTTGTTGAGGAGTTAGAAATGTCTATGAAAAAGTCTAAAAAGTTGTGAAAAAGGTATTTCGCGTCGAGTTAAAGATGCAAGAATGTAAGAATAGGATATTTACGATTTAATCATTAGAATGGAAATGTAAAAGATATATAGCGTTCATAATAAGCAGTGCAGAAAAATTATTTCTGATAAAATATGGTGTATTTATTTTAATTTTCATTTGTGAAACAACGCTTTATTTGACTGTAGGTTTTAGCACGCGCACCGAGCAAGCAAGATGTCGTTTTACGCTTTGCTAATCATTTTCTAACGTTGAGTTGATGGTGTATCTGGAAATGAATATATGAGAGGTTTTTAATTTCATTTTGTGAATTTTTTTTTTATTAGTAAAGGAAAGTGCGAATGGCTTTTTTTTTTTTTTTTTTGCCCTTGTTTTTTGTAGGAAGGTAGTGCCGTCAGTCCTCCTCATGCGGTGCAGTGTAGGCATTACTTAAGGCTCTTTACGGCGTGCCTTTGGCCCCTAGCTGCAACCCCCTTTCGTTCATTTTACTGTACCTCCTTTCATATTCTCTTTCTTCCATGTAACTTTCCAACCTCTCTTAACAATTGTTTCGCATTTCAAACCTTTTACTGTCAATTTCCGTTTCTACGCTGAATGATCTCGTATTTCCCAGTGCTTGGCCTTTAGCCTAAATTCTATGTTAAGGCTTAAGTTTTTGTTTCATTTGTTCATTTTTATCTTTGTTTTTTTTTTTGTTTTTTTTTTATAACATTACGTATAAATAGTATATGCAGTAATGTATTCTATTTTTCAATTTCAAGGGCTTTTTTTTTATTCGTACACATAATATCGAAAATTTTCTATTTTTATCTTTATATATAATTAATTTTTAAAGTAATTATAAGAAAAATAAATGAACAAAAAATGATCGTGTACTGGGTACTAAATTATATAGTGACCAAGTATTTCTGTGGTCAAAAGTTATTGAAAAAATGTTTTATAAACTCTCTCTCTCTCTCTCTCTCTCTCTCTCTCTCTCTCTCTCTCTCTCTCTCTCTCTCTCTCTCTCTCTCTCTCATGATATTCAAGTCCTGCCCTCGGTGAGTGGGTCTCTCTCTCTCTCTCTCATGATATTCAAGTCCTGCCCTCGGTGAGTGGGTCTCTCTCTCTCTCTCTCTCTCTCTCTCTCTCTCTCTCTCTCTCTCTCTCTCTCTCTCTCTCCTTCCTTGTATGCAAGAACGACCCTCGTTAAGTACTTCTCTCTCTCTCTCTCTCCTTGTATGCAAGAACTGCCTTCGTTAAGTGCTGCTCTCTCTCTCTCTCTCTCTCTCTCTCTCTCTCTCTTCTCTCTCTTTCCGAATGAAGATCAGCTCGGTCACTCGTAAGAATCGATGTGATTGAATCTGCCACATATCCTTTAGGACTTCAAATCTAATATTCAAGATAAAGGATATTCCTTTTACAAGGAGGTAACTCCTGATCCACTTTCGCTTGAGGATCAAAAGTCCTTTCCATACTAAGCCTCTATGGAAGAGGCGCTGGGGTCTGGAAAGACCCTGGAAATATCCAGGAATGGAACGTGTGTGGGAACGCTGGAGGGTTGAAGAATGGTTCATTGTGTTACTGAGGATTGTTGTAACTTAATGTGTGAAACGTTTGTAGGTTTGTAATATTAGGACTATATGTGTGTGTGTGTATATATAGCTCCTAGTTGTACGAGTGGTTAACGTGCTACAATACCGATTCGGTGGTCGCAGAGTTCGATTCCCCGCTCTGCCAAAGTGGAATCAGAGAACTGTATTTCTGGTGATTAGAAATTCATTTCTCGATATAATGTGATTCGGATCTCACAATAAGCTGTAGGTCCCGTTGCTAGGTAATCAATTATTGGTTCCCAGCCAACGCAAAAATAACTAATACTTCGGACCAGCCCTAGGAGAGCTGTTCATCAGCTCTCAGTGGTCTGGGTGAGAGGAGAGAGAGAGAGAGAGAGAGAGAGAGAGAGAGAGAGAGCCATTGCAATAGCAAAACACTTGCATTCATTGAAAATTATTTCATAATCATTGTTATAAAAGCTTCAACTGCTTGTTGTAATATTTCTTCTCTCTCTCTCTCCCATCTCTCTCTCTCTCCTCTCTCTCTCTCTCTCTCTCTCTCTGTGTGCAGCCAAAACCAACACCTTAAAATAGAAGCGGCTATTATTCGCACCTCATCGAAATTTCATTTCAAACTAAAACTCTAGCCATCTCTGACTCGTCTCGTTTCGGAACAATACACTTTCAGAGAAAAATTCGTAAACTCGGTTATCTTTTGCGAAGTTCTGTCAAGTTTGTTTTCGTTTTGCTGAAGAAATGGCGAATGAGAGAGAGAGAGAGAAACCACAAATGCTCTTTTTATTCGCTCATAATTTATTTTATTACACACACAGACACAAATACACATACACGCGCGCATACGCACATAAAGATCTAGGCAAATCTTACCCCACAAACACATGCACACCCATTCAGGTCTGTTCAAATACCATTCTCCTGCCATTTTAATACATTTTCATCTGTTTATTAATGCATTAATGGATTTTCCTTTGTTTAATAATTGGGATACCGTCTTTTTTCATTAAACCTCACCTTTCTCCATTTTAATGAACGTCATATTCTTTGGAGGCTTGAATTTCAAGTCAATGGTCCTTTTTGTGGGTTCATCTTCTGAATAATAATAATAATGATAATAATAATTGATGATCTCTTCTAACTGTATTTCCCATTAACTTCTGAGATTACATCCTAATGAACACCACACATTCTTTGGAAGCTTGAATTTCAAGTCAGTGGCCCCTTTGGTGGCCTTGTTCCATATGAATAGGGTTCATCCTCTGAATAATAATGATCTTACTATAATGGGAGTTACGTCTGTCCGTCCGTCTGTCATTCAATCACGGCCAAACGGCTGTTCTGATGGGCATAAAACTAGGCAAGGTTATAGTGGGGACCCCTAAGATGGTTTATAATGGGGTTCCATCCTACCTCTCCCAACCCCCAACCCCCCCTCCCCCGCCTCCGAAGGGAGTGGGGTGTGAGAAGGGATTCCCTGCCCGTGAAACGGGGCTGATTGTAGCAATAGACTTCGTTACTTTATGAATTTATCATACAAAATTTCTGTATCCATATCTTTGATAGTATGAAAGAAACCTACAAGATTACCGAGTATCACTTGTTAATGCCATTAAACACTTAAACAACTTAACAAGTGATACTTTGCAATGTTGTGGGTCTTTTCTTCCTCCATCTTGCAGAAGAAAACTGAAAGAAGTCTTTGTTTGGTTTAATAATAATAATAATAATAATAATCTCGAACAAATGTAATGAGGAGAGGCGTACGTGAACCCATTCAACTGGTTCCTAATACACAGGTCTTGTTAAAATCTGTGGTGATTCAGTTCTCTCAGACGCGGTTCCTAAAATTCACTCTGCGATGAATAGTTAACAACTATTCCGGGTAGAGTTTTTAACAATTTACAGAGTGGCCATTCAGCGAGAGGATATGAATTGATAGATATTCTGATTAGAATTCCTACCTATCCGTTTGACTTGCTCTATAGTGATGTAGAATTACGAGTACATAAAGTGACGTCGAATTGTCTGACAAGTGGTTGGTAAGGGTCGTTGGTTTGTGTGTATGTATGTTTGTATGAATGCATGCATAATGCATCCATGAAAATTTTAATTATTTAATATATATATATATATATATATATATATATATATATATATATATATATATATATATATGTATATGTATATATATATATATATATATATATATATATATATATATATATATATATATATATATATCTATATATATATATACATATATATATATATATATATATATATATATATATATATATATATATATATATATATATATATATATATATATATATATATATATATATATTATATATATATATATATATATATTATATACATATATATATATATATATAATAGATGTGTGTGTGTGTGTGTGTGTGTGTGTGTGTGTGTTTGTGTGTGTGTGCGTTTATACATATATATATATGGAATATATAAATATATATATATATATATATATATATATATATATATATATATATATATATATATATATATATATATATATATATATATATATATATATATATATATATATATATAGAATCTATTGGTCATTTTTACCAGATACAAAAATGTAAATGTAATAGCCACTAGCCACTATGACCTCTTACTTCTCAAAGTCTTTGCTCTTTTTTGGTTACGATTTCATATATATATATATATATATATATATATATATATATATATATATATATATATATATATTATATATATCCACAAACACTAACCAGCAAACATCATTAAACACCAAACCCTCCATACCTAGGGAACAACCATATGACAGGAGGTCACTACAATCAGTGCGACAATTTAACGGGTCGGCGTGAAACGACGATTCGCCAGAATGTACGAGCGACAACTGCAATTACGTAACGAGGTTAGCCTTTATAATAACAGTTACAATTAGGATAACAACCCTTTCGCCGTGAGGTCATTTGTCAAACGTGGTTATTATTTCTTATTGATCCTGTTGTAAGTGTTGTAAAACTCCTCCGTAGGTTGTGAAGTGAAAGGTAATTATTTTGTCACTATTTTGTTATTCAGTTTGTTTATCACGTTTTGTTTACCTACCTAATGATTATTATTGTTTATTGCTCGGTATGTTGCGTCAGGGCAGGCTGACGTGCGATGAACATATTGTCGTCAACTTGTATGTGACCTGTTAGGAAACTTCATGCGTAGTAATTGGACACAGTTTCATATTACTCTAGAGTTATTGACGTAATTAGTATATATATATATATATATATATATATATATATATATATATATATATATATATATATATATATATGTAGAAAGAGAGAGAGAGAGAGAGAGAGAGAGAGAGAGAGAGAGAGAGAGAGAGGGAGGCTTACGAAAGGATTACCGGAGAGACGCGGGAAATTCTTGGAGAGGTTAAAATAAAAACTTTGAACTTAAGCTTACATATGTTTTTTGTTTTTGTTTTTTTTCGGCAAAACATTTCGTGAAATTTCTTCCACTCCACTCGTGGGGTCGTGCAATTTTTTACTCTTTAATTAATTAAATCATTCATTCGTTCATTCATTCATTCACTCATTAATTTTAATGAATGAGTTATTTAAAATAATTAAATTATTGATTCATTAATTTATTTATTTATGTATTTATTATTTTAATTCTTTAATTTTAATGATTAATTAATTAATTATTTTATTAAAGTTATTTATTTTTAATTTTTTTATTTATTTCTTTATTTTCTATTTATTTATTTATTTTTTTATTTATTTTTTTATTTATTGGTTATGAATTAATTAGTCTATTAGGAAACAATAAAAAATATGTTATATTTTTTTTTTAACAGAAAGAAGAGATCTCACGTATTAAAAAGAAATAGATTGATAGATTAACAAACAGATAAAAATTTATGAAAATGTAAGGAGTTCAGTATTAGGGTAGCGATGCATTGTATCTTTACTTGAACTCGTGTAATTCCACAGTCCAACGGTGTGAGGAATAAAGGACCACTGGAGCTTTGGAAAAATTCGCTTACTCGGGGAGTTAGCCTGCAAACTACTTTGTTCTTGTTCTTAGTCTTGTTGGGGGGTTAGGAAAATCCTTTGGAAAAGCCTAAAAAAGGTCTGAAAAAGGTGTTTTGCTTTGAGTTAGATACAGGAATTTTAGGATAGGATATTTATGATTTATTTATTAGAATGCAAATGTAAAGGATAAATAATGTTGTTGTTTAACAATACAGAACAATTATTTCTAATAGAATATAGCCTATTTATTTTAATTTTCGTTGGTGAAACAACAATCTATGTGACCGTAGATTTTAACTGGTTTTAATTTACGTTAAAAGTGTTTAATATAATGTATACAACTTATGCGAAAGGTGAAAATCTTTCACGCATCCCCCAGTAAGCTGGGGGTCGGATCATGCCTTGCTCCTTTTAACAAAACGACATCTTAAATGTTTTTTTTTAGAAAACAAACGACCCCATTCCGGGGTTTTATTGTTCCCTGAGGGGCCAAGGAATATATTGGTTTTTCGTTAATTTACATAAGAGTTACGCAATCTTGGGACAGACGGATAAAGTAATTTGTTTTGGAGATATATAGGTGACAGTTACGGTATACCCTGATAAGTAAAAAAAATCTGTTT
>NC_087208.1:47126797-47131797 GCF_015104395.2 Macrobrachium nipponense | reverse complement strand
CACCCACAACCGGTTTGAGAGCGAGCGAGAGAGAGAAAGAGAAATTTGCAATGTTTAACCTGTAGGAATCTCCCCTTAAAATCATGCGATACGTTTTATATAACCTTGGTTAAATGCTACAGTTAGAGCAACTGTAGTACTAGGCCTAGACTCTACAGTACCATGCATCTAGCACTTACTTTCTATTCTTTGGAATATATTCTTGAAATTATATCAAATAAATTCCAAAGACTAGAAAGTATAAATGTTAGGTGCATGGCACTGTAGACTCTAGGCCTAATATTACAGTTGCTCTAACTGTAGCATTTAACCAAGTTTAAATCAAAGGTATCGCATGATCTTAAGGGGAGATTCCCACAGGTTAATCATTGCAAACCTCTCTCTCTCTCTCTCTCTCTCTCTCTCTCTCTCTCTATCTCTCTCTCTCACATTTCTTTTTGCAGGTATTTTACGGACAAGCCCAACCCTCCCTATCTATCCGGGCTTGGGACCGGCACTGACTGAGAGTTGGGCTGGCTAGCCAGCCCCAACTCACAGTGGCTAGGTTAAAATGTTGTTTTATCCACAGCAGAAAAATGAATCAAGTTTATCCAGTGAAGCTATGTTGCCGAGCTCCTTCTGACAGACATGAGAAAAAAAAGGCTTAAACACGAATGGGTCACAAAATGGCCTGGTGACTGTGGGGGTGAACACAAACACCCAAAGCAACGCAAGAGGAACTACCATGAACACCTTCGGGGGGGAGGGGGGTGAAGGTGGGGGGAATCATGGTGGGTCCCTCTCATGGTGCTGAAGATGTGCGCTCAGCTATTACCGTCTAGGTAACTAGACGGCAATGGCTCATCCCCATGGTCACCGAGCCAGTCTATAACTCATTCCTGTTGTTGGCCTTTTTTGGGTGGGCCTTTTTAGGTGGGCCGTTTTGGCTGGCTGTTTTGGCTGGCGTTTTTTGTGGGGTGGGGTGTCACAACTCATCCACCCCTCCTGCTGTGGAAAGCAAAAGGCAATCGAGATTTGCCTCTTTTTCTTATTCTTTGACCATTAACTGCAGCAATTTCATCGACCTATGTCCTGCAAATGGTCCTTTTTGCCTTCTGCCATAAGAATCTCCTCACAATCTATATCTCCATTTACGTGGTCAGGTTGAGCCTGCTTAGTCTTCATAGCCTCCTTCATTGCCCTGCGTCTCTCCTCCAGTAGTTTCTTGCGGGCATCATCTCACGCTTTTGTTTTCTCAGTGCAAGGTTTAGTAGGTCCTTTCTTAACTTGAACTGGTTTCCTCTTTGCAGGGCCTTTAAGGACATTGGTAGTTACGCATGTATCTAGTTCATGTTTCCATCCATGACTTTTAAGGTCACCAATTTCTTCGAAAAGTTGGTGGACATTAACCACCTGAATGGAAACCATGTCCCAAAAGCCAGCCAGATCTGCAGCTATTATAGCAGGCTCATCCCCTTTAGGTCCGTCAATATTTTGTTGGCAGAGCCCTCTGAACTGCTCTATCTTCTGTGAGATGAGGAGGCGCGCCTTTCCAGTTGCTGTGAGGACCTTTCCTTACACCTCCTCACTCATTTGCAGCCTAAAGGTTGTCATGTCAGATTCAGCAGTGTTTATTAGGTCTCGCAATTTGGAGACTTCTTTTTCTACTATTTTTAAAAAGTGCCTTCCATTCTTCTCCTGTTCTTCTTCTTTCTTCCTGGTCGACTGCTCCTCTCTCAGGCAACATCCCTCGTCTCCTGATTTCTTGATCTTTCCATAGTTTTCCTCTACATTTATGACTTTTTCGGCGTCACATTCATTCTGCTGTTCCTGGAGTGAGGTGCATTTGCTTTCGAGAAGTTGATCCAACTCCTTTCTGCAACTCTAAATCTCTTGCTCTCACAAGGCCGTTCAAATGATCTAATTCCTTTCGTTGCTTTGCCATCAAAACCTTGTTCTTCTGATTTGTATCCTTCAGAAGTCTATTTTCATTCGCCAGAACTTCAATTGTTTCTTCAACTTTACTGATGTTCATCTCGGCCTCCTGGGTAACAGTGATTAATTCTTCAGCGTGCAAAAGTTTTTCAGTAGCCAAAGCCTTTTCCAGATCGTGGATCCTCTGCATGAAGCGATCCTCTTTCCTGTCATTCTCGTCCTTTTCCCGGAGGTGTTCACGGTTCTTCTCGTAGGCCAATTCCAGTTCCCTCTTCAAGATGTTAAGAGTATCCTGCAAGTCATTCAGCTCACATCGAACCTGGAGGTTTTCCTCAGCTGCAGTCTTGCGGGCCAATTTTTCGTCCTGCATTTTCAGTAGTAAGATTCCACAAAGTCCTCCCAATAGTCCAGCAAAACAGTTCTCCCGACGGAAACCGCCAATAGACCAAGAGGGAAGGACTTTCTGGGATATAAGAGATATATCCTCAGGTTCCTTTGAAGGGACCTGGGCCATCAAAAAGTTAGGAAGTCCTCCCAACAGTCCAGCAAAACGGTTCCCCTGAAGGAAACCGCCAATAGACCAAGAGGGAAGGACTTCCTGCCATACAAAAGATAAATCCACAGTTCCCTTTGCAGGGAGCTGGGACATCAAAGAGACCATTAGTCCTCCCAAAAGTCCAGCAAAACGGTTTCCCAGAAGGAAACCGCCAACAGACCAACAAAGAAGCACTAATGCCAATACAATAAATAAAACCACAATTCCCTTTGCAGGGATCAGGGCCATCACAAAGTCGCTAACACTATTCACAATTGAGGTAAACATGTTTGCTGATATGCGGTATTAGTGGTTTGCCAAAAGCGTAGTTTTCGAAAAAGCCACGAGCACAACATCTCATCGGTTCCTGAAGACATCTCCAGGTTCTGAAGACTTCTTAGGCTCCAGTGATCCAGAATGTCCTCTTCGGTGCAATACAATTAGCTCCAGAGAATGTCTTCGGGCCTCTGAAGACTTCGGCTTTTGAAGACTTCTTCGGCTCCAGTGGTCCAGAATGTCCACTTCGGTGCAATGCGATTGGCTCCAGGGAATGCTTCGGTCTATCGTTCCGAAGTCTTTCTCTCTCCCACACACACACACAGACACACACTTTCACCCTTGCACTATGACTATATACCGTGTGACTCAAAAAATAAAGAAAAACTTTATTCTGAAATCAAGAATTTCTTTAGAAACTTCAGCGAAAACGAAGACGTAAAATTCATAATAGCTGTTATTCATTTAGTGGGAAATAATCGGGAATTTCATATGGAAAAAAGAATTGAAAGAGAAATAAGCAATTTATGCTCTTCCTTCACATCAGTCTAGACTCTATAGACTCTATCGTTTTAAGGATAATTCTTGTATACTACACGTTTTCCTACACTACTAAGTTGATTCTACAGACTACAATAAAAGCTATCGTTATCAAAGTGGCGACGTTTTTTCCGCGTAGTTGTTCTAAGTGTCCATTTTTTTATAATTCATTTGAACAGTTACTTAATAAAGACGAAATGACGAGCGTGTCATATTTGATACCTACGAGGTTTCTAATTGCTCCCTTCTCTCTTAATTATGTTAGTATAGAACTCTGATGCTCATCCTTGCTTGTTCTATTTCAGTAAACGATACTGAATAGTACTACGAAGTTCCAATCTCGTTCCTAAGAAGTTTTTGATAAAATCAGACCTTTGTCTTGTATGTAAATCTTCATTTATTGTTAAAAATACATTTAAAATCCCTTAGCTTTTGGTAATTACTGTGCCTTGAGGATTTTAAATGTGATTTTAACAACGCATCAAGATTTTCATGCAAGAAAAGTGGATTAATTTGGCTTTATTTTGCACACTTTTATTCTGATATTTAAAAGAGGAAGGGGATTAAAACTTGGTGATTTACTCAAGAGCAGAAAGCAAAAGTTCAGAATATTGAGATGAAAAAAAAATTAACATTCATACTTAGAGGTTTTTCAATAAAAATATTAAAAAACCGATTAGATAAAATACTAGAGTTCAAATATATATATATATAAACGCAAAAAATAAATAAATAAAAATCCCTAACCGGAAGCTATCCTGCTTCCTCCATGATCTTTGTTTACATTTCGTTACCCTTCAGACTTGACGTATCCCTGTCTAACGTCCACAATTACGTTTTATATCATCATTTACTAGCTTTCTTCTATGAAGTTCGAATTTCTTTAGTTAACATATTCTTTAAAATTTTCATATTTTATTTTATATTTTCATTTTGTAGTTTTCTTCTATGAAGGTCGAATTTCTTCAGTTAAAATATTCTTTGAAATTTTCATATTTTATTTTAAATATTTTCTTTCTCCATATTTCTCGTGTGAAGGTTGAATTTCTTCAGCTAAAATATTCTTTAAAGTTTTCATATCTTATTTAATTATTGTAATTTTCTACCTTTCTCCTATGGAGGTCGAATTTCTCCAGTTAAAATATTCTTTAAAATTTTCATATTTTTTTTAAATATTTTCATTTTCTTTAAGTATTTTCTTAAGTTCTGATATTTTTTATTCATTCACTGATTATTTTCTTGGAAAAAGATTAACCTTTTATTTCAATGCATATTCTATCAACAAAATTTCATTATACATTTATATATTTTTTTCAAATTCCATCTTTTTTCTCACTTATTGTAAGTCCTGAATAATTACTTATTTATTTATTTACTAAATATTCTTTTTAAAGACTGAATGTCTGACATTCAGTTCTACTAGTGTCGATTTTAGTTCTAAGAAACCCTTCAAATAATATTTTTTAATATTTAAGCAAATATTACGAATTAATTATCAATTATAAATATTATAAATGAAAAATTCGAATTTCAAATATGTGTTCCAACTGTTATCTTAAACGCAAAAAAAAAATTATGATAATGCTTCTTTGAACCAGTTATCTTTTCATATTAATACATCATAACCCAGTTATCGTTTCTTATTAATACATCTAACCGGGTTATTGTTTCATATTAATACATCATAACCCGGTTATCCTCTCATATTAATACATCATAACCCGGTTATCGTCTA
>NC_087208.1:47089297-47106797 GCF_015104395.2 Macrobrachium nipponense | reverse complement strand
ACGAGACATTCTTAATCTTACTTTTTTACAGAAATTATCTACAACATTGAGATTTCGCTACTGCTAGTTTTTATCCATGAGTTTCTGCATCCAGAAGTTCTACTGAAATATCATTATCATATACTGTGTTAATTTTATCATTTTGGGTGATTAATAATCCTTTACGTAACAAATCATATTAAACAGTGAATATGCGTTTACGCAGTGGACGTCTGTATTTATACAAATGCATGGATAGGGTCGTTAGGCACCATAGTGATTAGAAAACACACAAAAATAAGTGGAATACCCGTACAAATCTAGATAAATTAGAGGTAACACTATTTCGGGTCATGACAATAAATGCTCCTTGGCAAAGTCCCAATCGCAGTTTTAGCCTTCAGTTTTTTTAGTTATATAAAATATCGAACCTCAATGACTCAACTTAACTTTAAATATACGGCTGGATTGCAAGGAATAACATGTCTGTAAAAAACTTTCATTAGGCTAAATTCGCTGACCAGGATCCCTCACTATTTCAAATTTTAGCAAAGAATGAAGTAAACAACAGTAAGTACAAACAGTTAATATTGAATGCTGTAGAAATAACTTGTCTTAATAGTAATCGCTCAATTCCTAATAGTTTGTCATTCATACGTTTGTTGCTTTATACGTAACCAACAACAGAATGCTAAAAACACACAATACGTTGCCGATGGTAAACAGTAGCCCTAAATATCAAAATCAAACAAAGCAAACTCGGTTACTGTGTCACCTAATCAACGGTCAGGGTCAGTCAAATCTGCCGAGTGTAGCAAGCAAAGCACATTCCATATAAGCGACTTCAGCGGAAAGGGAGAGCGATGTTGAAAAAATTAAAAAGGAATTTCCCTTTGCATCACACGACCGTATCAAGTAATCAGAGCAGGTTCTCGTTTTTTTTAATACCTAAGTTATTATAAGTACTGGTGGATTAAGCCCGACTGTACGCGCCGTAAAAATTTGAATATCTTGTTTTATTCTTTTAGTACACGTAATATCCTGTATTTACGGACTCACCGTCTGTTGTTCGAACTTCCCTAATGAGAAGTCCGGATAAGCGAGCGCTTACAGATACCTCTATAGTTATAAAAAACATTGATCTGTATCTAGTGTAATTGTAAGATATCCATCTAGGGGTATACAAAATATTATATTACCTCCTGCAAAATAAGGTGTGTTTATCAAAGGAAAATTCTATAAACCTTCAAACATATTAAAATCCGTTTAAACAAAAAGAGACAGTTAAGCAAATAATAACTTATATAGAGGAACCAATCATTGTCTCATAAATCGTGATATTGTTCAATGACCCAACAGAATTCTCCCACAACCGCAGTCGCAGTTTGCACGTAAAATCTCGAGAAGCATGCACCCTCGAATGTCTTAGTGCGTGTAAAAAGACCTTGCTGGGAAATGAAATTTTAATCCTTCCCGACACTCTGGAATATAACGATTTCCGCGAATAAAGCCCTAGACACGGTTGACTCGCAGCAACAAGTAAATCTAGTAATCCACAAAACCTATATATATAAATATCGCATTTTTTATTGATGCTAATTTTGCATCCAGCCCAACCAGTCATAGATGAATCTCTCTTATACTCTATCTAAAGTAATATCAGTAAAGTCATTCAAGCAGAGGTGATTCAGCATGAATTTTTTTTTTTATCTTTTATCTGAATACCAGGAAGTTTCTCCACTAGCGAGTGATCTCTGGGAGAAAAACGGATGTCATTGAAAACAAAATACGGTCTAAGGACAAACATAAAGCTATATACGTACCTTCGCATAGACTCCCAATGAAATTTCAAAAAAGAGATAAATGACGAAGTTGAAAAATGTTAGTAATAGGAGCCATTAGGAAATTTCAAATAAGCCCATATAATTTTCCCCACAAACGTCATGCATAAAAGATCGGACTTGGCGTATCTGCGTAGATTTCTGTGCTTAAACAAGGAAAACGATTCCCGATAGTTTTTCCAGTGCCATGTACGACGACATCTATCTCTGTTAGGTTAGAATAAATTTTTCACCAGCTTGGGACTTACTTAAAAGCTTTTACAGATACCATTACCTAAGTGATTGTACCTCACACCGTTTTTCAGCACACTCAGGGGACATTATCAATTTTTACGTATGCCTCCGGCTTACGTTGCGCCCCAATTACAATATAGTGTTTGGAGACTTTAGGGGATAACCTACATGTCTATATGGATGATCTTGTAATCTTTTTCTAATACCTTAGAAGTACATTCACATAAACTAGAGCTAGTGCTACAGAGACAAAGACAAATAATCTCAGAGTAAAATATCTAAATGTGAGCTTTTTAAAAAACGAACATGTTTATCTAGGTTTTATGTGTCTAGTCAAGGTCTAAAGTAGTCCAGGTAAGGTGTCGGCTATTCATAACTCCAGTACCTATTAACGTAAAAAAGAGGATACAGCACTCTTGCGCTGTAGTGGGTATTTACAATCGTATGGAAATATGTAACTCTTCAATCATGACAGCTCCCTTAACGGATCTTATGAAGAAGGGCGTAGATTTATTATGGTAAAAAATAAAAAAGCATCAAACCGGTGTTCGATATCTTTAAAAGCGGAATAATGCAGCTCACCTAACTTAAAATTCCCTGATTTAAATAAGGAATTTTTTTTATTGCAACAGCGCCTCAGACCGAGGGTAAGAGGGGATATTACTTCAGCAATATGATAAAAACAGTTTTCTTCCCTATAGCTCTTTGATTCATGTAAACTAAAGCCCTCTGAAAGTAAATATACAGTATAGGCAAGGAAGGGCTAGGTATCTTTAACTCATTAGTACATTTTTAAGTTCATATCTATGGCTATCCTGATAAAGTCCTTACTGAACATGAGTCCTTTACCTAGTTTTCGAAGGCTTTAATCCCATTCCAAAAAAAGAACTCAGTGACAAATGATATTCAGGTCTTTGGAGCCAAGATAAGATATCTACCTGGGAAAGCAATTATGTAGCTGACGCATTATCCCCAATCTGCCATAAGCAAGGAACCATTAATTGAACTAAATTATTATTATAATAATAATACTATATAATATATAATCTTATATATATATATATATATATAGATATATATATATATATATATATATATATATATAATATATATATATATTGTATATATATATATATATATATAGCTATATAGAAACATCCGTGCCTATTGGTTAAAACTGTATCTAAACAAGAAAAATTCTTAACGAAGAGATCGCGAGCATTGAATATCTGGGTTGGAGTGCAGAACTGTTACAAACTGAACAAAGCAAGTGTCAACAGCGATAAGCAAAACAAATAAAAACACTTCGAACGGAACAGGGTGGGTCAGCAGCAATAAGCAAAACAATAAACACTTCGAACGGAAACAGGGTCCAGCAGCAATAGCAAAACAATAATCACTTCGAACGGAAACCCTAAAGCAAAGTATATTAAAGTATGTGTATCAGATAATGTAATCAAATGTAATATTTTATGTAGGTCCGTGACGAGAAAACCCGAAGACACAGCAGATGACTAATGACCAGGTATTAGTAATAATCTCTTTCATACCAATCATCCTAAACTGGTTGCATTCCATCATCCAGGGTTCCCTATTATGTCACAGAAAGCCAAATCACTGTTTTACTGGCCTACAATGCTTACCGATATAAAAAGCACATAACTGATTGTAACATGTGTCATGAAAACAAGGGACACACTAAGACACCTGTCAGTTTAAGGGCCTATCACGTGCCAAATCAGTCCTTGAAAGAATATACGTAGAATTATTAACAGAATTACGAGTCTGACAGAGGAAATAAACACCTCTTAGTGTTAATGTTCCTTGACACGTTATATTAGAATTAATAGCACTAAAAAACAAACACCGCCAATTGAGTGCGCTAGGAATATTTATGAGTGCTAAATCAGTAAACATGGAATTCAAAACACATGATAATCTGTGACTCGGGTGGGGTGGGTAAATCAATAATAATCTCCTCAACTCGTTGTGTGAATTTCCTTTCCATTTTGGAAAACCAATACCATATTTTATCACCCAGAGTCAAATCGGTTTGGTAGAATAGAGATAAATAAGAAAGTGTCAATGTCTTACGAGTTACAACTCGTGATATTGGATCTGAACTGGATTATAGCGGTTTTCTCGCAGTTTTAAATACCTTTTATCATTCATATCTTGTTATCTATAGAATTGATACCGCAAGTAGCCTTATACGGTACACGCTAGAACACTTTTCCACATATTCAGGCCAACCCACTAATTTGATCAAATATATATAAAAAAAATATATAAATAAATAAATATAAAAAAATTAAATAAAATATGGACAAGTGGAGTAGATATAAATACACTCCGTAAGAAGTTTGGAAGGGTTACAATTATAAAAAAAAAGGAATCATGATAAAATCATAAGCAAAAAACGTAACCATAGGTTAATTAAATATCCAAATATATATGCGTAAAGATTTGAACTCTAACTTTACGCTTAGTAAATGACAAATAAGCTGAAAGTTCAAACAACATATCAAAACCTACTGACATAGTTGTCTGTCCCCGGTGATTTATATTCGTAGTCAATGAAAAAAAAAAAATAATAAATAAATAAAATAAAATAAAAATTAAAAAGATTTTAAAGTCAGGAAGTCTAGAAGTGAAAATGTATATCTATGCGAATAATCTCATACAGGGCAAATGTAGTATATAAAATTTGTATGGAAACCCTTTTCATTAGTTTGAATAAGGAATATCTAATTTAACAGTATTCACATTTATTTACAATCTTGCAGATTTCCAACATAAAACTAATATTTGTTCAATTTTTGTACTGTTTTTTTTTTTTTTTTTTTTTTTTTTTTTTTTTGTTTTTTTTTTTTTTTTTTTTTTTCAGACATTCTTCTCATGTGATGGAGAATTAAAACAAAAAAATATCATTTGAAAATACTAAAGTCGTATCTTTTACGGCAAGTAACGTAACTCTTAAGCTGGGTGACGACGTCATCAGTCTAGAAGATGCCTGTCGCGTTGCCGACTCATAATCGTTCTTTTTAACCTCAATAAACCGCTTGCGGGGGGGAAGCAGGTTGGCAGGATGGAGAGGAATGCTTAGCTCATGAACTTCACATGTGGTTCATAGATCACGATGACATGACATAGCCATTTAACCTATTCTTATCCGTGTGTGCAATGCAACTCACAATTGTTTAAAAATTAATAAACAAAATAAGCAAATAGAATTCTATAACAACAAAATTGGAATTAATTTTTTCTGAACCTCATAGACATGAAAGTATCAAATCATGTATATGAAAATTTACTTGCAACATAGTCTATGACAATTCAAGTAAATCACATTCATGGAAAATGTCACATTTTTCTCTTGAAAAACCCAAAGTTTATATAGAAATTAGTTACAGGTGGGTTCTTTCGTTGCATCTCTAACCTATTAATAAAGTTTAAAAATTAACCTCAGAGGATGCGCGCAAGAAACTTTGAATATGAAAACCTTTGTTTAGGGGCACATAGGATCGGAATAGTATCACAGCTTAATTTCAGTTAGCATAGAGAAATACAGAATCATGATTAATTATTCTCTTTGACTCTTATGTTGCCTGTAATCTTAAAAAAAACAAAGCTCCGTTTCACACTTCTTTGTCTAGTAACTTACTACCAGTAATATCGAATTTTCTTTGGGATTTCGTATTGATATTCTGTTTATTTTTTATAATTATGGATATTTTTACAGTCATCATAGACCTGGATAGGTTCGTATTGTTAATGCCATGGATAAAAAGTTTGTACAGCTCTCTTTTTGAATTCCATAAAATATCAGCGAAATTCATGTGCGTTAAGTCTGGTTCTAAATGGTTTTCTCCCACCCTGTATTTGGATGTCGTCTGAATTTACTTTGCCCTTGTGACAAGTATAATTTTCAACTGCAGGCGATTAATGGAACCTGGTTACAGTATCCCTGCCTAGTACGAGAGTTTTCACATCGCCAACTTCAAAAAAAATCGTTTCGTCGCTGCGGACGACGGCAGTCGAGTAACAACCCCCTACAATGGGAAAGGGAATAAGTCACCATCATGGACTTCTTCGACGACACCGTATCCCGTCGTTAATCTCGTTTTAATGCGAACACTCCGGCGGCTGTCGGAAATCGACTAAAACAAAAAGGGACATACATCCAACAAAATACGACCAGAAGGATATTAACTCTACTTTGCTGGCGAAGGACTGTGCTGGGGGTGATTTTATTCATCGCGAACGTAATCGTGTGGCTTAGGATGCAAGAGAACAAGTATGAGCCGAAATAGAACGTTGGACCCCGCCAGGCAAGTTTCCCCTTGTTTTAACCATTTGGAATTGGCCGTTTCATTTGGCTATAGGTGGTTGTCTGGAACTGTGTAATGGACAAAAAGTTGTTCGAACGCTAGTTAAATGTGTAGTAGTATAACCTCGGTCATGTATCCTATATATATTAAAGTTATCATGTATCCTATATATAAATGATCATTAATAACAGATCGAAATATATTTTTTGCGTGTACGCACTAGGAATCTATATAAACAATGTCATAAATAACAGAATCGAAATATATCTTTTGCCTGTACGCAATAGGAATCTATTTAAAGTGCACATATATTAATCATAATTCTATGAAATCCATATACATATTATAAAACAATCAGGTAGCATATAATCAATCTGTTACCGTTTATCTTACCAATAACTGCAGGGACATATAACAGTTAGCATAAAAAAATCAACGAATCAATCAGCATAAACATTAATAATTTTACAATTCATATATGAAATTTTTTATCAGTTAAAATATGATTTTTATATGTTTTATCAGAGTACATTAGTATTTTCTGTAGCATATGTATCTTAATGAGATGAAGTGAAAAAACTGTATCAGTATATATCACGTGATCACTATTATTTACCAATATCATTATGTCTAATATCTTATTACTTAATCTGTATTTTGTGTACACCATGAATTTTTTTTTTACTTATAAGTATTTTCTCTAGATATATATATATATATATATATATATATATATATACATATATATATATATATATATATATATATATATATTTCACATAGTGTCTGTATCACACTCCTATAAAGTCAAATGCAGGTCAAAGTTTGAGTAATATTCAGTAGTGGTTTTGGTAGCTGACCGAGCCTTTTATGTATTGATTACATAATAAAAATATGGAATGTTATTTCCATATATATAAAAGACTAAAACTAAAGAGGTCAACCAGATGCTTGCAGGAATGTGATCAGACCAGAGACATAAAGTATGTAGGCTAAGTTGACATGCCGTCATCTGTGGTCATTCATTTGTTTTGAAACATTAGTCCAAGCTCCTTGCTTGAGACAACTACCGCGACCTATAATTCAAATGGCCTACGTGATTAGTAACTATGTCATCTGATTGTATGTTCGTATGTTCGAGCTACTGTCTGGTCCTTTATGACTTGTAACCGAGATGGTAGTCAGAATAGAGTTAGCCATCATCATTGGCAGACCTGTACCTCTTTACCTAAGCTTTATCATGTAGAAGAGAACAGAATAGAATTAGCCATCATCATTGGCAGAAGCGATCAAGCTATCGTCATTGGAAGACCTGTACAATCCTACTTGATCTTCACTATGTAATATCAGAGAATATAAGTATTTTTATACTTCGTGTTTTCTGCTAAGAACCTCACATCATTGCCGAATCATCATGAGTTTAACACATCGTCGTCATAACCAAAGAAGATAATACCGACTTCGTAAGTGATCTACAAACCCCAAGATACTCCAATGAATATGTAAGTGCAATACCAACCGACTTAGCGTAAGATTATCGCAAGGCGAACATTACCTCATAGGGCGCCTTATTATACAAGGCACAGCCCTAATATATTGAGAAGCCTAAAAAGGTCTGAAAAAGGTGTTTCGCGTCGAGTTAAAGATAAAGGAATTTTAGAATAGAATATTTATGATTTATTCATCGGAATGGAAATATAAAAGATATATAATATGTATAATAAGCAGTGCAGAAAATTTATTTCCAGTAAAATATAGCGTATTTATTTTAATTTTCGTTGGTGAAACAACGCTCTATTTGACCATAGGTTTTAGCACGTGCCCCGAGGAAGCTGAAGGTCGGATCCCGCATTGTTAATTATAATGTAGCTTCGTGAATTAATAGGGTATCATGAAACGAATGTATGGTTTATTTTATTTTATGATTATTTTTTTTAATTAGTAAATGAAATAGTGTAAGGTGGATATTTTTTTTCGATGCGTGAAAAATAATTTTTTTCCTTTTTTTTCTGCAGGAGGGTAGTCCCGTCAGTTCTCCTCATGCAGTGTAGTGTATCTCCTTCAAAATTCTCTTTCTTCCATGTAACTTTCCACCCTCTCCTAAAAATAGATTCTTAGTGCAACTGCTTTGAGGTTTTCCTCCTGTTACGCATTTCAAACCTTTTACTGTCAATTTCCGTTTCCGCGCTGAATGACCTCATATTTCTCAGTGCTTGGCCTTTAGCCTAAATTCTATGTTAAGGTTAAAGTTTTTGTTTTATTTGTTTATTTTTATCTTTGTTTTTTTTATAACATTTCGTATAAATGGTATATGCAGTAGTGTTTATCTATTTTTGAATTTCAAGGGTTATTTTTCTTCGTACATAACATCGAATATTTTCTATTTTTATCTTTATAAATAAACAATTTTTAAAGTAATTATAAGAAAAATAAGTTAACAAAAAATGATCGTGTACTGGGTACTAAATTATGTCGTGACCAAGTGTTTCTGTGGTCAAATCTTATTGAAGAAATGTTTCATAAACTCTCTCTCTCTCTCTCTCTCTCTCTCTCTCCTTCCTTGTTTGCAAGAACGGCCTTCGTTAAGTGCTGCTGCTCTCTCTCTCTCTCTCTCTCTCTTTCCGAATGAAGATCAGCTCGGTCATTCGTAAGAATCGATGTGATTGAATCTGCCACATATCCTTTAGGACTTCAAATCTAATTTCAAGATAAAGGATATTCCTTTTACAAGGAGGTAACTCCTGATCCACTTTCGCTTGAGGATCAAAAGTCCTTTCCATACTAAGCCTCTATGGAAGAGGCGCTGGGGTCTGGAAAGACCCTGGAAATATCCAGGAATGGAACGTGTGTGTGGGAAACCTGGAGGGTTGAAGAATAGTTCAGTGTGTTACTGAGGATTGTTGTAACTTAATGTGTGAAACGTTTGTAAGTTTGTAATATTAGGACAATATATGCTCCTCGTTGGACGAGTGGTTAACGTGTTACACTAACGATTCGGTGGTCGCGAGTTCGATTCCCCGCTCTGCCAACGTGGAATCAGAGGACTGTATTTCTGGTGATTAGAAATTCATTTCTCGATATAATGTGATTCGGATCCCACAATAAGCAGTAAGTCCCGTTGCTAGGTAACCAATTATTGGTTCCCAGCCACGCAAAAATAACTAATACTTCGGACCAGCCCTAGGAGAGCTGTTCATCAGCTCTCAGTGGTCTGGGTGAGAGAGAGAGAGAGAGAGAGAGAGAGAGAGAGAGAGAGCCATTGCAATAGCAAAACACTTGCATTCATTGAAAATGATTTCACATTATTATTATATAGTTTCAATTGGTTGTTGTAATATTTATCTCTCTCTCTCTCTCTCTCTCTCTCTCTCTCTCTCTCTCTCTCTCTCTCTCTCTCTCTCTGTGCAGCCAAAACCAACACCTTAAAATAGAAGCGGCTATTATTCGAAACCTCATCGAAATTTCATTTCAAACTAAAACTCTAGCCATCTCTGGCTCGTCTCGTTTCGGAACAATACACTTTCAGAGAAAAATTCGTAAACTCGGTTATCTTTTGCGAAGTTCTGTCAAGTTTGTTTTCGTTTTGCTGAAGAAATGGCGAATGAGAGAGAGAGAGAGAGAGAGAGAGAGAGAGAGAGAGAGAGAGAGAGAGAGAGAGAGCAGCCACAAATGCTCTTTTTATTCGCTCATAATTTATTGTATTACACACACAGACACAAATACACATGCAAGTGCGCACAGCACATAAAGAACTAGGTATATCTTACCCCACAAACACATGCACACCCATTCAGGTCTGTTCAAATACCATCTCCTGGTATTTTAATACATTTTCATCTGTTTATTAATTCATTAATGAATTTTCCTTTGTTTAATAAGTGGGATACCTTCTCTTTTCCTTAAACCTCACCTTACTCCATTCTAATGAACGTCATATTCTTTGGAAGCTTGAATTTCAAGTCAATGGCTCCTTTTGTGGGTTGGATCCGTATGAAGAGGGTTCATCTTCTGAATAATAATAATAATGATAATAATAACTGATGATCTCCTCTAACTGTATTTCCAATTAACTTCTGAGATTCCTTCCTAATGAACACCACAACATTCTTTGGAAGCTTGAATTTCAAGTCAGTGGCCCCTTTGGTGGTCTTGTTCCATATGAATAGGGTTCATCTTCTGAATAATAATGATCTTACTATAATGGGAGTTATGTCTGTCCGTCCGTCTGTCATTCAATCATGGCCAAACGGCTGGTCCAATGGGCATGAAACTTGGCAAGGTTATAGTGGGGACCCCTAAGATGGTTTATAATGGGGTTCCATCCTACCTCTCCCAACCCCCAACCCCCCCTTCCCCGCCTCCGAAGGGAGTGGGGTGTGAGAAGGGATTCCCTGCCCGTGAAACGGGGCTGATTGTAGCAATAGACTTAGTTACTTTATGAATTTATCATACAAAATTTCTGTATCCATATCTTTGATAGTAATGAAAAAGAAACCTACAAGATTACCGAGTATCACTTGTTAATGCCATTAAACACTTACAACTTAACAAGTGATACTTTGCAATGTTGTGGGTCTCTTTTCTCCATCTTCAGAAGAAAACTGAAAGAAGTCTTTGTTTGGTTTAATAATAATAATAATCTCGAACAAATGTAATGAGGAGAGGCGTACGTGAACCCATTCAACTGGTTCCTAATACACAGGTCTTGTTAATTCTGTGTGATTTAGTTATCTCAGACGCGGTTCCTAAAATTCACTCTGCGTGAATAGTTAACAACTTCCGGTGAGAGTTTGACAATTCAGAATGGCAGTTCAGTAGAGGAGATGAATGGTATAGAATATTCTGATTAGAATTTCCTACCTATCGCGTTTGACTTGCTCTATAGTGATGTAGAATTACGAGCACATAAAGTGACGTCGAATTGTCTGACAAGTGGTTGGTAAGGGTCGTTGGTTTGGTGTATGTATTGTTTTTATGTATGTATGCATAGGGGCATCCATGAAAATATTAATTATTTAATATATCATATATATATATATATATATATATATATATATATACGTATATATATATATATATATATATATATATATATATATATATATATATATATATATATATATATATATATATATATATATATATATATATATATACATCCACAAACACTAACCCGCAAACATCATTAGACACCAAACCCTCCACATACCTCGGGAACAACAATATGACAGAAGGCCACTACAATAAGCGCAACAATGTGACGGGTCACGGCGTGAAACGACGATTCGCCAGCATTTACGAGCGACAACGGCGATTACGTAACGAGATTACCCTTTATAAAAACAGTTACATTTAGGATAACAACCCTTCCGCCGTGAGGGTCATTTGGCAAACGTGGTTATTATTTATTATTGATCCTGTTGTAAGGGTTGTAAAACACCTCCGTAGCTGTGCTGAGGTTGTGAAGTGAAAGGTAATAATGTCTATATTTTGTTATTCAGTTTATCACGTTTTGTTTACCTACCTAATTATTATTGTTTATTGCTCGCTGTGTTACGTCAGGGCAGGCTGACGTGCGATGAACATATTGTTGTCAACTTTATGTGACCTATTGGGAAACTTCATGCGTAGTAATTGGACACCAGTTTCATATAACTCTAGAGTTATTGACGTAATTATAGTATATATATATATATATATATATATATATATATATATATATATAAAAAATAAAATCTATATATATATATATATATATATATATATATATATATATATATATATATGTCTGTGTGTGTGTGTGTGTGTGTGTGTGCGTGTATGTATAGAGAGAGAGAGAGGATTTACCCTGAAAAGGGTCATCAAATAGTCTATTAAAAGTAAAGACTATAATAGAACTTGATCACTATGATAGAAACACAGCAACAGAGAGAGAGAGATCTAATTCCTTTCGTTGCTTTGCCATCAAAACCTTGTTCTTCTGATTTGTATTCTTCAGAAGTCTATTTTCATTCGCCAGAACTTCAATTGTTTCTTCAACTTTACTAATGTTCATCTTGGCCTCATGGGTAACAGTGATTAATTCTTCAGCGTGCAAAAGTTTTTCAGTAGCCAAAGCCTTTTCCAGATCATGTATCCTCTGCATGAGAGCATCCTCTTTCCTGTCATTCTCGTCCTTTTCCCGGAGGTGTTCACGGTTCTTCTCGTAGGCCAATTCCAGTTCCTTCTTCAAGATGTTAAGAGTATCCTGCAAGTTATTCAGCTCACATCGAACCCGGAGGTTTTCGTCAGCTGCTGTCTTGCGGGCCAATTTTTCGTCATGCATTTTCAGTAGTAAGAGTCCACAAAGTCCTCCCAACAGTCCAGCAAAACAGTTCTCCCGAAGGAAACCGCCAATAGACCAAGAGGGAAGGACTTTCTGGAATATAAGAGATAAATCCTCAGGTTCCTTTGAAGGGACCTGGGCCATCAAAAAGTTAGGAAGTCCCCCCAACAGTCCAGCAAAACGGTTCCCCTGAAGGAAACCGCCAATAGACCAAGAGGGAAGGACTTCCTGCCATACACAAGATAAATCCACAGTTCCCTTTGCAGGGAGCTGGGACATCAAAGAGACCATTAGTCCTCCCAAAAGTCCAACAAAACGGTTTCCCAGAAGGAAACCGCCAACAGACCAACAAAGGAGGACTAATGCCAATATAAAAGATAAAACCACAATCCCCTTTGCAGGGATCAGGGCCATCACGAAGTCGCTAACACTATTCACAACTGTGGTAAACATGTTTGCTGATATGCGGTACTGGAGGTTTGCCAAAAGCGTAATTTTCGAAAAAGCCATGAGTACAACACCTCGTCGGTTCCTGAAGACTTCGCCAGCTTCTGAATTCTTCTTTAGGCTCCAGTGATCCAGAATACCCTCTTCGGTGCTATACAATTAGCTCCAAGGAATGTCTTCAGGCCTCTGAAGACTTCGGCTTCTGAAGACTTCTTCGGCTCCAGTGATCTAGAATGTCCCCTTCGGTTCAATGCGATAGGCTCCAGGGAATGCTTCGGTCTAGTGTTCCGAAGTCTTTATCTCTCCCCCACACACACACACACTAACACATAAGTATCACTTTCGCCCTTGTCCTATGACTATATACTGTGTGATTCAAAAATTATAAACTTTACTCTGAAATCATGAATTTCTTTAAAAACTTCAGCGAAAACAAAGACGTAAAATTCCTAGTAACTGTTATTCATTTAGGGTGACAAAGCCGGGAATTTCATATGGAAAAGAGCATTGAAAAAGAAACTATTAACTTATGCTCTTCCTCCACATCGGCCTAGACACTATAGACTCTATCGTTATAAGGATAATTCTTGTGTACTACACGTTTCCCTACACTACTAAGCTGACTCTTCAGTAAAAGCTATCGCTATCAAAGTGGTGACGTTTTTTCCGTGTATTTATTCTAACTGTTCATTTTGTTATAATTTATTTGAACAGCTAATTAATAAAGACGAAATGACGAGCGTGTAATATTTGATACCTACTAGGTGTCTAATTGCTCCCTTCTCTCTTAGTTGTATTAGTATGTAACTCTGATGTTCATCCTTGATTGTTCTATTTTAGTAAATAATACTGAATCATAATACGAAGTACAATCTCGTTTCTAAAAAGTTTTTGATAAAATCAGACCTTTGTCTTGTGTGTAAATCTTCATATATTGTTAAAAATACCTTTTAAATCCCTTAGCTTTCGGTAATTACTGTGCCTTGAGGATTTTAAGTGTGATTTTAACAACGCATAATGATTTTTATGCAAGAAAAGTGGATTAATTTGGCTTTATTTTGCACATTTTAGTTCTGATATTTAAAACATGAGGAGGGCTAAAACTTGTTGATTTAGTCAAGAGCAGAAAGCAAAAGTTCAGAATAATGACCTGAAAAAAAAAAAAAAATTAACATTCTTACTTAGAGGTTTTTCAATAAAAATATTTAACAAAAAAGGGATTAGATAAAACAGTAGAGTTGAAATATATATCTATAAGCGGAAAAAATAAATAAATAAAAATCCCTAACCGGAAGCTATCCTGCTTCCTACATGATCTTTGTTTACATTTCGTTACCCTTCAGTCTTGACGTATCCCTGTCTATAGCTTTCTTCTATGAAAGTCGAATTTCTTTAGTTAAAATATTCTTTAAAATTTTCATATTTTCTTTTATATTTTCATTTTCTACTTATCTTCTATGAAGATCGAATTTCTTCAGTTAAAATCTTCTTTGAAATTTTCATATTTTATTTTAAATATTTTCTTTCTCCATCTTTCTCGTGTGAAGGTTGAATTTTTTCAGTTAAAATATTCTTTAAAGTTTTCATATTTTCTTTATTATTGTCATTTTCTAGCTTTCTCCTATGAAGGTCGAATTTCTCCCGTTAAAATATTCTTTAAAATTTTCATATTTTCTTTAAATATTTTCATTTTCTTTAAGTATTTTCTTAAGTTCTGATATTTTTTATTCATTCACTGATTATTTTCTTGGAAAAAGATTAACCTTTTATTTCAATGCATTTTCTATTAACAAAATTTCATTATTACATTTATATATTTTTTTCAAATTCCATATTTTTTCCTCACTTATCGTAAGTCCTGAATAATTATTTATTTATGTATTACTAAATATTCTTTTTACAGACTGAATGTCTGACATTCAGTTCTACTAGTCTCGATTTTAGCTCTTTGAAACCCTTCAAATAATATTTTTTACTATTTAAGCAAATATTACGAATTAATTATCAAATATAAACATTATAAATGAAAAATTCGAATTTCAAATATGTGTTCCAACTGTTATCTTAAATGCAAAAAAAAATTATGATAATGCTTCTTTGAACCAGTTATCTTTTCATATTAATACATCATAACCCGGTTATCTTCTCATATTAATACATCATAACCCGGTTAGCGTCTTATTAATACATCATAACCCGGTTATCGTTTCAGATTAATACATCATAACCCGGTTATCATTTCATATTAATACAGCATAACCCAGTTCTCATTTCATATTAATACATCATAACCGGGTTATCGTTTCATATTAATACATCATAACCGGGTTATCATCTCTTATTCATACATCATAACCCTGTTATTGTTTCTTATTAGTACATCATAACGCAGTTATCGTTTCATAATAATACATCATAACCAGGTTATCATCTCTTATTCATACATCATAACCCTGTTATTGTTTCTTATTAGTACATCATAAACCAGTTATCGTTTCGTATTAATATATCATAGACCGGTTATCGTTTCATATCAATGCATCATAACTAGCGCTGCTGTTTCTTCCACAGATTGATTTTAGAGAAAGCAACAACACCAGATAAACGAACAAGCAAAAAATGTCGTCCATCTCGACCTAAGAAGGCTGGATTATCCGACCGCAAAACATCGGACGAGATAAAATGAATAATGTTCCAATAGATGTGAAGGACCAATCTTAGCTGATCGGCCTCACGGGTCATTTCTCCCGTACCACAAAGGAAAGTTTCCATAGATATATCCCCCCCCCCCCTCTCTCTCTCTCTCTCTCTCTCTCTCTCTCTCTCTCTCTGTTTCCCTCGTCCAAGGGATTATGACGGATCTAACGCAATGCCTGTCGAATGTCCCTGAATGCGGAGAGACGATAGTGCACTCTGGTAAAAATTTTTGAACCTGTTCTCGTTTTTGACAACCAAAATACATTATTTGGAAGAGTTAAGAGAGGGAGAGAGGAGACGTATTAGGACCAGGAATATCACTGCGTCCTGATGATGATTCCTGGCTAGCAGGATTTAATTATAATTAAGTGGTTTAATGGCGTCCCAATTGTCATGGTTTTTGAAGGCTTAATTTTGGTATATTCGGTTATATAGTGTTTGAGGTGTTTTGCCCTAGATTAAAGGAAGGGGTTGTCTAGGACCCATCCAAGTCTTGACCAGACCCAACTTATCTTAACAGTACGGCAAACAATGTGTGTGTACATATATATATATATATGTATAACTGAATCACGAAAGTTAGGAACGTGATAAATCCATAAATAAAGATAAATGCCACGAAGGAAAAGTAAACGAAGGAGTCCTGCAAGACCTTTCGACTTTAAAAGTCCTTTACTGAGCAGATACTGACATAAATACGAGAAAAGACAATACAAGAAGGTTCGTATAACTGACAGATAGGGATTATAAAGGGATTAGTACCTAGAATCCGACACACCTGGAAGATAAGAAACCTTCCCAAACAAGCATAAACAATGGGTGCAATTAAAGGTTTAAGACAATCATCTCAGATACAATTTCCAGACAATTAAAGGATTATAGGTGACATCTATTCGGAACTTGGTAAACAAAACCATATTCACAAAACATGACAGACATGCATTACAACAAAATTTAATAACTCTAAGGCAACTGATTTTTATTTAAGTCAGTAATTATATCTTTTAGGTCATTCTTAAACATGTTACAGATACAAGGGTCTAAATGAAAAGGCAACGACAAACATTGAAATTACAATGAAAAGTAAGTTGTATTAAAGCATATTCTAAAAGATTTCGTGATAAGACATCTCTTGACCATGCAATTACTGAACTATCAATCCAATTAATTCGGTGGTTGTTTTCACTTAAATGAATGAATAATGCATTAGATTTTGCCCACTTTTTACAAAGTATTTATGCTGGCTTAGCCTTACTTCTAAGCCTTTGCTGGACTGTCCGAGATAAAATGATGGGACACTCCATACATGGAATTTTATATATTATGTTGTTGCTTTCTCTGGGGCCATTTTATTAACATTCTTTTCAGTGTGTTATTATAGTAAAAAACAAGGTTGACTTATTAAAGCTTTTAACAATGGTTTAATGGTTTCAAATCCGTTAAAATAAGGCAAACTGAGAATGTTCTTAGAATTTTCTTTCTGTGTGTTATTTACAGTATAAAACTTTTTGTGGGCTTTATTATAACAATGTCTAATATGTGAAGGATAGCATAATCTTTCCCTATTTTTCTTATGTATTCAATTCAATTTCTTAATCCAAATATTGTGGACTGACAATTCGCAATGCTCGTAAAAAACATAGAGG
>NC_087208.1:47073419-47088797 GCF_015104395.2 Macrobrachium nipponense | reverse complement strand
GAAAGAGAAATTAATTCAGAGTGAGATAGATTCAAGAGAGAGAGAGAGAGAGAGAGAGAGAGAGAGAGAGCCAGGGAATAAGGGTAATTGGAGAACATGGATTGATACAAATTATAGTCCATTAGATTTATTGATGCCCTGGTGTCTATGAAAACCGGGATATCCACATCCCCTACTGTTCCATAGACTATGGGCTTGGGCTCTGGGGCGTCCCCCACGAGACCACAATGGCATGTACCAATCACCTGTACCCTTTTTGTTGATCGGGCTTCCAAAAATTTCGCCGATCCCTTTGCCCTGCTGGTTTGACCCGCCTGGGAAGCTCACATCATAATTACCAGAACCTTGCGGTGCAGGCGTCGCATCTCTCCGTATCTGAGACGGACAAGACTGCCAATAATGCTCAGTACTTTTACACATTCCGCAATATTTAACCCTACACAATTTCTTTGGATGTCCTGGTTTATTGCAGTTGAAACAATGCAACTGCTGTTGCTTTTGATCGATCGATCTTTTGTTATACTCAACTTTTGCACACAGACGATGAGAGAAAGTTCCGTGTCTCTCTGTACTCTATCCCTCGGGCCTGTCCCGTTAAAAATTGTCTATCTACGGTGGGACATTTAGACCTGTGTTTATCTATTTGGGTATAAAGTAATTCTTCGTCTGAGGTAGGCTCAACCTTTTCATCAAAGCTATCCACTATTGCATCGGGTACCTCGTGTAAGAGCAGGGAAAAATAGATCAGTTTATGAACATTATTTAGAGGGAGATTATCCCCTGTAACCCATTTAGATGTTTTCAATTTTCCTACCCAATCTGCCACTGCGTCAAACAGCTTTGAACTATGTTCTACAAGGCTATTAGTGCCTTTCCATAGTTTAGAAAGACCTCGAAGGTCTCTCACCATATCTCCGTGTTCCTTTGAGCCATATGCTGTTTTCAAAAATGCTTGCAAGTCTGTCCAGGTACGACATTTTGTAAATTGGAAACTCCTTGACCTATGACTGAAGTCTCCCTTATTGAAATCTAGCAAAGCTTTCGCCTCTCTGAATGCCTCTACATCTTGTACTATATTCTTTCCCGATAAATAGTTATTAACTCCTTCTATGAAAATATTCACAGGTTGTGACAAAGCGCCATCCACAATCCCTTTGAACGGGCTGACCCCAGCAGAAATGTTCGTCACGTGATGTAGTAGCGTTGTCGGTTTAGTATCTGCCATTTTATCTTGTTTCCCAAGGCTGTTCCCTGATCGAAATAACATCAATGTATTTATATACACTAAACCCAATCAAGAAAAAAAATTTTTCCCCAACAACAGATAACAAAAGGTAAGCGTGCCCCGTCCCCAATCACAAAATCAACCCCACGAAAATGACAATAAAAAAAAAATAATAATAACAAGGAAGGGATAGGAAAAGAAAGAATGCAAGGTGTTTCCGAGCTAACTCGCGTCTCTCTCTCTCTCCCTCTCTCTCTCTCTCTCTCTCTCTCTGGCACGACTTGCCGCAAAAAAAATCCCACTCAGGCAGTTTCGCCACACACAAACACAAGGAACATGAACAAGAACAAAAAGTTAAAGAAAATCCACAAAACAAAAAGAGGAAAAAAAAAAGAAAGAAAAAAAAACTCGAAAATACACTTACGTCTTCATATGACCGTAAACCGAATTCACATACACCGCAAACATGCGCGAACTGCGAAACACTTTAATATGTCGAAAACTAAACTTTTCTCCCACCCCTTTTTCTCTCTTTTTAAACACCTTTATTCCGTAATCTCAAGAAATCAACTGACTTGGCTTGGGAGAGGAAGACTGTCTGAGGAACAGCTTCTCTCTGTCGAATCAGCAGTAATGACCCTGAGTTGCCTGTGACATGATTAATAACCCCTTCTCCTATCAAAATAAAAACCGAAACCCCAATTTCTAACTGGTCACCAGTCCCTTCGGAGCGTACCTACAGCTTGAAAAATATATAAAAAGCCTTTACCGCTGCCACCACTATTACGCCCCCTTTATTCCCTAACTATACACAAACTGGGAACTCTTACCTGTTGCCAACGTGCCCTGTCTGTAAGATGTCACGAGGCTTATTAAGACTCGTAAATATAAAACAATATCATTTATTTCCCAAAGCAAATTACTTGTTATAACAAAGAACAAAATGATTAACAAGGTCATAATGGCATAAATACCCAAATCTGCCCATAAAGAAAACCAATAAGATAACATTCCACCTTCCGGACTAAGGTTACACTCTCAAACCCCAAACAAGTCACATTGTCTAGTATTTGTCAGTTATCAGTTAGAGAATCCCATTCCTAATCAACCATGGAATCGGACCCATCTTTTCGATGGGCGTTTTCTCCCGACACTTCGAGCAACAACCGCTTGTTCTCTCCTTTGCACAAAGAATGCGTTCTTCCACAAGTACCTGAACCAGTAGGCCTGAAATACGCGTACAAACGAATGCACATGCCTCGCAAACAGGGAACGACCTCTGAGACAAGTTGCTTGTTCAGCAAATACCTTCTCTCCCATGTCAACTTTGCAGTGTACACCCTTGTCTCTAGGCGAGCAGAGCTATGTGACTTTATTATTATATAAAACACTTTAAACATATTATTAGCCATTCCCCCTCTTTCACCTCTTTAGATATATATTATATATATATATATATATATATATATATATATATATATATATATATATATATATATATATATATATATATATATATATATATATATATATATATATATATATATATATACGTACATATATATATATATATATATATATATATATATATATATATATATATATATATATATATATATATATATATATATATATATATATATATATATATATATATAAACGTACACACACACACACATATATATATATATATATATATATATATATATATATATATATATATATATATATATATATATAGAAATTACGTCAATAACTCTAGAGTAATATGATACTAGTGTCCAATTACTACGCATGAAGTTTCCTAACAGGTCACATACAAGTTGACGACAATATGTTCATCGCACGTCAGCCTGCCCTGACGCAACATACCGAGCAATAAACAATAATAATCATTAGGTAGGTAAACAAAACGTGATAAACAAACTGAATAACAAAATAGTGACAAAATAATTACCTTTCACTTCACAACCTACGGAGGAGTTTTACAACACTTACAACAGGATCAATAAGAAATGATAACCACGTTTGACAAATGACCTCACGGCGAAAGGGTTGTTATCCTAATTGTAACTGTTATTATAAAGGCTAATCTCGTTACGTAATCGCAGTTGTCGCTCGTAAATTCTGGCGAATCGTCGTTTCACCCCGCGACCCGTCAAATTGTTGCGCTGATTGTAGTGACCTCCTGTCATATGGTTGTTCTCTAGGTATTTAGGGTTTGGTGTTTAATGATGTTTGCTGGTTAGTATTTGTGGATATATATATATATATATATATATATATATATATATATATATATATATATATATATATATATATATATATATATATATATATATATATATATATATATATATATATATATATATATATATATATAGATATATATATGAAATCGTAACCAAAAAAAGAGCAAAGAATTTGAGAAGTTAACAGTTAATAGTGGCTATTACATTTACATTTTGTATCAGGTAAAAATGACCAGTAGATTCTATATATATATATATTTATATATATATATATATATATATATATATATATATATATATATATATATATATATATATATATATATATATATATATATATATATATATATATATATATATATATATATATACTATACACGCACACACACATATATATGTATATATATAGATATATAGATATATATATATATATATATATATATATATATATATATATATATATATATATATATATATATATATATATATATATATATATATGTATATATATATAATATATATATATATATATATATATATATATATATATATATATATATATATATATATATATATATATATTAAATAATCAATACATACAAACATACATACACACAAACCAACGACCCTTACCAACCACTTGTCAGATAATTCGACGTCACTTTATGTACTCGTAATTCTACATCACTATAGAGCAAGTCAAACGCGATAGGTAGGAAATTCTAATCAGAATATTCTATACCATTCATCTCCTCTCCTGAACTGCCACTCTGAATTGTTAAACTCTCACCGGAAGTTGTTAACTATTCACGCAGAGTGAATTTTAGGAACCGTGTCTGAGAGAACTGAATCACACAGATTTAACAAGACCTGTGTATTAGGAACCAGTTGAATGGGTTCACGTACGCCTCTCCTCATTACATTTGTTCGAGATTATTATTATTATTATTGAACCAAACAAAGACTTCTTTCAGTTTTCTTCTGAAGATGGAGAAAAGAGACCCACAAGATTGCCGAGTATCACTTGTTGAGTTGTAAGTGTTTAATGGCATTAACAAGTGATACTCGGTAATCTTGTAGGTTTCTTTTTCATTACTAGCAAAGATATGTATATAGAAATTATGTATGATAAATTCGTAAAGTAACTAAGTCTACGGGCACAATCAGCCCCGTTTCACGGGCAGGGAATCCCTTATCACCCCCCAACTCCCTTCGGAGGCGGGGAAGGGGGTTGGGGGTTGAGAGAGGTAGGATGGAACGCCATTATCAACCATCTTAGGGGTCCCCACGATAATTTTGCCACGTTTCATGCCCATCGGACCATCCGTTTGGCCGTGATTGAATGACAGACAGACGGACAGACGTAACTCCCATTATAGTAAGATCATTATTATTCAGAGGATGAACCCTATTCATATGGAACAAGGCCACCAAAGGGGCCACTGACTTGAAATTCAAGCTTCCAAAGAATGTTGTGGTGTTCATTAGGATGAAATCTCAGAAGTTAATGGGAAATACAGTTAGAAGAGATCATCAGTTATTATTATCATTATTATCATTATTCAGAAGATGAACCCACAAAAAGGACCATTGACTTGAAATTCAAGCTTCCAAAGAATATGACGTTCATTAGAATGGAGTAAGGTGAGGTTTAAGGAAAAAAGAAGGTATCCCACTTATTAAACAAAGGAAAATCCATTAATGAATTAATAAACAGATAAAAATGTATTAAAATGGCAGGAGAATGGTATTTGAACAGATCTGAATGGGTGTGCATGTGTTTGTGGGGTAAGATTTGCCTAGATCTTTATGTGCGTATGCGCGCCTGTATGTGTATTTGTGTCTGTGTGTGTAATACAATAAATTATGAGCGAATAAAAAGAGCATTTGTGGCTGCTTTCTCTCTCTCTCTCTCTCTCTCTCTCTCTCTCTCTCTCTCTCTCTCTCTCTCTCTTCCATTCGCCATTTCTTCAGCTAAACGAAAACAAACTTAGCAGAACTTCGCAAAAGATAACTGAGTTTACGAATTTTTCCCTGAAAGTGTATTGTTCCGAAACGAGACGAGCCAGTGATGGCTAGAGTTTTAGTTTGAAATGAAATTTCGATGACGTGCGAATAATAGCCGTTTCTATTTTAAGGTGTTGGTTTTGGCTGTAGAGAGAGAGAGAGAGAGAGAGAGAGAGAGAGAGAGAGAGAGAGATATTAATATTACAACAACCAGTTGAAGCTATATAATAATAATATGAAATAATTTTCAATGAATGCAAGTGTTTTGCTATTGCAATGGCTCTCTCTCTCTCTCTCTCTCTCTCACACACACACACCCAGACCACTGAGAGCTGATGAACAGCTCTCCTAGGGCTGGTCCGAAGTATTAGTTATTTTTGCGTGGCTGGGAACCAATAATTGGTTACCTAGCAACGGGACCTACAGCTTATTGTGAGATCCGAATCACATTATATCGAGAAATGAATTTCTAATCACCAGAAATACAGTCCTCTGATTCCATGTTGGCAGAGCGGGGAATCGAACTCACGACTACGGAAACGGTAATGTAGCACGTTAACCACTCGTCCAACGAGGAGTTATATATACACACACATATATAGTCCTAATATTACAAACCTACAAACGTTTCACACATTAAGTTACAACAATCCTCAGTAACACAATGAACCATTCTTTAACCCTCCAGCTTTCCCACACACACGTTCCATTCCTGGATATTTCCAGGGTCTTTCCAGACCCCAGCGCCTCTTCCATAGAGGCTTAGTATGGAAAGGACTTTTGATCCTCAAGCGAAAGTGGATCAGGAGTTACCTCCTTGTAAAAGGAATATCCTTTATCTTGAATATTAGATTTGAAGTCCTAAAGGATATGTGGCAGATTCAATCACATCGATTCTTACGAGTGACCGAGCTGATCTTCATTCGGAAAGAGAGAGAGAGAGAGAGAGAGAGAGAGAGAGAGAGAGAGAGAGAGCAGCAGCAGCAGTACTTAACGAGGGTCGTTCTTGCATACAAGGAAGGAGAGAGAGAGACCCACTCACCGAGGGCATGAGAGAGAGAGAGAGAGAGAGAGAAGAGAGAGAGAGAGAGAGAGAGAGAGAGAGAGAGAGTTTATGAAACACTTTTTCAATAACTTTTGACCACAGAAATACTTGGTCACTACATAATTTAATACACAATAATTTTTTGTTCATTTATTTTCCTTATAATTACTTTAAAAATTCTTTATTTATAAAGATAAAAATGGAAAACATTCGATATTATGTACGAATAAAAACCCTTGAAATTGAAAAATAGAATACATTACTGCATATACTATTTATTCGCAATGATATAAAAAAAAAACAAAGATAAAAATGAACAAATAAAACAAAAACTTAAACCTTAACATAGAATTTAAGCTAAAGGCCAAGCACTGGGAAATATGAGGTCATTCAGCGCTGAAACGGAAATTGACAGTAAAAGGTTTGAAAGGCGTAACAGGAGGAAAACCTCAAAGCAGTTGCACTAAGAATCTATTTTTAGGAGAGGGTGGAGAGTCAGATGGAAGAAAAAGAATATGAAAGGAGGTACAGTAAAATGAACGAAAGGGGATGCAGCTAAGGGGCGAAGGCACTCTATAATGAACCATAAATAATGATTACATTGTACCGCATGAGGAGCACTGACGGCACTAACTTCTTACAAAAAAAAAAAAAAAAAAAAAAAAAAAAAATCCACTCGACACTTTCATTTACTAATAAAAAAAAATTCATAAAATGAAATAAAAAAACTCTCACATATTCATTTCCAGATACACCATCAACTCACAACGTTAGATAATAATAATAGAAAAGCGTAAACCGACATCCAGCTTGCTCGGGGCACGTGCTAAAACCTAAGGTCAAATAAAGCGTTGTTTCACCAACGAAAATTAAAATAAATACGCCATATTTTATCAGAAATGATTTTTCCGCATTTTTTAACATGCACATTATACATTTTTTACATTTCTATTCTAATGAATAAATCATAAATATCATATCATAAAATTCCTGTAATATCTTTAACTCAACGTGAAACACATTTTTCAGACCTTTTTAGGCTTCTCAATACAACAAGAACAACACAGCAAGAACAAGAGCAACAACAACAACAACAAAGTATATTGTAGGCTTACTCCCCGAGTAAGCTAAACAAAATTCCTACACATTCGTTCCAAGATAACCCATCAATTCACGACGGCAGATAATGATTTTGAAAGCCAAAGAGAACTTCCACTACAAACAAATATTCTCTCACTTTGGAAGCGAAGGCAATTTGTTGGGTAAACAGAGTTACCCAAATGTCTTCCTGGAAGGCCAAAGAAAAATACATGAATCCATTTGTTTAGTTAATTTCTTCAAGTACTTTGTGGTCAATAAGTTTCATCTATGAATATTGATAGAAATTAGGACGATTTAGTCATAATTATATTGTACGAATGTTTATTGAAATTAAAGGAGATATATTTGATCCTATTGATTTGAGGGTTTTTGTATTTTAGACAATAATAATAATAATAATAATAATAATAATAATAATAATAATAATAATAATAATAATAATAATAATAATAATAATAATAATAATAATAATAAAGCTACCAGATGGGAGCAACATCAAACACATAGATTAGACTGGATACAAATACTGGTAATAATGGAAGGAGGGATATATAACACCAAGAGATGAAGGACACGATCAGGAAAGAATATATGCAGAGACTCAAGGCGATGCTCAGTTAAAACTCAACGCCGGAAATATGATAAAAGCCATAAACACTGGGCAGTGCCAGTAATCAGATACAGTTCAGGAATAGTGGAGTGGACAAAGGCAGAACTCCGCAGCATAGATCAGAAAACCAGGAAACATATGACAATACACAAAGCACTACACCCAAGAGCAAATACGGACAGACTATACATAACACGAAAGGAAGGAGGGAGAGGACTACTAAGCATAGAGGACTGCGTCAACATCGAGAACAGAGCACTGGGGCAATATCTGAAAACCAGTGAAGACGAGTGGCTAATGAGTGCATGTGAAGAAGGACTAATAAAAGTAGACGAAGACCCAGAAATATACAGAGACAGGAGAATGACAAACAGAACAGAGGACTGGCACAACAAACCAATGCACGGACAATACATGAGAAAGACTAAAGAACTAGCCAGCGATGACACATGGCAATGGCTACAGAGGGGCGAGCTAAAGAAGGAAACTGAGGGAATGATAACAGCGGCACAAGATCAGGCCCTAAGAACCAAATATGTTCAAAGACGATAGATGGAAATACATCTCTCCCCCTATGAGGAAGTGCAATACGAAAAATGAAACCAAAAACCACATAGCAAGTGAATGCCTGGCACTTGCTCAGAACCAGTACAAAAAAGAGGCATGATTCAGTGGCAAAAGCCCATCACTGAAGCCTGTGCAAAAACATCAGCTACCTTGCAGTAATAAATGGTACGAGCACAACCTGAGGGAGTGATAGAAAAACGATCAGGCAAAGATCCTCTGAGACTATGGTATCAGAACAGATAGGGTGATACGTGCATATAGACCAGACGTGACGCTGATTGAAAAAGTCAAGAAAAAAAAAGTATCACTCATTGATGTCGCAATACCATGGGACACCAGAGTTGAAGAGAAAGAGAGGGAAAAAATAGATAAGTATCAAGATCTGAAATAGAAATAAGAAGAATATGGGATATGCCAGTGGAAATCGTACCCATAATCATAGGAACGCTAGGCACGATCCCAGATCCCTGAAAAAGGAATCTAGAAAAACTAGAGGCTGAAGTAGCTCCAAGACTCATGCAGAAGAGTGTGATCCTAGAAACGGGCGAACACTAGTAAGAAAAGTGATGGACTCATAAGGAGGCAGGATGCCACCCGGAACCCCACACTATAAATACCACCCAGTCGAATTGGAGGACTGTGATAGAGCAAAAAAAAAAAAAAAAAAAAAAAAAAACAAAAAAAAAAAAAAAAACAAAAAAAAAAAAAAAAAAAAATAATAATAATAAGCATGATTCAGTGGCTAAAGCCCTCCACTGGAGCCTGTGCAAGAAACATCAGCTACATTGCAGTAATGAGAGGTACGAGCACCAACCTGAAGGCGTGATAGAAAACGATCAGGCAAAAATCCTCTGGGACTATTGTATCAGAAAGGATAGGGTGATACGTGCAAATAGACCAGACGTTGACGTTGATTGACAAAAACCAAGAAGAAAGTATCACTCATTGATGTCGCATAACCATGGGACACCAGAGTTGAAGAGAAAGAAAGGGAAAAAATGGACAAGTATCAAGACCTAAAAGTGAAATAAGGAGGATATGGAATATGCCAGTGGAAATTGTACCCATCATCATAGGAACACTAGGCACGATCCCAAGATCCCTGAAAAGGAATCTGGAAAAACTAGAGGCTGAAGTAGCTCCGGGACTAATGCAGGAGAGTATGATCCTAGAAAACGGCGCACATAATAAGAAAAGAGATGGACTCCTTAGGAGGCAGGGTGCAACCCGAACCCCACACCTAAATACCACTCAGTCAATTTGGAGGACAATACATAGATAGGAGATATATATATATATATATATATATATATATATATATATATATATATATATATATATATATATAATATATATATATATATATATTATGTATATATATATATATATATATATATATATATATATATCGATATATATATATATATATATATATATACATAATATATATATATATATATATATATATATATATATATATATAATATATATATATATATATATATATATATATATATATATATATATATATATATATATATACATATATACACATACATAAAATACATATAACTCAAACTTCAAGACTCCTGTCTATTTCAGAGCCCTCATTATTCTCCCACAAGTCCCCAGAGGTATTGGCAATGCCAGACATTTAATTATACAGTGAATACCTAATTAAGGAAAGCAAGATGAATTATTGATTTCAGATGTATTGAGGCCGTGTTCACAAAGGGTCACGATTTATCGTTTTGCGTTTGATCTTTCAAAAGGCTTCTGGCTGTGTCACTGTTAACTTGAAGTGGATAGAGAGGAGACTAGGAGTTTCGAAGTCTCTCTCTCTCTTTCTCTCTCTCTCTCTCTCTCTCTCTCTCTCTCTCTCTCTCTCCCTCTCTCTCTCTCTCTTTACTTGGTGAATCAGTCGTAAATATATTCCTATTAGCAATGAAATTTGAACACTCTCTCTCTCTCCTTCCCCCCCGCCCCTCTCTCTCCCCTTTACATGGTAATTAATTCCAAAATTTCATCACTATTGATGATAAAATTGGGTCTCTCTCTCTCTCTCTCTCTCTCTCTCTCTCTCTCTCTCCTCTACTCTAAATGGTATGTCTTCCATAAATGAAAATAATCGGCATGCAAAATATAATCCGCTAGAGAGAGAGAGAGAGAGAGAGAGAGAGAGAGAGAGAGAGAGAGAGAGAGAGAGAGAGAGAGGTTGTTTTGAAAGTCGCGTATCACCAAAGACGAGTTTTCTAATGTAATAAGCTCTACTTTTGACAGAATCAGCCTTTTTCTCTCCTTAGAACGGCCTGTTCTTCTAACCCACTTAATTAAAATCATTAACTAAATTCTAATCTCCTTTACTGTTGCATTTGTAAAGATCAGGTTTCGCTTCCGGGTTTCACAAAAAAAAAAAAAAAAATCTTCATGTAAAAAAAAATTCATGTTATGGGGACAATCAACTTTCCTAAATTTTTTTTATTTTTTATTTTTTTTTATATTTCTTGAAATATCCAGCTGAAGTCTCCTAATGACAGGATCCTCAGAGAGAGAGAGAGAGAGAGAGGAGAGAGAGAAGACAGAGAGAGAGAGAGAGAGAGTGGGTTTCACAAAAAAGTAAAAAAATTCATGTTATGGCGACAATTAACTTTCCTTATTTTTTAATTTTTTTAATTTTTTTATATATCTTGAAATATTCAGCTGAAATCTCATCAGAGAGAGAGAGAGAGAGAGAGGAGAGCGAGAGAGAGAGAGAGAGAGAGAGAGAGAGAGAGAGAGTGACTCTTCTCTCATTATTGCTCTCTTCAGAACTTCAATTGAAAACCCTTATTTACAGAAATAGATAGATAGATAGACAGATAGATAGATAGATAGATAGATAGAGAGAGAGAGAGAGAGAGAGAGAGAGAGAGAGAGAGAGAGAGAGAGAGAGAGAGAGAGAGAGAGAGTATATATTTATTATATATACAATACGCATCTTTAACGCCAAAGGAATATACACATATCTCCACCAAGATATTGCAGAATATTGCATACGAGACGTATCGAATATTCTTGCAAGATTGGAGGTTGGGTTTGCAAGGCGCGTGGGTTGTGAGTATACTTATTGTAGGCTATATATCCTCCATAGTTGTTATTACGGTATTAGATGGGTTGTTAGAAGGGTTATATCTCCAAGTACAAGGGACATTTATCTCTTGGGAAGGTCTACGCATTTCTGTCTCTCTCTCTCTTTAGTTTGTTCTCTCTCTTCCCTTGGCTCTCTCTCTCTCTCTCTCTCATCTCTCTCTACTCTCTCTCTCTCTCTCTCTCTCTCTCTCTTTAGTTTGTTCTCTCTCTTCCTTGGCTCTCTGGAATGGTTGAAAATAAGAGACCAGTATACTCTTGACATGTGCACTATGGTATATAAAGCTTTAAATAATAAAATTCCAGATTGGTTATACAGTTTCCCACTAGTATCTTTATTCAGTAATGTCACTACACGCCAAAGGGATGATTTGTATGTTTGCAAGACATAAAAATGGTATTGGCTAACGGCAAATCAGAGTCCGAGGTCCAGTGTTGTATAATGAACAGCCACGTGAAATAAAAGATGCTGGCTCTGTGTCTATTTTCATGTCAAAACTAAGGAGAGTTTACTTTTAACAGTCATTGTTCTTTTAATTATTAGTACTTTGTTCTTAGATTTTAATCTGGCTTATTTTTATTTTTATATCTTTTACTAACTGATACTACATTGTAGTTTTTAAATTCAGGTATCCTAATTCAAAAATAAAATGGGTTTCTGAGTCTGTACATATTTGCAAAGACTTATTTATTGAAAATTTTATGACTGATTTTTACTACATATCCTATCTTTTTAGAACTGTCTTAGTTTTGTATTGCCTGTACGTATTTTTATATACTTATTTATTGATAATTTATGACTATTAGATTTCTATTTGAAGCTCATTTTACTTATGATTGTCTATTTTTATACATAGTTTCAAATAGTTTCCTATGGTATTTATATTATTGCTATTTTACTGATTTTGATATTCTTAACCTATACCAACCATTTTATGTAAGAGTTAAATTCAAAATGTTTTATTCTGATATGGCTACTTATGTAGAATACCCAATGTACAATTGGAAATAAAGGATATTATTATTATTATTATTATTACTCTGACTTTATTTCTCTCTCTCGTCTCACTCTTTTTTCCTTCTCTCTCTCACTATCTCTCTCTCTCTCTCTCTAGTTTTTTTCTCTCTCTCTTTCCCTGGCTCTCTCTCTAACTCTCTCTTTAGTTCTCTCTCTCTCTCTCTCTCTCTCTCTCTCTCTCTCTCTCTCTCTCTCTCATTTGTTTTTTCCCCCAGCCTTTCTCTCTCTCTCTGTCACTCTTTGGCTCCATTTCTCGTTTCGTCTCTCTCTCTCTCTCTCTCTCTCTCTCTCTCTTATTCTACCTCTCCCTGGCTTTCTTGCCCCCCCACCCGCCTCTTTTGCTACCCATTTATTCTCTCTCTCTCTCTCTCTCTCTCTCTCTCTCTCTCTCTCTCTCTCTCTCTCTCTAAATGTAAAATGAACTCCTTGAATCATGTCTACATTCTCCTTCCTTGGGAAGTGATTTAATATTTCTGCTGTACTGACTTCTATGACATATACATAGAAATACCTTCTATACCCTATAAAAAGAAAAATTCTGTTCAATCTTTGTAAAGGATCTATTTAGCTTGAGGTTTCAATGTGCTATTGAGTGAGTGGTATGTTATGCAATTCTCGTTTTTGCTTACCCGGGGAGTAAGCCGACAAACTTGGATGATTTATGTAGAAATCACAAGGACTGGACTATTCTCCTATCTGGAGACTTCAACTTTCCTTTCGTAGACGAGAAAGAACGAATAGGAGATTGTGTTGTACTTATACATATAAAAAAAAGAGAGTAATAGTAGTCCAGAAATAAGATGCAATTCGAAAAGCTATTAGATATGCTACTAGAATACAACATTCAACAAATAAAATCACCTGCCCAACAAGAAAGGAAAATACTTTAGACCTAGTATTTGTGAACGAGATGAATTATGTTAAAGAAATAATAGTTTTATAATGCGAGTATTTCAGACCATAATGTCATAGAATTAACAGTCAATTCCAAAGCAAGTGAAAACAGAGATAAGCAAGAAATGAAAAGTGGGAAGGATATGGAAAATACAACTTCTACAGTAAAAATATAAAATGGTCAGAAATAAATGAAAAATTAAACAAAGATTGGGATAACATTTTCGTAAGTGATGACATAAGGGTAAATACGGATATATTATATAAAATATTAGAGAAAATAGTGGATAAATATATACCGAAGAAGAAAAGTAAACATCAGTCATGCATACCAAGAGACAGAAGGATCTTGTTCCAGAAAATCAGAAAGTGGAAAAAAGGTCTTGCAAAAGAAAAAAAATGCATGGAAAGTTATAGAACTAAAAAGTAAGATAGAAAATGCAGAACAAAAGATTATACAATCAAAAGAAAAAAAAATGAAAAACGGACTTGGAAGTAAAAACCCTAATAAATATCAAGCAAAACCCCAAACTATTATACTCATACGCGAAAAAGATGAATAAAAGAAGAATAGAAATAGGCCCTCTAAGAATTGAAGGGAGATTAACGAATGAAAAAAAGGAAATTTGCAACATATTGGCAGAACGATATAAGAGAGAATTCACACCTAGAATAGATAATGAAGATAATGATATAGAGTAAGGGACGAAAATAGTGAATATTTAGCTGACATAGATATTAATGAAGCTGATATTATGCAGGCTATTAATGAAAATTAAAAATGGAGCTGCAGCAGGGCCTGGTGGAGTTCCTGCTATTTTGTTACAGAAAGTAGTTCATACTATCGCAAAGCCACTTGCAATATATTAAGACAAAGTGTAGATACAGGCACGATTTATGATGAGCACAAATTAGCATATATTACCCCTACATTCAAAAGTGGATCAAGACTGGAGGCAAGTAATTATATTATGATATTGTATGAGAGGGTAATGAAAAAAAATATATGAAACATTTAGTAAAAAAATAATCTGTTTAAATATAGGACAACATGGTTTCGTACCCGGAAAAAGTACACAAACCCAACTGTTAGTCCACCGTGAAAACAAACATATACAAAAATATGAAAAGCGGAAATGAAACAGATGTGGTTTATCTAGACTTTGCAAAAGCTTTTGACAAGGTAGACCATAATATATTAGCGAAAAAAAATTAGAAAACATAATATAGTGGATAAAGTAGGAAGATGGTTAAAAGAATTTTTACACAATAAAACAGAGAGTTATTGCAAACAATGAGAAATCTGATGAAGCTAAGGTAATTTCCCGGTCCTGTGCCACAGGGTACGGTGTTAGCTGCATTACTGTTTGTTATTATGATTGCAGACATAGACAGTAATGTTAAGGATTCGGTAGTGAGTAGTTAACGCCGATGACACAAGAGAAATTACTTGTGATGAAGATAGGAACGCGCTACAAAGAGACCTTAACAAAGTATATGATTGGGCAGAGGTAAATAGGATGGTATTTAACA
>NC_087208.1:47066418-47068918 GCF_015104395.2 Macrobrachium nipponense | reverse complement strand
AAAAATATAAAATAAAATATGAAAATTTTAAAGAATATGTTAACTAAAGAAATTCGAACTTCATAGAAGAAAAGCTAGTAAATGATGATATAAAACGTAATTGTGGACGTTAGACAGGGATACGTCAAGACTGAAGGGTAACGAAACGTAAACAAAGATCATGCAGGAAGCAGGATAGCTTCCGGTTAGGGATTTTTATTTATTTATTTTTTGCGTTTATATATATATATTTTAACTCTAGTATTTTATCTAATCGCTTTTTTAATATTTTTATTGAAAAACCTCTAAGTGTGATGTTAGTTTTTTTTTTCATCTCAATATTCTGAACTTTTGCTTTCTGCTCTTGACTAAATCATCAAATTTTAATCCCCTTCTTCTTTTAAATATCAGAATAAAAATGTGCAAAATAAAGCCAAATTAATCCACTTTTCTTGCATGAAAATCTTGATGCGTTGTTTAAAATCACTTTAAAATCCTCAAGCACAGTAATTACCAAAAGCTAAGGGATTTTAAATGTATTTTTAACAATAAATGAAAGATTTACAAACAAGACAAGGTACTGATTTTATCAAAAACTTCTTAGGAACGAGATTGGAACTTCGTAGTAACTATTCAGTATCGTTTACTGAAATAGAACAAGCAAGGATGAGCATCAGAGTTCTAAACTAATATAATTAAGAGAGAAGGGAGCAATTAGACACCTCGTAGGTATCAAATATGACACGCTCGTCATTTCGTCTTTATTAAGTAACTGTTCAAATGAATTATAACAAAATGGACACTTAGAACAACTACGCGGAAAAAACGTCGCCACTTTGATAACGATAGCTTTTATTGTAGTCTGTAGAGTCAGCTTAGTAGTGTAGGGAAACGTGTAGTATACAAGAATTTTCCTTAAAACGATAGAGTCTATAGAGTCTAGACCGATGTGAAGGAGGAGCATAAATTGCTTATTTCTCTTTCAATTCTTTTTTCCATATGAAATTCCCGATTATTTCCCCCTAAATGAATAACAGCTATTATGAACTTTACGTCTTCGTTTTCGATGAAGTTTCTAAAGAAATTCTTGATTTCAGAATAAAGTTATTCTTTATTTTTTGAGTCACACAGTATATAGTCATAGTGCAAGGGCGAAAGTGTGTGTCTGTGTGTGTGTGTGGGAGAGAGAAAGACTTCGGAACGATAGACCGAAGCATTCCCTGGAGCCAATCGCATTGCACCGAAGGGGACATTCTGGACCACTGGAGCCGAAGAAATCTTCAAAAGCCGAAGTCTTCAGAGGCCCGAAGATATTCCCTGGAGCTAATTGTAATGCACCGAAGAGGACATTCTGGATCACTGGAGCCTAAGAAGTCTTCAGAAGCTGGAGAAGTCTTCAGGAACCGATGAGGTGTTCTGCTCGTGGCTTTTTCGAAAACTACGCTTTTGGCAAACCACTAATACCGCATATCAGCAAACATGTTTACCTCAATTGTGAATAGTGTTAGCGACTTTGTGATGGCCCTGATCCCTGCAAAGGGATTGTGGTTTTATTTATTGTATTGGCATTAGTGCTTCTTTGTTGGTCTGTTGGCGGTTTCCTTCTGGGAAACCGTTTTGCTGGACTTTTGGGAGGACTAATGGTCTCTTTGATGTCCCAGCTCCCTGCAAAGGGAACTGTGGATTTATCTTTTGTATGGCAGGAAGTCCTTCCCTCTTGGTCTATTGGCGGTTTCCTTCAGGGGAACCGTTTTGCTGGACTGTTGGGAGGACTTCCTAACTTTTTGATGGCCCAGGTCCCTTCAAAGGAACCTGAGGATTTATCTCTTATATCCCAGAAAGTCCTTCCCTCTTGGTCTATTGGCGGTTTCCTTCGGAAGAACTGTTTTGCTGGACTATTGGGAGGACTTTGTGGAATCTTACTACTGAAAATGCAGGACGAAAAATTGGCCCGCAAGACAGCAGCTGACGAAAACCTCCGGGTTCGATGTGAGCTGAATGACTTGCAGGATACTCTTAACATCTTGAAGAAGGAAACTGGGAATTGGCCCTACGAGAAGACCGTGAACACCTCCGGGAAAAGGACGAGAATGACAGGAAAGAGGATGCTCTCATGCAGAGGATCCACGATCTGGAAAAGGCTTTGGCTACTGAAAAACTTTTGCACGCTGAAGAATTAATCACTGTTACCCAGGAGGCCGAGATGAACATTAGTAAAAGTTGAAGAAAACATTGAAGTTTTGGCCAATGAAAATAGACTTCTGAAGGATACAAATCAGAAGAACAAGATTTTGATGGCAAAGCAACGAAAGGAATTAGATCATTTGAACGGCCTTGTGAGAGCAAGAGATTTAGAGTTGCAGAAAGGAGTGATCACTCTCGAAAGCAAATGCACCTCAATCCAGGAACAGCAGAATGAATGTGACGCCGAAAAAGTCATAAATGTAGAGGAAAACTATGGAAAGATCAAGAAATTAGGAGACGAGGAATGTTGCCTGAGAGAGGAGCAGTCGACCAGGAA
>NC_087208.1:47048918-47056418 GCF_015104395.2 Macrobrachium nipponense | reverse complement strand
TAATGTTCGTCCCACCATAGCGGATCGTAACCCACAGTCCAAGTAGGACGGGACGAAATCAGAACAGTTCAGTGACCGCTATCCCAAATTTCAGACCTAACCCAGAGTACGCTATTAAGTTCATATCGGATTCGACCTTTACAAATCACCTCCGCATTCTGGATGACTATTCGTATTAGAATCGATATGGAACCCCGTATACATGTTGGCCATTCCGGCGTTTTTTTGACATCAACTAGCCTTTGTTACGAATTTTTTAATTTCACAAATTCCGGACCGTTATCATTTATATATAAATTTCAAGATTTTTTACAAATGTCTTTATAATTCATAAACAGCGTTAGCCCTTTTGTTATTTTGAATAATTAATTTCACATCGAAACCGTGATCCATTTTATATAATCAATTCCAAGCTACCAAAGGGGTTTTTTCCTTTAATTATTCTGACAAAGGCTACGTGCTGTCAAAGCGAATTGGCCTGGAATTGGCGAAATTTGGCCAACATGGTAGACGGGGTTCCATATCGATTCTAATTGACGAAAGCATCCAGATCGAGGGGATTTTGTAAGGGGTCAGAATCGATATGAAACTTATAGCGTCTCTGTTGGCTGATTGGATAGCGTCACTGACTGTTCTGATTTCGTCCCGTCCACTTGGACGGTGGTTCGATCCCATGGGGGGGACGAAATTATTATCTTTCATTAAAAATTCCCCTTCGGTACATATATTGAAAATATATCATTTGGGAGGTAAAGTGATTTATTAGATATTAAAAGGACATTTGTATCTTGAATGATATATAAAAATGGATCACGGTTCGATGTGATAATTATCATAACAAAAGGCTACGTGCTGTCAAAACGCTCGAAATTTGGCCAACCATGGTCGGACGGGGTTCCATATCGATTCTTACGAAAGCAACCCAGATCGAGTGATTTTGGTAAGGTCAAATCGGGGAATGAACTTATAGCGTCTCTGTTGGCTGATTGGATGCGTCCACTGACTGTTCTGATTTCGTCCCGTTCCCATTGGACGGTGGTTCGATCCCATGGGGGGACGAAATTTTTTTCATTTCAAATTAAAAAAATTGGGGGCCCCTTTCGGTACATATATGTTTTTAAAATTTAAAATATATTTGGGAAGGGTAAAGTGAATTTAGATATTAAAGGACATTTGTAAGCTTGAATTGATATATAAATGGGATCGGTTTACGATGTTATAATTATTCTAAAACAAAAGGCTCGTTGCTGTCAAACGCTCGATTGGCCCACATTGTAAAAAGAACGGGTCATATCGATTCTAATTCGAAAAGCTCCAGATCGAGGGTGATTTGGTAAAGGTCAGAATTCGATATGAACTTATAGCGTCTCTGTTGGCTATTGGATAGCGGTCACTGACTGTTTCTGATTTCGTCCCCGTCCACTTGGACGGTGGTTCGATCCCATGGGGGGACGAAATTATTATCAATTAAAAAATTCCCCTTCGGTACATATATGAAAATATATCATTTGGGAGGTAAAGTGAATTTAGATATTAAAGGACATTTGTAGCTTGAATTGATATATAAATGGATCACGGTTCGATGTGATAATTATTCATAACAAAAGGCTACGTGCTGTCAAAACGCTCGAATTGGCCAACATGGTAGACGGGGTTCCATATCGATTCTAATTACGAAAGCATCCAGATCGAGGGTGATTTGTAAGGTCAGAATCGATATGAACTTATAGCGTCTCTGTGGCTGATTGGATAGCGTCACTGACTGTTCTGATTTCGTCCCCGTCCACTTTGGACGGTGGTTCGATCCCATGGGGGGACGAAATTATTATCAATTAAAAAATTCCCCTTCGGTACATATATGAAAATATATCATTTGGGAGGTAAAGTGAATTTAGATATTAAAGGACATTTGTAGCTTGAATTGATATATAAATGGATCACGGTTCGATGTGATAATTATTCATATATATATCTATATATATATATAGATATATATATATATATATACATACATCAAATAATGAATATTTGCATGGATGCCACGATGCATATATACATACATACATACATACATATATACATACATACATACATATATACATGCATACATACACACACACAAACCAACGACCCTTACCAACCACTTGTCAGTGTATTCAACATCACTTTATGCCCTCGTAATTCTGCATCACTATAGAGCAAGTCAAACACGATAGGTAGGAAATTGTAATCAGAATATTTTATATACCATTCATCTCCTCTCCTGATCTGCCACTCTGGATTATCAAACTCTCACCGGAAGTTGTTAACTATTCACGAAGAGTGAATTTTAGGAACAGCGTCTGGGAGAACTGAATCACACAGAATTAACAAGACCTGTATATTAGGAACCAGTTGAATGGGTTTACGTACGCCCCTCCTCATTACATTTGTTCGAGATTATTATTATTATTATTGAACCAAACAATGACTTCTTTCAGTTTATTTCTGAAGATAGAGAAAGAGACCCACAAGATTGCCGAGTATAACATGTTTAGTCGTAAGTATTTACATAGTATTAACAAGTGATACTTGGTAATCTTGTAGGTTTTTTTTTCCATTATCATTACTAGCAAACATATGTATACAGAAATTATGTATGATAAATTCGTAAAACAACTAAATCTACGGCCACAACCAGCGTCGTTTCACGGGCAGAACCAGCTCTGTTTCAGGGAGTCCCTTCTCAACCCCACTTCCTTCGGAGGGGGGGCGGGGGAGAGGTAGGATGGAACCCCATTATAAACCATCTTAGGGGTCCCCACTATAACCTTGCCAAGTTTTATGCACATCGGAACAGCCGTTTGGCCGTGATTGAATGACAGACGGACGGACAGACGTAACTCCCATTATAGTAAGATCATTATTATTCAGAGGATGAACCCTATTCATATGGAACAAGCCCACCAAAGGGGCCACTGACTTGAAATTCAAGCTTCCAAAGAATGTTGTGGTGTTCATTAGGATGGAATCTCAGAAGTTAATGGGAAATACAGTTAGAAGAGATCATCAGTTATTATTATCATTATTATTATTATTCAGAAGATGAACCCTCTTCATACGGATCCAACCCACAAAAGGGGCCATTGACTTGAAATTCAAGCTTCCAAAGAATATGACGTTCATTAGAATGGAGTAAGGTGAGGTTTAAGGAAAAAAGAAGGTATCCCACTTATTAAACAAAGGAAAATCCATTAATGAATTAATAAACAGATGAAAATGGTACAGGAGAATGGTATTTGAACAGACCTGAATGGGTGTGCATGTGTTTGTGGAGTAAGATATGCCTAGTTCTTTATGTGCGTGTGCGCGTGTGTATGTGTATTTGTGTCTGTGTGTGTTATACAATAAATTATGAGCGAATAAAAAGAGCATTTGTGGCTGCTCTCTCTCTCTCTCTCTCTCTCTCTCTCTCTCTCTCTCTCTCTCTCTCTCTCTCTCTCTCTTTTCCATTCGCCATTTCTTCAGCAAAACGAAAACAAACTTGACAGAACTTCGCAAAAGATAACCGAGTTTACGAATTTTTCCCTGAAAGTGTATTGTTGCGAAACGAGACGAGCCAGAGATGGCTAGAGTTTTAGTTTGAAATGAAATTTCGATGAGGTTTCGAATAACAGCCGCTTCTATTTTAAGGTGATGGTTTTGGATGCACACACACACACACACACACACAGAGGAGAGAGAGAGAGAGAGAGAGAGAGAGAGAGAGAGAGAGAGAGAGAGAGATTTAAATATTACTACAACCAATTGAAGCTATATAATAATAATATGAAATCATTTTCAATGAATGCAAGTGTTTTGCTATTGCAATAGCTCTCTCTCTCTCTCTCTCTCTCTCTCTCTCTTCTCTCTCTCTCTCTCTCTCACCCAGACCACTGAGAGCTGATGAACAGCTCTCCTAAGGCTGGTCCGAAGTATAGTTATTTTTGTGTGGCTGGGACCAATAATTAGTTACCTAGCATTGGCACTTACAGCTTATTGTAGGATCCGAATCCCATAATATCGAGAAATGAATTTCTAATCACCAGAAATACAGTCCTCTGATTCCACGTTGGCAGAGCGGGGAATCGAACTCACGACCACCGAATCGGTATTGTAGCACGTTAACCACTCGTCCACTGAGAGTTATATATATACACACACATATATAGTCCTAATATTACAAACCTACAAATGTTTCACACATTAAGTTACAACAATCCTCAGTAACACAATGAACCATTCTTCAACCCTCCTCCAGGTATTCACACACGACACTTCCAATCCTGGATATTTCCAGGGTCTCTCCAGACAACAGCTACTCTTCCATAGAGGCTAAGTATGGAAAGGACGTTTGATCCTCAAGCGAAAGTGGATCAGGAGTTACCTCCTCGTAAAAGGAGTATCCTTTATCTTGAATATTAGATTTGAAGTCCTAAAGGATATGTGGCAGATTCAATCACATCGATTCTTACGAGTGGACGAGCTGATCTTCATTCGGAAAGAGAGAGAGAGAGAGAGAGAGAGAGAGAGAGAGAGAGAGCGAGAGAGAGAGAGCAGCAGCAGCACAACAGTACTTAACGAGGGCCGTTCTTGCATACCCAGGAAGGAGAGAGAGACCCACTCACGAGGGCATGAGAGATGAGAGAGAGAGAGAGAGAGAGAGAGAGAGAGAGAGAGCGAGAGAGAGAGAGAGAGTTAGAGGTTGTTTATGAAACCAAAAACTTTTCAATAACTTTTGACCACAGAAATACTTGTACATTCATAATTTAATACACAATAATTTTTTGTTCATTTTATTTTCCTTATAATAACTTTAAAAATTCTGTATTATAAAGATAAAAATGGAAAACATTCGATATTATGTACGAATAAAACCCTTGAAATTGAAAAATAGAATACATTACTGCATATACTATTTTTATTCGCTATGATATAAAAAAAAAAAACAAAGAAAAAAAATGAACTAATAAAACAAAAACTTAAACCTCAACATAGAATTTAAGCTAAAGGCCAAGCACTGGGAAATATGAGGTCATTCAGCGCTGAAACGGAAATTGACAGTAAAAGGTTTGAAAGGCGTAACAGGAGGAAAACCTCAAAGCAGTTGTACTAAGAATCAATTGTTAGGAGAGGGTGGAAAGTCAGATGGAAGAAAAGAGAATAAAGAAAGGATACAGTAAAATGAACGCAAGGGGTTTGCAGCTATGGGGCGAAGGCACTCTATAATGAACCATGAATAATGATTACATTGTACGCATGAGGAGCACTGACGGCACTACCTTCCTACAAAAAAAAACAGGCAAAAAAAAAAAAAGCAAAAAAAAAAAAATCGACACTTTCAGTACTAAAAAAACTTCACAAAATGAAATTAAAAACCTCTCACATATTCATTTCCAGATACACCATGATCTCACAACGTTAGATAATAATTAGCAAAGCATAAACTGACATTCTGCTTGCTTGGGGCACGTGCTAAAACCTACGGTCAAATAAAGCGTTGTTTCACCAATGAAAATTAAAATAAATACACCATATTTTATCAGAAATAATTTTTATGCATTGCTTATTATGAACAGTATATATCTTTTTCATTTCCATGCTAATGAATAAATGATAAATATCCTATTCTTATATTCTTGTATCTTTAACCCGACGCAAACACCTTTTTCATAACTTTTTAGGCCTTTTCATAGACCTTTCTAACCCCTCAACAAGACCAACAACAGCAAGAACAACAACAAAGAACAAGAACAACAACAACAAAGTAGATAACCCCATCAATTCACGACGGCAGATAATGATTTAGAAATCCAAAGAGAACTTCCACTACAAACAAATATTCTCTCACTTTGGAAGCGAAGGCAATTTGTTAGGTAAACACAAGAGTTAACCAAATGTTTACCTGGTAGGCCAAAGAAAAATGTACATGAATCCATTTTGTTAAGATTCTTCAAGTAGGCGTGGTCAAAAAGTTTTCATCTATGAATATTGATGTAAATTAGGACGATTTAGTCTTAATTATATTGTACGAATGTTTATTGAAATTAAGAGAGATATACCTGATCCTATTGATTTGAGGGTTTTTGTATTTTAGATAATAATAAAAATATGAATAATAATAATAATAATAATAATAATAATAATAATAATAATAATAATAATAATATAATAATAATAAAATTAATTGCATGAGATTCTCACAATTATCAATAGTACACACACACACACACACACTACACACACATATATATATATATATATTATATATATATATATATATATATATATATATATATATATATATATATATATATATATTATATATATAGGAGAGAGAGAGAGAGAGAGAGAGAGAGAGAGAGAGAATCACGTAGTCTACCTACTGGACGAGATCATTAGAGCGAAACTGTAGCGCTAAAGACAATATCATGTGACTAGGAAATAACAGCCTCTTGTGCCCACGGAGGGAGAGAGAGAGAGAGAGAGAGAGAGAAGAGAATAAACGTCTTTCGAAAGGCAGTAAGAGAGAGAGAGAGATAGACCGATAGGATGAGCACCATTTAAAGGTAGTACACTTAGGCAAATTTGAGAGAGAGAGAGAGAGAGAGAGAGAGAGAGAGAGAGAGAGAGAGAGAGAGAGAGAGAATCTGCATTTCGTCAAAATGTATTCCAGTGTAACCTCGACGAGGTAATTCTCTCCACTTCTTTCTCAAGACCACTCGAGAAAGTTTATGGAACTTTCTAAGAGAAAAGCTTTCTAATCTTACTTTCTTTTCTGTTTTATTTTTTTTTCTATTTCGAGGTTTCAATCGAACGAAACAAAGAGAGGTGAAATGGACCCGAGTTCTAATCGACTTAGTGGCACTGAGACGAAAAGAGGATAAATAGAATCTTAATTAGGGTGGCCTTGGTTTCGGCAGGTTTGTGGGAGAGAGAGAGAGAGAGAGAGAGAGAGAGGAGAGAGAGAGAGAGAGAGAATTCTTGACAATTCCTTTGAAGTGAATATATACAGACACACACACACACACACACACACACACACACACACACACACACATATATATATTATATATATATATATATATATATATATATATATATATATATATATATATATATATTAATGTATATATATATATATGTATATATATATATTTATATACATATATATATATAGTATATATATATATATATATATATATATATATATATATATATATATATATATATATATATATATATATATATATATATATATACAAATGAAGATATATGCCACGAAGGAAAATAAAACGACGGAGTATCCGCGAGAACTTTCGACGTCCAAACGTCCTTTACTAAGCTTAGTAAATGACGTTTGGACGTCGAAAAGTCTCGCGGGTAGTCCGTCGTTTATTTTCCTTCGTGGCATATATCTATATTTATGGATTTATCACATTCATAACTTTTGTGTTCAGTTATACACACACATATATATAT
>NC_087208.1:47026418-47038918 GCF_015104395.2 Macrobrachium nipponense | reverse complement strand
TATATATATATACTATATATATATATATATATATATATATATATATATATATATATATATATATGAATTTTTATCACATCACCGCGATTCATATACATGCATTAAGCTATAAATGTCCTTTAATATCCTATTTGTTCTACCACGGAACTAATACATTTTCATACATGTTAACCGAAGGGGAATCTTTTAGTTGATAATAATTTTGCCCTCTCGTTGATTTGAACCAGTGCACAGAGGAGAAAACATGACTTCAGTGAGGTACCGACTCGACCAACAAGTGAGGACAATTGTAGCTTAATGCATATATATATACTAAAGAGTGTGTATGAGTGTGCTGTACGTGTACATATATGTACAAGTGTGTATAATTCTTCATTTTGAAGTTTGTATTATATCATGTTGTCTTTCTAAAACCTTTCTACAGTAATGTTTCAAAAAATTAGTCAGAGGCTAATCTATATACTCCAAATTCATTTGGAACAAAATTTTTAGAGGTGGCAATAATAGCAAAAAATTCAGAAATGCATGTCTACAGTGTAGATGAAAATAATCCTTCTCATTTTGACAGATTTCAAGTTATTTTTTTAATGTTTTATCTTCCAGTAAACAGAGAGACACATCTGCAAATCTTGATCCAAATTTTTTTATCATTATGTTATCGAAAATGTTTTGAAAATAGATATGCACAAGATCAAACGTTTCAGTGTAAGGGATTACTAATCGTCAGGTAGATACCAAGCTAGAGAGTAAAGCACAAAGAAGCAACTGGTTAATCTAATTCTTGCTGTGCTTATCGGACAAACTAGCAAAGGAAAAAAGATCAGAGGGCAACAATACCTTTCCGTAAAAGTGGTAAGCGGTGCTATTCCCGTGTTTGCTCTTGATCTGGAAGGTCTGCATAAGCCACATGGCTAGGTTGGAGACTACAAGGAACATGATGAACTCCCTCCCTGGCTTCTTGTTGCGCACTGTTGGGTTGTTTGAGCACCTCCTCAGCCCGTCGCAGATGAGGGCCGTCTGGACGATTGCCTGAATGATTTGAGTAACGTTGAAGAACCAGGTGACTATGTGCTCGTATTCTATGTAAGGTATGGCACAGGCCATTGCGTACAAGAAGATCAGCGGTAGGCAGCTATACAGCAGGATGCTGTCGGCATTACTAGAAAAGTGGGTCATGATATCAAGTTCTTGCAGGTGGTAGAAGACTATAATTGAGGACGCTAACATCAGGAGGAAAATTGTCATCTCAGCATAGGCCGTGAGTTCCACAGCGATGTCTGCAGTGTGTTCAGCGGCGGACAAGACGTAGAAAAGGATGATTGAAATTGTTGCGAATACTGTGACAATTAGCCCTGCAAACAGACCTCTCATAGAGGCATGGCAATCCACGTATATGAGGAAGTTGGATATCAGAGACTTGCCGTTGGTGACGTCATCCTCGTAAGTCACTTCGATGGAAGGGATGTGGGTGTGACGGTCCATTCGGCCGAGGTTCTCCAGCATGAGGATCCAGAAACCGACCATTAGAATGTTGTACTCAATACTAAAAGGAAACAAGTATGGAGTCAGATGATTGATCGTGTCTGACAGCTGGTTGTGGTCGTCGCAAGCGAAATGGAAGTTCCAAGTTTTATCCTTCGTTTCCCCGTGGAGAATGGCATAGTCAACTGTGACGAGTTTAGTTGAGTTTTGTTCTTGTGGGTCTTTTAAAGAGAGAGACTGGAAGGTTTCCTGAAGGATATTGTAGACCCAAAAGCAGAGAGAAGCTCCAATGCAGTGCAAGAGTCCAAAGTGGGATATGTACAGCCGGTGATTAATGATAACCTATTGGAAAAAGGATACACAATTTTTACTATCCATTTCAAGCAACAAACATAATCCAATACTAACAGAAAATATGCCTGTCACTCATGAGTAACATTTAGCTTTTGCCTGCAAGAATTTATTAATACTACCTGTTATAGAATCTTATACTGATTTTATGAACTTTAGGCTATCAATTTAAGTAATAAGGTACTTTTGGTCATTTAGCACAGGGAAAAAAGTAAGTTGGTATGGTTGGACAGCAAGATAAGGAGATGTAGAAAATAAAGACTTGAAATACAAGAGTCTAAAGGTGTAACTGTGATGAACGAGTCCCAGTCGCACCAAGAGGCAATAGTTGAAGATGTTAGATAGCAAGACTGAAAAAAAGGATTGGGAATGAAGGTAAAGTAAAAGACAAATACTTTGGCGCAGCTAGTGGCAAAGGATTCTAAACACTCCTACATTGCACCAGAAAAGGTGCACTGATGGCAATAGCCCCTATGGTACCTATACATAGGATTAATCTGTTTAACAAGAACTAGTTGAAAACTCAACCACACAGAAGTAAATTTAGTGTTGTTTTTACTGCGAAGGTAGAAAATGCAAGCTCCTTATAATATAACTTGAAGATTAGCTACTTACGTTTGAAAATTTGAAAATGAAAAAGAGTTTGTAGAAGACATAAATCAATTTCAGAACACCCATGGCAATGTCGGTCTCACTGGTACAAGGCTCAGAGCCCGGTTTTTGGTTGATGAAGTAGAGGATCTTTTGGCCCAAGCCCAACCCTGCTTGGATCATGTATCCAAAGCAGAACACTGAAGAAGAGAGAATAACAACCTCTCATTAATGTCTTTTATATATTAAAGCATATGAAGCAGAGTTCAACAAATGAATATAACTATGAATTCTATACTTTGTTTCTGTAGTCAGTTATTTATTCGGTGAGTTTACTATACGTATAGAGTGGTCAGTGTGGAAATAAAGAAAGATTCGTGGGAAACGTTTGGGATACTACCTGCAGCTCCAATTTTGACGTACAGTGACCCTCCATGTCTGCCTGACGAGAATCCGTAGTACTGTGGAATCTCCTCAATGTCTTCATACTCTACTTTGGGTGGATTCCCTTCAATTCCTGGAGACTCCTGGGACTCAGAATACTTGCTTTCCAACAACTCCTTTTTCTTTTCTGCTTGCTTTAGCTTCTTGGCAATCAAGGTTGTGTACCGTCGACAGTCCAAGTGAATGTACATCAGAAACAGCAGCTGGACCACCATCAGGTAGATGTTGAACCACTCAGCGATGGGGACTGCGTGGCTCTCTAGGACGTCCCACACGTAGATGATGCCGCCCAGAGTAACGAGCAGAATTGAATATATCAGACTTAAGTTAGAGCTCAGTGTTTTGTTGAACCATTGCCTCTTTTCAGTTTTGGTCATAGATACATTCGTACGGGTTTCCTCTGCGTTCTCTTTCGCAATGTTTGTGGAAGATATTCGGTCCCAGTAACTGGCTGGGTCCTGCTTCTTTAAAATCCACTGGCCGCTAATGGTGCTCATGTTATTGAATGACGCTCCGTTCCCTGTTGGAAACTGGAATCTACTCTGGTTACTGATGGCATCTTGCTCAATGGGGAAGCACGGTGATGAGACATCAAGGATTAACTCAGAGGATTTGTTGGGAACATAATTCACTTCATTATGCATCCGTCCAATACTCTCGGATGACTGAAGACTTGAAGACGATGGTGAGTTGAGTTCTTCGTTCTCAATTAGTCTGGCGACGCTCGAGTTGGTATTGAGCACTACAGAAGACTTCTGGGTCCTTTTCAAAGCTGACAGTGTGCTCTCGAAGGCTGAGTCACATCCTTCATTGTCAGATTCTTGGACTGAATCATTGCTGGATGCTTCTTCTTCTTCTATGTAGAAAGTGACGTTGTCCATTGTGTCCACTTCTCGGTATCAACGTTTGTACAGTGAAAGGGGGAGTCAGCTGTGCCTGAAATATATTTCTGGTTTAGTCCTTTTGGAACAATTAAACTTAATTATATGTGGTTGAACCCATCATACCTGTTTCTAAATTTATGCTAATAGCATAAAATACCTATTACGTTGCACTTCCCTTGTTACTGAAAATAAATGTTAAAAATCGAGATAACAAGGCTATTACGCAACTCAGCCACAAAAAGTTCACGAAAGCAAAGATCTAGAAAATTTCACGTTATGCATGCGTACTGCAGCTACCCTTATGAGCAAGTGGTTGTGTACATACTGAAATCATGTGGAAGCTATTACGCATATTAGCTAGAATGAAAGGTTATGCAACTGTATTTGCCCAATGAACTAATCTGAGTTTTATCTCGTACCTGAATGCAGGATTGAAATGCTCTAAAATTGTGGAAAAGCAGGGGACCAACGTAGGCAAAAAATATAAGATGTGAAAATATTCCGCCTATATTTTTCATGTGTTGACAGCAATTATTCTTTAAGCATCACTATATCTAAACAAAGGATGGACATGCAGATAGTTTAGTTGAAAAGAAACCATTGTTTAAGCATCCAGTGGCTTACACAACAGACTAAAGACCGCTTCAAGGAGATGAAATGGCTTAAAAGGATTTAAAGTTGGAAATTGGAAGAAGACCCACAACTCAGAAACAAGTTGATATGCCAGACAACAACACTGAAGACAGGGAGCGGGGATGGAGGTCAAGTAAAAGGTTAAAAAAGTGGTGGAACTAAGGCCCAGAGGGACGCTGCAAACACCTTTTGGTAATACCTATTCACTTACCCGCCTTGAGGTATTCAGTCCTATTTTAATATCCTGTCCTGACCGCTACTCTTTACCATCTCACACAGAAATACCCTTCAGCTTTAAGTGAGCGTCCAGCTTTTCTCTTTACGATTAAAAAATACACGTATTTTCCTTTGCTCTCGACTGAGTAAAATTATTTTTTTTCAGAGCATAAGATCCTCTCAACCCCGAGGAAGAATTATATATTAGTTTTTCTATTTCTGACATAAACAGAAAACGACTTCGGGGTTTGGAGATGCGGGTACAAACGCACCTGTTTTAAAACCTCGCCAGAGGACAACTGAAAGGTTGTGTATACCAAGAGGCAAAACCCAGGAAAATAGCAACCACTAAAAAACAAACTTCCAAAGCTCTGATAAAGGGGAAAGCGATCTTTTAAGGCTGTTGTTAAGATACCTTTTATCTAACACAATTCTGTAAGGATTTATGATGTTAATAAAAATTTAGCCAGCGACGACGATTTGGGGATTTTCTTTGCGGGCAGGTTTAACGTTATTGCTAGGGCGAAAGCTCCTGGTTTTAATATCTAATAATATGTTTTTTTTGTGGAACAATGACAAAAGAAGGATTATTTTATCGTTCGCTGAGATCGTGGCGTATTCGTTTACATGTAATCGTCTTATCATGTCCTGCGTATCGACAAGAACTATGATGAGTACCTATTTTAGTCTTCGAGAATGTACTTATGTATTGCTACTTTATAAGAGATACTTCTAAATTCTTTATGAGAAACAATACAAATTTTAAAGAGTACTTGGAAAGTCCTTACACATTTCTTAATTTTTATTTGCGTCAAATAAATACAAAAGTAAATATTAACTTAATAAATACAAAATAAAGTTAATATTTAACTGATGTCTTAGTTTTTGCTTGCTCGGGGAGTAAGCCTACAAACTCCTTTGTTGTTGTTGTTCTTGTTGGGGGCTAGAAAAGCCCTATGGAAAAGCCTAAAAAGTTCTGAAAAAGGTGTTTTGCATTGAGTTAAAGATGCAGGAATTTTAGGATAGGATATTTATGATTTATTTACTAGATTGAAAATGTAAAAAAATAGATAATGCGCATGTTAAACAGTAGAGAACAATGATTTCAATAAAATATAGCGTATATATTTTAATTTTCGTTGGTGAGGCAACGCTCTATTTGACTGTAGATTTTAGCACGCGCCCCGAATAAGCTGGAGGTCGGATCACGAATTTTTTATATCTAAATTGGTAATTGCTCCTGTTCTATAATAGATGAAAATTTGGTGGATATTAAGGAGCTCTTATTTGACTCAAAAGGTAATATTTCTTCTTTGTATCACTAATGTTACTTTATATTCACCAATTAATACTTATATTTTGTTAACGTTTAAATTTGGTTATCTTTTAGTTTTATATATTAGTTTAAGCACAGTAAAAGCTTAGTTTTTCATATCTGCCAAAAATTCCTTTTCCTTGCATTCTTATTATATTACAATGGGATAAAAATCTAAATTTCCCCAACGAATTGCAAATGCGAGAAACATTATTATTATTATTATTATTATTATTATTATTATTATTATTATTATTATTATTATTATTATTATTATTATTATTATTATTATTATTATTATTCAGAAGATGAACCCTATTCATATGGAACAAGCCCACATATAAGGTTCATTTTCGGAATAATAATAATAGAATTAGCTAGGTGAATCATAGAGCAATTTACATAGAAGGCCATAAAAGGCTTCTTCAGTCCTGATGTTAACCCACAAAACTAATTTTGCCAGATAAGTTTAGAGAGATGACCAGAGGCTTCGAAATAGCATTACAGATAACAGCTTTCTTTGCATCTCCGCCGACGTGGATATTAATTTTCCATAACAGGAGTGACGAGTGAGATTTAGTACCATACAGCCATCTAGACCAATACAATAAAGACAGATAAGAATGAGGATTTACCTACAAATCCCTCTAGAGGATTTGTTTACTTTTCTCTTTACACCACGAAAGGGTGCCGAAAGACTTAATATACAGGGGAATTTTTTAGTTGATAACAAGTGTCAGCCGAATCGATAACGTCACTGACGTACTGATTTCGTCTCTGTCCGCTGGTTTACATATATGAAAATATATCAATTCCGAGGTAGAGCGAATTAGATATTATAGGAAATTTGTAGCTCGAATAATATATATATATATATATATATATATATATATATATATATATATATATATATATATATATATATATTATAAATGATCTGTGTGTGTTTGTGTATATGAAAATTCTACTAAACGATCATTATTCCCACACACCAAAGTCAGGGTAGTCGACCAAAAGCGACTAACAAATATCTGTTAAAAGCCGAAAGGCTTCCTAAATCTCTCTATTTATCTAGAAGGCAATAAAACTAGCCCCTGCCTCCTTCGGGAAAGTCAATAATGGCAACACCGAATCGAGTGCAAATCTCCTGGATGTAATTTTGGGCTTAGAGAGACCCTAGTGTTCCTCCGCGTTTGATACAGACTGCAGCTGGATGTCATTGTGAATTTAGATTATTTGGGATTACTTCTCATTTTCATTGATAAATGATGGGATTGCATGACGTAATTCTGCTGGGTTTGCGTACGGTTGCTAATTGAATGTTGATGGAAAATCAATTGTTTTTGTGATATGAGAAAATAAGTTTTTTGTTTTTTACTTATTGGTTTTGTTTATTGGAAATTAAGTGAATAAAGGTGATACTGAGTTTCAAAATTGATTATTCATTTGTATATCCAATGTTTTTATATATATATATATATATATATGAATATCTATATATATATAGTATATATATATATATATATATATAATATATCATATACATACATCACGACGAGCACTCACACACACAAACACTCTTACCTTTATTAGTTCCTCGGATGACTGCATTACGCCACAATTACTTTTCGACAAAGCTATTATCAAAATACCCCTTTAAGACCGAATAATCGCTTTATGACCAGCCATAAACAAAAGACGAGATCAGTTCGTCTTTCATAACCAAAAGTACGAGAAGCATTTGTTTCTGGTATTCTGTGAATCAGAAACCCAAAGTGACTCATGTTTAATCAATTTATTTGTTCTGATTTAGGCCATTATATACTCTTACACATCTATTGCTACTAAGTAATCTTTGTTGCTAACTCGTAAAATGGAAATTTAGTTTGTTATTTCTGAGCGAAAGTAGTCTGATGTAGGATTATTATTATTATTATTATTATTATTATTATTATTATTATTATTATTATTATTATTATTATTATTGCTGTTGTTGTTTTTGGGAAAAACCCCATCACGACATTTTATACAACTTTCTAAGGGGTCCACAATAATGGAAATTTTATAAGTTCGTGTATAATTTGTATAATTTATAAACACTTTATAAAAACTTTCGAACCCTTCCCTGAGTTTATCTTCAGTCCATATGAACAGGGTTTATCTTCAGAATAATAATGATAATAATAATATAAAAAATAATAATAATAATAATATTCTTTGGAAGCTTGGATTTCAAGTCAATGGCCCCTTTCGTGGGCTTGTTACATCATTATAAATAGGGTTCATCTTCTGAAATTAAGAATAATAATAATATAATAATAATAATAATAATAATAATAATAATAATAATAATAATAATAATAATAACAGTAACTATTCTTTGGAAGCTTGGATTTCAAGTCAATGGCCCCTTTCATGGGCTTGTTCCATATAAATAGGGTTCATCTTCAGAATTAATAATAATAATATATATCTTATATATTATATATATATATATATAATATCTATATATCTTATATATTATATAATATATATATATATTATATATATATTGTATATATATATTATATGTATGTATAAATAATATATCCAAAGAACGATAGATGGAAATAGCATCCTCTCCCATATGTAGGAAGTGCAATACGAAAAATGAGACCATAAACCACATAGCAAAGCGATGTCCGGCACTTGCACAGAACCAGTACAAAAAGAGGCATGATTCAGTAGCAAAAGCCCTCCACTGGAGCCTGTGCAAGAAACATCAGCTACCTTGCAGTAATAAGTGGTACGAGCACCAACCTGAAGGAGTGATAGAAAACGATCAGGCAAAGATCCTCTGGGAACTATGGTATCAGAACAGATATGGGTGATACGTGCAAACAAGACCAGACGTGACGTTGAGTTGACAAAATCAAGAAAGTATCACTCATTGATGTCGCAATACCATGGGACACCAGAGTTGAAGAGAAAGAAAGGGGAAAAATGGATAAGTATCAAGACCTGAAAATAGAAATAAGAAGGATATGGGATATGCCAGTGGAAATTGTACCCATAATCATAGGAACACTAGGCACGATCCCAAGATCCCTGAAAAAGAGTCTGGAAAAACTAGAGGCTGATGTAGCTCCAGGACTCATGCAAAAGAGTGTGATCCTAGAAACGGCGCACATAGTAAGAAGAGTGATGGACTCCTAAGGAGGCAGGATGCAACCCGGAACCCCACACTTTAAATGCCACCCAGTCGAATTGGATGACTGTGATAAAGAAAAAAAAAAAAAGAAAATAAAAATAATAATAATAATAATCTTTGGAAGCTTGGATTTCAAGTCAATGGCCACTTTCGTGGGCTTGTTCCATAATTATAAATAGGGTCCATCTCCTGAATTAAATAATAATAATAATAACAAAATCTCACAGTGTACATGACCTTACTGCTTCTGAGAGGTAAAGATTGCATGTTTAGAGAGAATATGCTGGCTACCCCTGCTATGAAACGAGCACCAGTAATCAGTTCCCCCACGTCCAACGTTGGTGATCAGGGGGTCAGGTCACTGTTAATGGTCAGTGCGACACAGTGCAATGACCTGTCCCGTGACCTTGAACCTTTTCCAAAGCGGCTTTTTGGAGGAAACCACTGCCCCATTCAAGGGTTGTCAATATCATTACATTTCTAGAGTTCCTACGACTTCATTTCTGGGAAATAAAAACGAGATCTTTTATAATAAAAAAAATAAAAGTACTCCAAATCCAATCGTATTTATTTCAGGACTTTATGGAATCTTGAAGACGGAATTGAATGACACTTGAATACCAGAAGCTGTCTTGTAATATATTTGTCAAAGAGAATTGAAAACTCCCGTTCGAACACCGGACGTTTTGACAGATTGAATCAGTGGAAAGGACTCTTTTGGAAATGTTTTTTGACAATGCATATTGGATTTTGCTAAAGAAATGATAGTTCTCCATTGCAATCCACTTTGTGTACCTTCAAGTTTGTACACCCCAGCCCCACCCAGCCACACCCCCCCTCCCCACACACAAACCTACACATATAGACACAACTTCAATAAAAGCTTATACACAATCATACACATCCAGAAGTGTCCTCAATAACATTGGCAGATATTCTGAGGGATAATGACCTTTTTATCCGGAAACCAGTTGGTAACCCCTTGCTCGTTTTATTGATATTATTTTGGGCGCGGCTTCCTAAAGTATGGAGTCCTTTGCTCTACCTCTATTTGATAATATAGTTTGTTATCAAAGCTTCTGTATCTTGGTAAATGCACAATGAAAATATCTTGTTATATTATTTCATCAATTGGTTTATGTGAACACCAGTATTATTATTATTATTATCATTATCATTATTATTATTATTATTATTATCATTATTATTATTATTATTATTATTATTATTATTATTATTATTATTATTATTATTATTATTATTACTTTTAGTAAAAAAGTTAATGTACAAAATAAGACAATTCTGAACACAAACCTCATTTTTATTATTATAACTATTATTATTATTAGTAAAAACGTTTCTCTACAAAATACGACAATTTTGAAAACAAAATTATTATTATTAATATTATTAGCAAAAAGTTACTGTTCAAAATAACACAATTCTGAAAACAAAATTTTATTATTATTATTATTATTATTATTATTATTATTATTATTATTTTTTTTTTTTTTTTTTTTTTTTTTTTTTTTTTTTTTTTTTTTTGTTTTTTTTTTTTTTTTTTTTTTTTTTTTTTTTTTTTTTTTTTTTGTGCTCTATCACAGTCCTCCAATTCGACTTGGTGGTATTTATAGTGTGGGGTTCCGGGTTGCCTCCTGCCTCCTTAGAAGTCAATCACTCTTCTTACTATGTGCGTTGTTTCTGGGATCACACTCTTCTGCATGAGTCCTGGACCTACTTCGGCCTCTAGCTTTTCCAGATTCCTTTTCAGGGATCTTGGGATCGTGCCTAGTGTTCCTATGATTATGGGTACAATTTCCACTGGCATATCCCATATCCTTCTTATTTCGTATTTTCACCGGTCCTGGAAACCTTACCATTCTTTTTTCACTTTCTTTCTCTTCAACTCTGGTGTCCCATGGTTGCGACATCAATGAGTGATACTTTCTTCTTGATTTTGTCAATCAACGTCACGTCTGGTCTTGTCCCAGAGGATTTTTGCCTGATCGTTTTCTATCACTCCTTCAGGATGGTGCTCGTACCACTTATTACTGCGAGGTAGCTGGTGTTTCTTGCACAGGCTCCAGTGGAGGGCTTTTGCCACTGAATCATGCCTCTTTTTGTACTGGTTCTGTGCAAGTGCCGGACATTCGGTTGCTATGTGGTTTATGGTCTCATTTTTCCTATTTCACTTCCTACATATGGGAGATATGTTATTTCCATCTATCGTTCTTTGGATATATCTGGTTCTTAGGGCCTGATCTTGTGCCACTGTTATCATTCCTTCAGTTTCCTTCTTGAGCTCTTCCCTCTGTAACCATTGCCATGTGTCATCGCTGGCCAGTTCTTTAGTCTGTCTCATGTATTGTCCGTGCATTGGTTTGTTGTGCCAGTCCTCTGTTCTGTTTGTCATTCTCCTGTCTCTGTATATTTCTGGGTCTTCATCTACTTTTATTATTATTATTATTATTATTATTATTATTATTATTATTATTATTATTATTATTATTATTATTATTATTATTATTATTATTATTATTATTATCCAAAGAAAACTCATAATCACGTGAGTCAATGAAATGGAAAAGTAAATCGACAATAGTGTGTCTGTTTGATTTTGTATTTTAAATTACAAAATCAAACAGAGACACTATTGTGGATTTATTATTTTCGTTATTAATGACAGCAATATGATTAATGGTACCCCTAATATCATTTCCATCTTCCATTAGCAACGTATGGAATCCAGGGCACCAATACTGGAGAAACGGACGATGGCAAATCCTTATGCTAAAAGGGCATATGATTTATGGATGTACGCGTCATCTCCACATCCTATCGGTGATATATGGCCTTGGAAATCGTCCCGACGAGAGTTTCTTTAAAGGAAAATGAATACTTTGATGCAGAAGTAGTGATGTGCACTGGTTACTTCTCCTCTCAGAATATCCCAGAATATTCTCTGGTGCTGAGGTGATTTTCATTAGTGGTAGAAATATATGTATATATATGTAAATGAATTCTTCTGTTAAAACAGGAAACGACTCAAGTATAAAAGACCCATTGAAGCACTCTGGGTTCAAGCTAAGGACATAGTGAGTGTTTTAATGGGCCTTTATACTTGAGAAGTATATATATACATATATTATATATATATATATATATATATATATATATATATATAATATATATATATATATATATATATATATATATATATATATAGATATATATATATATATATATATATATATATATATATATTATATATATATATATATATATATATATATATATATATATATATATATAAATATATATATATAATATATATATCATATAATATATATTATATATAATATATATATATATATATATATATATATCTATATCA